>NC_041217.1:46193573-46206427 GCF_002837175.3 Physeter macrocephalus
TTGTGCCCCGGCCCGGGAGGATCCCACATGCCGCGGAGCGGCTGGGCCCGTGAGCCATGGCCGCTGAGCCTGCGCGTCCGGAGCCTGTGCTCCACAACGGGAGAGGCCACAAGAGCGAGAGGCCCGCGTGTGGCAAAAAAAAAAAAAAAAAAAAAAAAGCCTATAACATTAAATAATTCACATTAAACCTATCTAAAATATGTAATGCTACATAAATGGAGGGGATTGTTATTGTAGTAGTTATTTTCATCAACATCACGATTATTCAAATGTACTTAGTTATAGGAGATTGAAGGTGAATATCAGGATATTTCCTATGGAGGGTAAGCCTGTGTAATGGGCCTAGGTGCTTGATAGAAGATGATGAAATAGACCAGAATAGGGCTGGATTCTCCTTGCCTGGTTTGAGAGACCTAGATATGGCCAGGAAGGTGGGGCCTTCCAGGCCAAGACAGCTTTTTATTAATTCATTCATTCGTTTGTTTGCCCATCCAACAAACATATATTAGGTACTTGCTACTACATGCCAGGCGCTGTGCTGGATGTTGAGGAAGAAAAGGAGCTCAAAGTTGAGTGAGAGGGACAGACATCTAAAAAGATGATTATAACAGGATGTGGCATTATGGGAACATGGAATAGAGACATCCAGCTCAGCCTTGGAGTGAGAAGGAGAAATAGTAGGTAGGCTTCTTCAAGCTGTGTTGGTCAAATAGAAAGAGTGGGAAAGAACATTCCAGCAGAAGGATACCATTACCAAAGACATGGAAGACGTGCTTTAGGAAACACAAAGTGGCAGCAGTGGTGTATTTTTTGCCAGAGACAGGAAGATCTGAAGTTGAAGGCACCTGTCAGAGTTGAGCCTGAACAAGATGACAGAGGCCAGAAGCTGGGCATATGGGGAGTGCGATCCTGAAGCCAGGGGATCCGTGGACCTGGTGACCAGACCGCAGTGGCAACTAAGAGTCTCCTGGAGGTTGGAAGTGGTAAGGAGGGAGCTGCTGCGCTTTTCCCTGCATTCTGGTTCAGTTCTGCTTAAAGGGCCTCCAGGGTGGCACACCCGACTTTAGGCTGAGGAAGCTGAGGGCACTGCTCAGGTGTAAGCAAGCCACTGGGCTGAGGGCGATATAAACAACAGCTAACTTTAATCAAAGATGCCACAGAGGAGTGTGCGGTGCTGAGTGCACATTAATTAGGGCCTCCCAGGTGATCAAACAGAAGTACCACTTCCAGCTCAGTTAAGAAAAATGGTAATTAAAATAAATAAATAAATAAAATAAAGTTCAGGTGCCTCTCTGCTGCCTTTTCAAGTCAAAACTCCATCTGGGGCTTCCCTGGTGGCGCAGTGGTTGAGAGTCCGCCTGCTGATGCAGGGGACACAGGTTCGTGCCCCGGTCCGGGAAGATGCCACATGCCGCGGAGCGGCTGGGCCCGTGAGCCATGGCCGCTGAGCCTGCGCGTCCGGAGCCTGTGCTCCACAACGGGAGAGGCCACAAGAGCGAGAGGCCCGCGTACCGCAAAAAAAAAAACAAAAAACAAAAACTCCATCTGTTCTTTGATTTGGGGGTGGTGAGTGAAGACTCCCCTTTCACCTATACAGCTGCAGAGCAAACAGCATCCTTTGACATTTGGGTCCATCAGATGGGCCCATGGAGGCGCTGACAGCCTTCATCTCCCAGCTCCTGTCTGACTCACATATAACTCCTTCCTGCTTCCTTATCCAAGGGTGAACCTCAGTGTTGCTGTTCTCCCACTAAAGGAGATGGATGTACGGTATGTAGATATAGAAGCTTTTTCTCATCTCTTTCCATGGAGCTGGGGTCAGTCCCTCATTTGGAGAACTGAAACTCAAGGAAACAGTACAAAGAGTATACTTCTTAAACCAGAATCTTAGGATACCTAGATGTGGGGTTGTCCTGGATGTATTCCCAGTATCCCCCAAAATCTCTACATCATTTTTAAAATTTTGTACTTTTGTGTTAATCATAACCTCAAAAATAACAAAATCACAATCTGGAATCATCTTACAAGTGGCGTTATGGGATTCTGTGCTCAGGTTTGTGCCACCAGAAGGCCAAATTGTTTCAAGCCACGCTGTATGAACAAATGTTTCCAAATAGTTTACATCAAAACAATCATTGCCTCCAATCCCTTAGCCTCAATTCCTCCCTAAGGGGTATACGTGTCAGGATTTGCAGCATTAACTATTGCAGTTAACTTGTACGTAAAGGATATGAGGTAACTTAAATTTCGGTTCAGAAAGCAGGGAATGCAATTGTCACGTTAGAGCTGCTATGCCACACTCACAGTATTTTGCTATCACTGGAACCCACTGATGTCAAAAGAATGGTTTTGTAATAAAAATTATAGATGTATCCTAAAAACAAGCAAAAACAAAAAGACAATTGTTGTAAGAGCAGAGTCGTCACACCTACTCTCCCACAATAGTGCGTTTAATTTGTATTTACTTTTCTGCATTAAATAAAATCTTTAATATGAATCTTTTCTTCAAGGAAATAGAATACCTTTAAAGAATTTTAAAATAACATCTCAGAACTGGCGTTTGAGATTTACATGCTGGTCGTTTTGATCAATTTGTAGATCCGATTGTCCTGAAATAGCAAACACGGCCCTGAATTTACCCAATATGGTTTGGACCAATATATTTAAATGCATTCTTGTCATTATTATTACTGAAGTCAAAATAAAGAAATAACGTAGAAGTGAATGTGAGGCTGCAAATTTCTCCTCTTTAGCCCAGAAAGTTGCTTTCAGGAAGCCCCATCATTTGTCAGTGTGAGGTCATGGTCCTGGGGACAGGCTTCCGAGGTAGTCCTCACAGGGCAAATCCCTGTTCTGTCATTGCCCAGCTATATGTTTTCTCTACCTTTGCCCCTTCACCTACAGAGTGGGAATAATAATAATACCTGTTAAATAGGGTTATTTCAAAAACTAAATGAGTGAGCAAATAAATGTAAAGTTATTATGACAGTGCCTGGCACATAGAGAGAGGTTTAAAAAAAAAATCAGTCATGAAATGGTAATGGTTTTAGTAAGCTATGGGCAAGTTCTTCAATCCAAGGTGAGGCCAATTGAATGGTTACTCTTTTCTACCCTTTGTGTGCCCTCACTGCCTTCAGAGCTTCTCACGGTGGAGAGAGGGGCCTTCATGGACAAAGTGGCCTACATACACTTCAGGAGTGGTTTCCAACCATGCTCCTTGGAACCCAAGGGTACCCTGGGTTCCATGACATGTTTTGGGTTCCACAAATGTTCTGACTCAAATTTATAACATGAATTTTTTTAACTCTAATAAGACTCAGCACAATCTCAAATGTGCTCTGTGCTAACTTTGATATTGAAGACAACCAACCAATGGGTTAACTCCATTCTGCCTAGTTAACTTGTTTTCATGCCGACCTTGGAGAAAAACTTGTACTGACAGATCGGGGGATATATTTGAAGGGCTTGTAAATGAGTCATTGACTATGATGTCTGTAGCTCTGCACTGATCTTTTTAAAATTCAAACATGCACAAATAAAAATCCAAAAGTAAAAATAAAAATGTATATATAATCCAATACTCCATGAGAGACCAGGCAAGTTTGGTTTGTTCGTTCATTCATTCAACAAACATTGATTTTGTGTCTGGTAAATGGTTGGTTCTTCTCTGGGCACTTTTATATAGCTATGAACGAGGCTCAGGCACATTTATTCAGCCTGTACTGAGTCATAATTAATATGCAATAACAAAATCAGAACACTTTTCATTGTGTTACTGTCATAAAATTGATAGGCTTAGTGTTTATTGTAAGGGTGGAGTGTTTATTGAATGACTTTTACATTTACGATAAGGAAGTGAGCTTGCTGTTAGTTGTTGGTGATTCAACTTTGAAACAAAAAAGTCCTACAAATCCTCCTTAATGCTTTGGATCAGTTTGATCGAAGAGAATCTTGAATTGCAAGGTAAGCTACTTGTCTGTTTGAATCAGGATTTTCTTGATATTGTATATCCAAAACAGATTACAGAAACAAACTGGATATTGAGACTTGTATAAGACTGCAAATGTCAGCCACTATCATGACTTCCAGTTTTTGCGTTCATCAGAATAGATTCAGTACTCACTTTGATGGACTCTGTAATAATTAGGAAAAGGTGTAAGTATGAATTTATTAAATACGTTTATACTTATAAAATGGTGCCTTTATGTGTTTTATATATTAGGATATTGTGTGAAATTTTGTCTAGAAAAAATCATGCTTCTGACATTTTTTAATTGCTGGTCTAAAGAATCCAGTGAACTGAAGGAGAGAGAAGGTTTGATGAGTTCCACCCTCATAAATTGAAAACGAGAGCAGGGAACTATCAGGCCTTCCAGTTACTAACATAGGAAGGAGTCAGAAACAGGATAAGTTCCTATAAGAATGCTGTAAGGTTCCAGAACCTTTTTATTTCCTACAGTTTTTTGTTTTTTTTTTAATTACCTCAAACCCCTTTATCCTTGCCCTTTCTTAAGTATTGGCAATAGAACCCTTAGAGCATAAAAGCTCTGTAGTTCTATTTTAAGGGACCACAAAGAAGAGAGAAGCTAGGGAGACTGGTCCTACCCCATTCTAGAAATATGGTCAGCCCTTAGAGCTCTGATTTGGAAAGCTACTTTGCGCTACTGACCCCAGCCCTCCAGCCTCACCTGTGTTCTCAGTGTGGGTGGTAATATTTTCCTTTATCCCTAATGAACTTTCTCTTTCTCCTTACTTAGAGAAGTTATTCCAAACATTCAACATGCTCCCAAGTTCCCTGTTCTTTCCTGGCCTACCTCACAGTGCACATAAAACTAGGCATTATAATTAGAGAGGTAATCTGTGTAGTGGTTTAGAACATGTACTGTTGAGCCAGACTAACTAACTGGGTTTGAATTCCCAGCTCCACCACTCAGTAGCTGCATGAGCTTGCGTTGAGTTAACTCGTCACAGGCCTTGGTTTCCTCATCTATAAAATAAGATAAAAATATGATGGTTAATTCTATGTGTCAACTTGGCTGGGCCACAAGGTGCCTGGCTATTTGGTCAAATGTTATTCTGGGTGCTTCTGTGAGTATATTTTTGCATGGAATTAACATTTCTGTTGGTAGACTGAGCAAAGCAGATTGCCCTCCTTAATGTGGGCAGGTCTCATGCAATCAGTGGAAGGCCTGAGTAGAGCAAAAGGGCTGACCCTCCCCTGAGTAAGAGAGAATGCCTCCTGTCTCACGACCTTTGAACAGGCACATTGCTTTTTCCTGCCTTAGGACTCAGACTGAAACATTGGCTCTTCCTGGGTCTTGAGCCTGCTGGCTTTTGGACTGGAACTTACACTATTGGCTTTCCTGGTTCTCAGGCCCTTGGACTTGGACTACAACTACACCATCAGCTCTGCTGTTTTACTTCTGGGTCTCCAGCTCGCCAACAGCACATCCTGGGACTTGTTGGCCTCCATGATCATGTAAGCCAATGTTTTATAATAAATCTTTTCTCTATTTGTTCTGTTTCTCTGGAGAACCCTGAGAATACAAATAATGACACCTTCCTCACAAGTTAGGCTAATGAGCTGATAGATGTAGGGCTCTTAGAAAAGAAGATGGCACATAGTAAGTGCTCAATAAATGTTAACTGACTGAACACATAATATGGCCTCTCTTCTCTTCCAAAATCAAGTAATGACAAAAGAAATATAAAAACAAATTCAAAGCAGCACTGGAAAGTCAAGAAAGGTGCCAACTAGTAGTCCACACCAGAAGAATTTTCTGAAAAGTGAAAGGGAAAGATTGACAACAAAGCCCACAAAACTAAGGAAGTCACAAATCCAACAGGTGAAAAAGGAAAGCTTCAAAAAAGGTGAATTTTCCATTAGTCCTCCAGAAAACCCTTAAAATCATAGGCACCAGAGGCTCACATAAGGGAAATTAATTTATCACTGAGTGATGGAACAGCTGCTCTAAGTTCTTACTTTCAGAACAACGTATTCCAGTGCTTACCTCAGTCAAATTTTAAGTGCTGCTCTCTAAAATGGAAGTTCTAACAGTAAAGTTTTAACTTGCAAGTCCGTGTTAGGGCTGGAGAATCAGGGTACTGTCCCAAATAACTTAAGGCTACAGGGACATTTGGATAGTCTTCTCCCAGAAAATAAGCTACTTGCATACCCTAAATCCATGGTTCTCAAAGTTGGCTACGTATTAGAATCATTGGTGAAGCTTTTGAAACCAATAAGGCCTGAGTTGAACCTGCAGAGGGTCTGATCTAATTGCTCTGAGGAGCAACCTGAGTGTCGTGATTTTTTAAATCTCCCCAAGGTGATTCCAGAGTGCAGGCAAGGTTGAGAACATGCTAAATAGATGCCAACTGTCAGTAACCCCTCCCACTTACAAAACTAACAGAAATGAGGTATCTACTGGGTCGAACTATATGAAACTTCCAATATTCAACCATTTTTTTAACCTATAAACAAGGCAATTTCACATAGTTCATTGAGCATCAGAGGAAAGGGGATCTTTGTTATGTAGTGTCAGAAAGTTTAGCAATACTGTCACTTGCAGTAATGTGGGCAATAAAAAATATACCCAATGGACTGGGTGATCTAGCTGGAGATATTTACAGGCCAAGTGCCTATAGTATTGATAGGAAATGTAAAAAGTGAAGGATATGTTAAGAAAGGACTGTTAAACAAGAAGGAACTGGGAATTTATGGTTCTGAAAATTCTCAGCCTCTCTAAACAGCAAAGGATGCCAAAAGTAAGAAATGGCTCCTAAGATCAAGTCCAGGACATTGCCAGGAGAATATTGACTTACTAAGCACCTTTCTGAACCACCACCTCCTCTCCAACCCCACTACTATTGCAGTATTTCAAGCCTTCACTGTCTCTCCTATGTGTTTTTTTTTTTAACATCTTTATTGGAGTATAACTGTTTTACAATGGTGTGTTAGTTTCTGCTTTACAACAAAGTGAATCAGTTATACATATACATATGTTCCCATATCTCTTCCCTCTTGCGTCTCCCTCCCTCTCTCCTATGTTTTTATGACAGCATTTTGCCTGATCTCCCTGTATTGGTCCAACATCATCAGTTTCCAGACAAAAATCTTTTAGCTGGTAATTAACATGTCCTTCTTCTTCCTATACACTTGTGATTGGTTCTCCCAAGGAAGTTAACACCAGATCCACATTCAAAGTCACCTTCAAACAAAACAGCCACCTGACAACTATATACACCAGACAGTGCAATGTAATGAGACTTTGGATACAGAAGCAACGGGGCTTGAAGCACCGCTGGATGCCAAAGAAGGTTGAAGCTTTACTACTAGAGCATAAGATATAATTGGGAAAATTCCCAGAACTGGTATCTCTTTATTCTAGTTATCTTTTGCATTGACAAATAATAATGGCAGCCATTCCCAATTAAATCCTTATTTCCTATTTACACTCTGTAGCCCAAAGGCACTCTAATTCAGTAGACCCCTGGCATGCAAGAAGCTAACATTATCACCTACCATTTACCAGCAGCCCCAAAGACCTTTGACATGTGGAGATGTGTGATTTTGCAGAGACACAAATCTCAGCCACATATTCTACGAGGTTGCTGTTTGTGAGTGAATCATTTAACAGCAAGAGGACCAAACATCCTGGAGTTTGCTGTGTCGTACACTCAGGAATGGAAACTGAAGGCCAAAGCTCAGGATTTGTAGCAAATGGTTTAAGGCAAAGGGGGCCCAGGTATTTGTCATTCTGGAGGTAAAATGGAAGGAGAAAGCTGAGATGGCGGCACTGCCCTTCACCATGAACCTCAATGGGAGAAGAACCCCAGGGGGAGAGTGGCTAGTGGGCAGAGCCCATCTTGGGAAAACCGAGTTCTTGGGAACTTTGACAAAGAGAAGAGAGTAGGACAAGCTAGTCTGAGGCTGAGATGGAGACCCAGAGCAGCTTACAACAAGAACCAACCGAAAGAGAGAAGCTAACAGCCTTTCTTCCCCCTCAGCATGAAGAATCATCACTTTTATTATCCTAAGTAGAAATGACTTAGAGCACAACATGTTGACCAGGATGCGATAGCTGGAAGAGGCTGGTATGTAAGAGACAAGCAGGAGTGACACAGAATCCTCAGGCTCCTTGCCCAGAAGGGCATTCCCTCAAAAAAATGAGTCTTATTTGGGCAAAGATATCAGACTCATAGTACCCATTTATATGACTTGTTTCTCTTGTATTCAGGGATGTCTGGATAACTCTATCCAGTGAATAATAAGCCCATCTTATTTCCTTAGGGGAATCTGCACCTTTGGGGGATACATTATCCGGGAAATCAAATTAAATGCCCTTTTGTATTGAGCTCATCTTGCTTGTCGCCGAGGGCTGGCTACAGCAGCCGAGGGAGACGACGTTGCCAGGGCTGGGCCTTGGAAGGAAATGGGTTTAAGCGTCTAGTTCAGTTTCAACACTTGGAAATCATCCATCTTGATGAAGAAATGAAATCAGATGAACTTTTACTTTGCTCATTTGGAGGCAACGAGACATTTCTCTGCATCAGATAATGGGCTTGTGACCCCAAAGGACACTTGCTCTCTCCACTTCACCTTGGCAGCTGTAAGCTCTGAGCAGCAGATGTGAGCATGAAGGAAAAGGGGCTTCCTTCACGTGCACAGTCAAGGATGGATGGTCTGAGCCAACAGAGAGGTCAGGGATACAGGGAACCCCAAACGGCAGTTCATTTTCATTTTAATTTTAATTGGCCTTGGCATACCCTAGATGACTTCCTGCATAATAAATCCACCCTTCTAATTATTAGCTTAATTAACCTAATTATTGGTTGGGCTAATATTTAATTTAGTAGGTATTCTCGAAGTCACACCATGCAGAACCAGGAGGACTGGGCTGAGATAACACTGTTGGGTAATTGGGAATTGACAGGCACTCCCACTGGGGGCATCAGGCACACTGTTGACCGGTGTAAACTGGTTAAACAAGGTTCTGGGTCAGCCAGGCACCCCAAACTCTCCAGCCATCCTTCAGGGCTGGTTTCTCTTAATGGTGTTGACTTTACCCGGGGTGCTGAGATGGGAGAAGTGGCCCCAATTTACCAAGCTGGTGCTCACCTCCATGCCTTGATGCACCCCACTTGTATTACCCTACCCTTAAACTTCACTGGGCTCTCTCCTCCTTAAACTTTATGATCGCGCTCAATGATACCGCCTCCTGGCAGGCGTCTCTGTGGGCTTCCTAATCATTTTTCATGTATCAATAGCATCCAACACATTACCTTGTGGGGAAAGGCACTCAATAAATGTTTGATGAAGAAATGAATCAATTACCCTGTGCTTAACACTTTTTACATTCTACAATGATTGCCTGTTTTCTTATTTATAACTCCAAGTACTGTGAACCCCTTGAGGACAAGAAACTTATTTTATTCTTTTGTATGTCCCCACTCCTAATAATTCATGGCACAGAAAAGGCACTTAACAAATGGGGGAAGAACCCATCTTGGGAAGCTGACTTTTCTGTTTAGAGATTATACTTAAACTAACTTTTGTGTAAAGCTTTCTGACTTATAAAATGTTTTTGATGTCCTATTATTTCTTGTCCTCGTTGCAGGAAGAGTGAGGACAAACTGTGAATTAGATACTTGTATCATTCCCATTGTACAGATGGGGAAACTAAGGCTCATGAGGTTACATGGCTTGCCTGTGACCACACAGCTTGTAGATGACGCAAGAACTCAAGCTGGTTGTCTGACTTTGAGTCTATACTCAGTTATTTTCTAATCAACAGCAAAAGTTTGTTCCCATCTCTTACCCACAAGTCCCATCTCCCAGGAGCACTCTCCTCTCAGCTGGCTATGAACTAATGTTCATTTAGAGGTTAGCTCATTGCAGTTTAAGGATTAAGATAAAAGCATGTACAGAGGTCTTTGCCTTTTAAGATGACACTCCTGAAAATTGATGTCTAGAAGAGAATGACCTTCAAGTGCAAGAATTTTAGACACCAGGCCAGACAAGGAGAAGGTGGTTTATAACTATAGGCAGTAATTTAGGTGACCCAGGTGAGTCGCTTATGTATGGTATGTAAAAGGACGATATTAGCCATTTATTGCTGCATAATGAATTACTCCCAAATTTAGCAACTTACAACAACAGTAAACATTTATTTTCACACACAGTTTCTTAATGTCAGGAAACTGTGACTGGCTTCACTGGGTGGTCTGGCTCAGGGTGTCCTGGGAGGTTGCAGTCAAGCTGTCCATTGCAGCTGCTGTCATCTGAAGGCTTGACTGGGGCTGGCTGGAGGATCCACTTCCAAGATGGTGCACTCACATGGTGCTAGTTGTTGGTAGGAGGCCTCAGTTCATCACCCTGTGAGCCTCCCTCTCCATGGGCTACTTGTGTGTCCTCGGGATATAGCAGCTGGCTTCACTCAGAGTGAGGGCTCCAAGAGCAAGCAAGGCAGAAGTCACAAAGTCTTTCCCAATCCAGCCCTGGGAGTCACACTTCCTCCCTTCCACAGTATCCTGTTGGTAACAAGGCCAGTCCTACACAATGCAGGAGGGTATATGGGAAGTTAGGATCATTGGGTACCATCTTGGAGGTGACTACCACAAACCAGTGGGTTGTTATGACCAGGATCTTTCCTCTGCCCCAGGTTTGCTTCACTGATGACTCCAGCATGAAATAAAAGTTTTGATTTTTATGTGTTTTAAACAAGCAGACCTTTAGTAAGATATTAAATCAAAGAAAGCCAAAAACGCAAAGTTAGGTCCTCTACCCTGGTGAAGATGAGGTGGTCAAGATCACACAGCTGGTTTCTGGAAGAACTCAGAAGAGACAAAGAGAGCAGGAGAGCTAGTTGGCCTCTACATTCACTATGCCCTAAAAGTAGACTTTTGACCTTCTCTTAAAAAAGTTATACACAGTCCTAAAGATACACTGATGGGACTGAAGGAAGAAGACGTTCATGGTTCAAACTTAGACTTGATTTTGTGACCATACAACACTGCCTGTAGTGCAGGATGACCGTGAATTAATATTTTTCTAGGTTTTGTGACTATTAAAATATATTGCATTGTCTGTTTTCTGTAAAGAGCTCTAATTTATAAAATATAAACATTTGAGATATTGTACAATTTTTATAACTCTCATTTTTAATTGTTTCTTTTATTTTAATATACAAGGAGCCTCGAAAAATTGAAGTACCCCAGGTCTCTCTTAACATCTGAGAGGCTTTGCTCTCAACAACCTCCCCATCCTTGTTCCATTTGAAAAAACACAGGGGTTGAGTACATGACCACAAAGGTCTTTCCAGGTCTAGAAGTCCTTTCCAGGTCTAGAGCCACAGTTGTCAAAGCGTATCTGTCAGTGCTCTGTGTGCCCCTGGATGCTCATTTAGTAAAAAGGAGGAAACAGGAAAGGGAAGTGTAAATGACAAATTTTGGCCATCACGCTGGTACTCTCTTCATAAGACAGTGAGCAAGGTAGGACCATGAAGTAGGAGAAAAACATAGGGATCATTTAACAGGGTTTTTTCCCTGATTCATAAAGTCACATTGAGATTGGCTGTTGGTTTGAAATAAAATGGAGTCCAGAATATTCCACTGGGAGTTCATCTCTCCTCTGTGGTCTGGCTCGGCCTCCAGCTACCCCTGCAACAAACCTACTTTGGAAGGGCTGTATATAGATGTCCTGCCTTAGGAACTGGGCCACAGAAGGGCTGGCCCTTTGTTTTTGTTTGCTTCTTGTCCCGACTAGAATCTCTGCAAAGAATAATGATTGCAGCCGTGGGCCAGGGTGCAGGGCTGGGACACCGGGTGGGGGCAGGTAACACAGTAACAATTCCTGGTGCCCTCAGGCAGTCAGGCTGCCATTGGCGCTGCTGGCGCCCTGCTAAAAAATACATGCTGGATGTGTGGAACTGATAAATAGACTTCCTTGGACTGGGGAGGGGGATGTGGCCGGGTGAATGAAAGAGGGAGGAAACCTCTGCTCACCACCCACTTCTGAGCCACCTCCTGGCTTTGGCAAAGGCTAAAAACCTTGACTTGGTTCGATTAGGACCTTTCCCCTCCTCATCCTTTCCAATGATTCCTCACTGATCAAATGTCCCTGTCCCATAGCAAGGACGCTCGGCTCTCCTTATCTCCTGGCATTCAGCAAAGTCCCCTGCCTGGGTATCTGATACCCAGGAGGATACAAGCATTTCCCCCAAACTTCCCATCATGCCTGACACCAGCTACAGCTATAGAGTCCAGCTCCCCCAAGAACTTGCCATATCTCCCAGTAAGGTGCAGAGTATAAATTCAGCTCTTTATTAAATGCCATTGCAGCTGAAGTCTTTTGCCCTCGGGTGACTTGCCTCAAACCCTAGGATGATACAGGTCTAGCCGCGGCTTTTCCTTCAGTCTTTCCTTTTGGAGGAACATCTGCTTAAGAAAAGAGAACCACCTGGCTTTCAGGGATGGAGGTGTTCTCTTGTGGAACATCTATTGACATTGTGACACCATCAGAAAGCAGCTAGAGGGATGGGGCTCAGTGGAACTTTTTAATATTACTGTATGATTGGGAAAAAACCAAACAAACCAAAACAAAACAAAAAAAAAACTTTGCTATTATAGGGCCCTATGAAGATATACAACCATTGTCTACAACCATATGAAGAGCAGCCACAAAGAAGAAGTCATTCATTAATCCCAAAGGAAGGGCTAAAACCACTGGGGGAGGTTAGTGGGAGGCAGATTCCTGCCCAAAGTAGCATTTCCTGCCTTAAGAAGTGGTGAGAGGACTTCCCTGGTGGCGCAGTGGTTGAGAGTCCGCCTGCCGATGCAGGGGACACGGGTTCGTG
>NC_041217.1:46206550-46210487 GCF_002837175.3 Physeter macrocephalus
GCTGGGCCCGTGAGCCATGGCCACTGAGCCTGCGCGACCGGAGCCTGTGCTCTGCAACGGGAGACGCCACAACAGTGAGAGGCCCGCGTATCGCAAAAAAAAAAAAAAAAAAAAAAAAGAGGTGGTGAGCTCCCTGCCACTGGGGGTGTTCAAGAAACAATCTGTCAAAAATATCAGACAAATTTCAAAAATGAAAAATAAGTTGCAGGAGACTCCAAATCCAACTGAGAGTTTCTTTTTTAATGGAGTTTAAGGAACAGATGGATGAGTATACACTCATCCATGGAGTGAGGCTTGAGCAAAGAGATTTCTTGTTATCTTTTCAGAGTTCCAAGGCTCTGTCCTCTGGTTCTTCCAAGACTTCAGGAAGCATGGGTTCCAGAAGGAATAAGACAATGTGCCCATCCCAGGGCCCTCAAGGAAAATGAACCGAGGGATGACTGGGACCTTTTCAACTCTAAGCATCTGTGATTCTGTCAAGAAAAAAAAAAAAAAAGACACCCAGGAGATAAGGGAAATACTCCAAATCATTCCCAGACTGAATATTTAACAAAACTGGGTTTTGATTTTTTTAAAATAAGGCATCAGTGGCTCTTTAAGCAACAAAGAGACTATTTTATGCAAATTTCCCCTCAGGCCCTTCATGAAGATGTTAACATCTTTCTTGTCACAATATCTACCTTATTACAATGAGCCATAGTTGCTTCTCTATTCTCTTGCTGAGACATCTTTGTAAGATAAATTCTCTGGACTGAGAGCAGGGCCTAACTTTTTTTTTTTAATTAAAGTGAAAACCTCTTCTTGAGAGTTCCAAGGAAAGGGTTGGGAGACAGGAGATTTAAAAAAAAACAAAGGACTTCTAGTGTGCTGACACTGAAACCAAGGGAGGCCCTGTGGGACTCCTGGGCACGAGGCCTTTATGTTGCCCGTTTCTGGTATGCAAGACTCCAGCCTCCATGACCTTCCCTGAGTTACAAAGGGCAGTTTCGAACAGTTGCTAATCAAGGGAGGAGCAGCCAAAAAACCACAGGAGGCAGGATTAATGGGACCAGAGAAGCTCATCAAGATTAGGAGACAACCACCTGAGAGGAGATTAAGGGAGTGGAGGCCCTGCACACACCCTAATATTATCAGCAACCCCACCCTTGAACCACTGCTATAAAACCCCTCATCAAATCCTCCTGGGTGGGGACACACAGTTTTCGAGGGCAGGAGCCCACTGTGTCCCCCTTTGCCTGGCAGAGAATAAAGCTATTCATTTCTACTTCACCCAAAACTCTGTCTCTGAGATTCGATTCTGCACCAGTGCAGAGAGACCAAGCTTGACATCAAGACCAGTGGGTGGACCTGGACACATTCTTGATGAAGCAGTGGGCTGGCTTGCTCTGATGGTTATGATTCAACTCCCACTGGACACCAAACGCGTATCTCTTGCACGGGGAACATTCGAATCATTCCATTTCTACCAGCGAGGCAACATCTAAGCCCTTCAAGGACAGCCTCCACCTCTCCATCCAGGTCCCCTCTCTGGGCCATGGGTAAATAAGTGGCTGTATGGACACAAATACTATTTTTCCTCTGCAGGGACTCATTCCATGGCCCTAGAATGAACAAAAAAAAGTCACAGGAAAATAATGTATATTAATATATATTAATATGTATATTAATATATATAACTCCATGGTTATGGGGATGGGAGGTTTTTGAATAGCAAGGTCCAAAAGAAAGAGAGCAGGAGTGCTTTCCATTGAGACCTAGATGGGAGAGCTGAGACCAGGGGCACAACGGATCCACAGCAGCCTCGGGCTCCTACCCTACAAAGGCGGGGCCTGAGCTGGCGGGCAGGTCAGGGCTGGGTGGGGGGCGGCAGCCTTCAAGGAGAACAGACATTCCTTTAGACCAGGAGTCAGCAAAGGTTCTGTGAATGGACAGGTAGTAAACATTCTAGGCTTTGAGGGCCATATGGGCCAAATGGGCACAGAATGAGTGTGGCCGTGTACACAATTAAGCTTTATTTATGGATACTGAAATTTGAATTTCACATTAGTTTCATGTCACATACATGAACTATTCTTTTTGCTTTTTTTTTTTTTTGCTTTTTTTCCCCAACCATTTAAAAATGTAAAAAGCATTCTTAGCTAGCAGATTGTATGAAAACAGGCAGAGGGCCTTAGTTTCTCAACTCCTGATGTGGAATGAACAGCTTTGGATGGAGTCTTTCCCGCACTTGTGTGCGAGGCCCAGACACGCTTCACGGCAGAAAGGGAGCTCCCCAAACCCTGGGGGTGGCTGACTAACCCTGGGAGGACTGCATCCCAGCTCACGCTTCTTTTGTCGCCTGACCTCAAATGCAATATTCTGCAAGGAAACCTTGTCTAAGTGTTCAAAAGTGCTTCTATTCTGCCTGTTGGAATGTGATGAAAGCGTGCAGGAGGTGAGTGGGGAGGCCAAGGGCCTTCCAGGAGATGTTTGGCTCAGACAGAGAGCCTGATTATAATGAATGCTTTTAGAATCATTTTAAAGAAGGTTGGTGCTAAATATTCATTGGGAAAGAGGAGGTTGCCTGAAAGAGAAGTGAGTTAGAAGAGAATGCTGTGGAGCCCAATCTTCTGGAAATGGCTTCGCTGGAAAAGGGGGTCACAGGACAGTAAACACCACAGACAATTCCACAGTCACGGGGCTGGGGGCTTGTATATATGAAAGGAGGGAAGAGGACACATGTGGCCTCGGCCACAGACCTGAGGGGGAGTTAGGAAAGCCGTGTTCCCTCTGATGATGACTCTCCAGGCTTTTAGTTGAGACACACCCCAGCCCTTGGGCAAGTTACTTATCTTTGCATGTTTGCTCTGGAGAGCATGCCTACTGCATATGAAGGACAGAGCATGGCAAAAATAAAAGGTCAATGAACACTGGCTTTTATTATCATCACAACCGTCACCACTTCTTAGAGTGTCTTCTATGGATTTCCATAAATACACAGAATTTCAAATTTGTTATGCTCAGTGGATCTTGCATTCTGTACTTTGCTCTTAAAATCATTGTATATACTTTTCCCAGTTATCTGAATAACTTTCAATTTGTGGCCAATGGTTTTATAATATTTCTTTGAATGGTTGAGGTTCCAGTTACTTAACGTCTCCTTGATTTGTGAGGATTTGGGTCTTCACTATTATAAGCAGTGTTCCCATAAAGAACAGACTCTCCCAGAAGGGGAAACACAAGCCTGAAGATGGCCTCATATATGGGTTACTTATGGTCTGTCCTCCAGAATATTAACATTGACACTGGTGATAGAACTCCTGTCTGCAGAGAGCTGCACCAGCATTGGGTTTTATTATTTTAGCTTGTTTTTGCTAATAGACATGAAGTGGAAGCTCACAGTTGCTTTATCTTTCTTTTTTAAAAATTAATTACAGGCACTTCCCTGGCAGTCCAGTGGTTAAGACTCTGTGCTTCCACTGCGGGGGGCATGGGTTCGATCCCTGGTCAGGGAACTAAGATCCCGCATGCCATGTGGCACGGCCAAAAATTTTAAAAAAAGAAATTAACTACATATGACATGGGTCATCTTCCCCACTGAGTTTACTATTGCATTTGATATTTGTTTACATTCTCCAGCTACAGGGTCAATAGACATGTGGTTTTATGCCTTGTAGATGTGTGTAGGCTCTCTGTTTATGTTGAATATAAAACTTTTTCACAGATTTTTCTCCATTGTTATCTGTGATACCCATTTCCCATTCATTTCCTTAACATATGGGTTTTATTGTTTTTCATGAAGTTTTAACTCTATGTGGATCTTAACCTGACATTTTTATTTTTTATTTTTATTATTTATTTATTTATTTATTATTTTTTTTTTTTGCAGTACGCGGGCCTCTCACTGTTGTGGCCTCTCCCGTTGCGGAGCACAGGCTCCGGACGCGCAGGCTCAGCG
>NC_041217.1:46210557-46226828 GCF_002837175.3 Physeter macrocephalus
TTTTGCAGTATGCGGGCCTCTCACTGTTGTGGCCTCTCCCGTTGCGGAGCACAGGCTCCGGACGCGCAGGCTCAGCGGCCATGGCTCACAGGCCCAGCCGCTCCACGGCATGTGGGACCTTCCCGGACCGGAGCACGAACCCGTGTCACCTGCATCGGCAGGCGGGCTCTCAACCACTGTGCCACCAGGGAAGCCCATACCTGACATTTTTATTAATGAAAATGTTATGATTCAAGCAAGGAAGAAATCAGCTCCCCTCCACAGTTAGGCAGGATAAGATTCTATTTTATTCTTTTTTTTTTTTTTCAATATTGTGCCTCTAATCCACTCAGACATACAGGGCTATATGGTGTAAGTTATGGATCTGGATTTTTCTCCACGTTGCTTCCAGTGATCCCAACAAAATATACAATTATGTGTTTCCTTGTGGTTCCTTATACTTCTCTTGTCACATATTTTTAAAATATTTCCTCTTTAGAGTCTATTTCTGGAGTCTCTGTTATTGCCCAATGAAATGACCTTTATTTATTCTGTTTTTAAATCAGTACTATAGCATCTTAGTAATTGTCACTGTGAAATAAAAAATACCTGTGAGTGCAAGTTTCTAGCAAGCAGCATGACATACAGTAGAAGCTCATTAAATGTTTATGGAAGAAATGAACAAAGCTTTCCAAATTATTTTTATTCTTATCATAATTTACAATAGTTTCCATATCTTCACTGTTTATTTAATAGTATCAAAACTAAGTTAACTTGGAGAATACTGTCATCTACTGTACTTGCCTTGTCATTCAAAAGTCTGGGAAGATCCCACATGCCGCGGAGCAACTAAGCCTGTGCACCACAACTACTGAGCCCGGGCGCCTAGAGCCAGTGCTCCACAAGAAAAAAAAAGCCACCGCAATGAGAAGCTCACGCACCCCAATGAAGAGTAGCCCCCGCTCGCCACAACGAAAGAAATCCTGCACGGAGCAACAAAGACCCAACGTCGCCAAACATAAATAAATAAATAAATAAATTTGTATACGTAAAAAAAAACGTAGCTTTCCTTCTTTCTGATTGGAGTGTAAGAGTGTAGCTATGTGACATTGTAATTAATAATCTTATACGCCTTCCTAATCCCCTTTGCTTCTGTCGTTTAGGTTGCAAGATCCCAGAGATTTAAAATTCTGTTTCTCTCCTTTTTTACTTGATAAATCCTTTCTTTGTCTTTAAAGCTTTACAATTATATTTTCTGATCGTCTTTCTCTGGTCATTAATTCTAAAAGGGACTCTATACAGATTAAATTCTTTATTAAAAAACTCTGGGGGGCTTCCCTGGTGGTACAGTGGTTGAGAGTCCACCTGCCGATGCAGGGGACACGGGTTCGTGCCCTGGTCCGGGAAGATCCCACACTCCGCGGAGCGGCTGGGCCCGTGAGCCATGGCCGCTGAGCCTGCGCGTCCGGAGCCTGTGTCCCGCAACGGGAGAGGCCACAACAGTGAGAGGCCCGCGTACCACAAAAACAAAAAAACAAACAAACAAACAAACAAACAAAAAACTCTGGGAAACTTTCTACCGTTCCATCTTTATTTACTATTTCCTTATTTGTTAAGCTTTCTTGATTCCTATTCTCTATAGAGTGAATTTTCCTGTACAGCTAGTCTATTATTTTTTTCATGCAGTATAATTATCTGTTTATTTAATCCTTCTATGTTTTTGTTTAATTTTCCAACTTATCCTACATCTCACACATTTGTCATCCAGAGTCAATTTTAGTATTTTTTTCATTTCTAAAAATATTTTATTTTTATGATATCTATTATGTAACTATAGTCTCCACCTATTTGTGTTTGTTATTATTATTATTATTATCAATAAGCTTTAAATTTTCTTTTATTTTTTTCCAGGCATATTTTCTCTATTTCCTGAACCCTGGCTTGGGGGTATGTTGGTTTCATTTCTGTCACTCTTTATGTTTTTCCTGAGCGTTTACAGCTTTATTTACTTCTTTTTTTCTGCTGCAAAACTTGTATTAATAAGTTTGGATTACTTCAGGAGGGAGAGGGGCACAGGGTCCTCTGAACAAGGTTGAAATATGTCACTGCCCGGCTGAGAAGAGGTCCAATGAAAGTCATAAGTGACCCAAGGAGGAGAAGGGTTCATTGACCAAAAGATGCTTGAAGAAGAGGAAACCAGCGGATGGTTGCAGCAGTAAACTGATGGGGCAAAGGGCAGACCTGGAGCATCTCCAGTTTGGGCAGTATGAAGAGGGAAGAGCTGATTCACATGCTCTGTGTCTATAGTTCAGGAAGTCAGGCTTCAAATAGACCTGCAAGACAAACAGGGAAATAATTGGCTCCACAGAAAGAGGCAGAAATTGGAGAAGTTTCCAGAAGACTGATGAGCTGAATTTATGGTGGTATGTAAACATGAAAGCTTAATGGGAAGAGTTTAGTAAGAGGTCATGATCGCACACTACTGTATAGCCAATTAAAAGTTAGAACTGGAGCCTAACTGCTGTTTGTATCTAAGCCGATAAATCAGATAATTAGATTGGTTGCAGAGTTTTAATGAAGAGGGCAGAGTTGCAACTCTCTGATTTCACACGGGCTCACTCCTCACCCTCAGGTAGGAGGCAATAATTCACAGGAAGAAACGAGGTCCTGGTGGATTGTTTTGTACATTGCAGAGAGCAGGAGGTGGGAGATGCTGGGTGTGGAATCAAGAAATCCAGGAGTTAGAGTGTGCAATGTTTTATCAAAGTGTTTCCTGCACTGCCCAGATGACAAGTGCCCTCACCCAGTGACAGGGGTGGCTCAGTCAAGTGACTGCTCTTAGAAGGTGATCTACCCACCCTCCCAATGCCTGATGTTTGATGCTTGACAATCGTTTGCAGTCATATCCTTCTCCCAAGTAGATTTGGTTCTGAGAGGAGAATTCACTAGCCGTCAGGAGCTTTCCAATCTGCTGCGTGTTGTGTTTTATTTGGGTTTTGTGACTTCCCAAAGTGGAACTAACAATGACGGGCAGAATCTGTCGGAGATTGATTTGGGTATAGCTTTGGAAGGAAGCTTTCCAAGGATAGAGTGCGCAGCCCAAGAAGTAGGAATGTGGGAAGACTGCAGACAGGGTTGGTGATTATATAAACTGTTGCATGAGACCACCTTTAAGAACATCTTCCAGTCCTGAGTTTCTGTGAGGTAAGGTAAGGGGAGGCAACTTCCGGGTCTTTGTCTGGGGGAGAGGCAGCCGCTTCTAAGTGGTGAACAGAATCCTCAGGGGAAAGTCAGGGAGTTGAAGTCACATCTTGGTTCTGCCAACTCTTACAGGCTACAGGACCCGAAACAGATCCTTGAACTTTCTCTAAGCTGTAAGATAAGAGGTTTAAACCTATTTTAACCCCAACCTCTAAGTCCTACTGACTGCACCTCCAAAACGTCTTTTCCCTCTACACTTACTGCCTCAGCCTCTGCTGGACCCTCGTCCTTTCTCAGCCAGACTATTACAAGAGGTTTCTCACGAGGTCTCTGGTGTCCTTCAGTGTCCCACCCCCAATCCCTCCTCCACCTGGCCTCCAGAGTGATCTTTCTAAAATGCAAATTGGATCACATCATTCCCCTTCTTAAACTTGTTCAGAGGCTGTCCAGCGCCTTCATAATAAAGGTCAACTTCTTTAGTATGACTCCCCAGACTCCCCAGCCGGCCAGCTGTAGGGACCATACGCAGCTAATTCCAGCATCCCCAGGACCTAGCTCCATGCCTGGCACATAAAAGAGCTCCACCAAAATTAGCTGAGTGAACGAATAAACAAATTTCCTGCCAGCCCTGTTATTACCCACTCTGTCAGCCCCAACTGACATTCCCTAAAGCACATGCCTAGCACATCTCTGTGCTCTGAAGTGTTCTCCGTCACCTCCACAGCCCCAGTCATTCCTCTCCTTACCCCCCAACACTCCATCCTACCTTTTCTAGAGGTTTCAGAACACAGAAGTTGTATACTGTTCAGAACAGAGCATGGCTCTTGAAAGGGCACCCTACTTTGATCACATCTTCAAAAAAGCCTCAGGATGCCCCCAAGGAGACAAACGTCACTGCCCCATACCAAGTAATTAACAGCCTTACTGCTTCCCGAGGTGTCCAAGAGAAACAGTGAGAGCCCAGCTTTTCTTAGTGGGGAGGAATCAGAGCTTACCCAAGCCGCACTCTCCCCTTCCCACACCCATCAGAAAGGAATAAATAAGATGAAAAAGCTGAAAAGGGGAAAAGGGGGACACATTATAGATCAAGGTCAGGCCAGGGGGTTGGCTCTGCTCTTAATGAGCAAGAAAAGCCCTACCAGGTAGGTGGCGGGGAGAGGAAGGCAGCACGAGGCTGGTAATTTATCGGGAGGCAGGAAAACTGCTGAATTTGACTCTGGTGAAGGGAAGATGTCAGTTGGACATCTGTTCCCGACACCTCAGCAACTAATTATTTCGCTGTGCCCTGTGGTCGGTGGGCTGGAAGAGCCCAGGGGCTGGCTGAGTCCTGTCAATAAACCTGAGTTTGGCAAAATAAATCAGTAAATAAATAAACACAACCCGCAGCCACCGGAAACAATAACACCCAAG
Source organism: Physeter macrocephalus (assembly GCF_002837175.3). Lineage (NCBI taxonomy): Eukaryota > Metazoa > Chordata > Mammalia > Artiodactyla > Physeteridae > Physeter > Physeter macrocephalus. The sequence continues at coordinate 46,215,148 of NC_041217.1, forward strand.
CAGCTCTCCTTACCCCATAAGATCAACTGATCTTCGTGCCTGGCAGGGCAGGGAAGCAGAGGCAGACGTGGGAAAGACTGAGGACACCCCCTCCCCCTCCCTCCCATCATCTACTGTTCTCGGGGTCTCTCTCACCGCATGGTCTCAAGGAGCACTAGTCCCCGTCTCTGGACCTCTTATTCCACAGCTGCTGAAAATTTCATCCTCTGTCAGCCCACATCTTCCTTGTTATCACAATCTGTGAGGACCGGAAGGACCAAGAACATTTTTTTTTTTTTTTTTTTTTTGCCTTACGCGGGCCTCTCACTGTTGTGGCCTCTCCCATCGTGGAGCACAGGCTCCGGACGCGCAGGCTCAGCGGCCATGGCTCACGGGCCCAGCCGCTCCGCGGCATGTGGGATCTTCCCGGACCGGGGCACGAACCCGTGTCCCCTGCATGGGCAGGCAGACTCTCAACCACTGCGCCACCAGGGAAGCCCCAAGAACATTTTTAAAGAGACTTTTCCTACACAGTGTCTACTATTGGATTAGATTGCAGCCAAGTTGCAAGTTTCTTTGGGAAGCTCTGTCTGCAACCTTTTTCCTCTTTTGACCCAATCTTGCCTCTCTCCTCACCTCTTACCTTCCCTGGGTCTCCAGCAAGGTAAACATCTGGCCAGCTTCTTCACACATCATTATCAATTTAATCTGTGACGGTTGGTTTTCATATCTTTTTCTCCAAACTGGACAAGAATAATTTCTGTGCACCTGATGCCAGGTGCATAGATGGAGCCCAGTGAAAGTCTGAGGGAGAGAGGAAGGGAAGGTGAGAGGGGTGCTGTTGGTAAGAATGAATGAATGTTAGTAACAGTATGTTACTCCTCCTGGACTCCATAAAGAAAAATAATGCTTAATTCTAAAATGCAAATTGGGGTAGGAAAATGAGGACCACACCTGCAAGTCTGGAAATTTCCACCACAGAGAAAGAAGTCAAAGCCCTGGAAATATGGAAAGGGGGACACCAGTAATGCCCAGACTGAGAAGGAACAGGCAGAAATAACCATAACCGTTGCTGTGGGCCCTGCCGAGTGCCATCAGTTGTCTGAGACTCGGTTTCCTTGTTTGTAAAATGGGTACAGGAGAGCCTCCCTCAGAGGGTGAAGGTCAGTAAGACACATCCTGCATTCAGAAGCTTTTCCAAGACACACATCCGCTAGTTTTGTTCTGCTGAAAACCCTTCCATGACTCCCGACTACCCTTAGAAAAAAGCCCAAGGTCCTCCACAGGACTCACACAGCCCCACGAGGTCTGTGCTGCCCATCTTTCCAGCTTCCCCTCCCTGCTCATTTCTGCCTAGGCGCCCAGATCTTCTTTCAGTGCCTCAGCCTTGACTTGCTCCCTCACAGGGCCTGCGCCCGTCTTCACCTAGCTACTTCTACTCAGCCTTCAGATCTCAGTGCAAATGTTGTTTCTTCAGCAAAGTCTGCCTTGACCTCCCTAACCGGGTGGAACCCTCTTATAATAGAAGAAATTCCAAAGCTCACACCATCTCACCTCCTTCACCACCATCATCCGGACCCAAGCCCCCACCATCTCCCTTCTGGGCTCCTGCAACAGCTTCCTGCTCACCCCCTTCCCACCACCGTTGCCCACCTACAGTCTGTTCCCACATGCAGCCATTGTCCTTCCAGCCTGAGGACCTTTGCACATGCTGTTCTCTCCACCTGGAATGATCTTCCTGCAGATCTCTGTGGGATTCTCTCTCAGCTCTTCTGGTTGCCTGCTCAAGAGTCATCCTTTCAGAGGGGCCCTTCCATACCATCCTGCCTAGAGTCACACTCTAACCACTTACTCTGCTTTGTTTTTATCATAGCACTGAAATTACATTTTCTGTTTATTTTGAAATTTTATGTTCAGTTGTGTTTTGTCTCCTGTACTAGGACATAAAATTAATGAGGACAGGGCTTCCCTGGTGGTGCAGTGGTTGAGAGTCTGCTTGCCGATGCAGGGGACACGGGTTCGTGCCCCGGTCTGGGAGGATCCCACATGCCACGAAGCGGCTGGGCCCGTGAGCCATGGCCGCTGAGCCTGCGCGTCCGGAGCCTGTGCTCCGCAGTGGGAGAGGTCACAACAGTGAGAGGCCCGCGTACCGCAAAAAAAAAAAAAAAAAAAAAAATTAATGAAGACAGGATTTTGCCCTGTTTACTGCTGTACTCTCAGCTCCTAGAACAGTTCCTGATACATAGAATAGAGCTTTAGAATACCGTGAACTCTTATTGGTAGTAATCTCACAGTGGTTTTTGACTGCATAATACCTGCCCCTTTCACTGAATTATCAGCTTCATCAGGGTGGGCACCATATCAGTGTTTCCTCATCATTGTCTCCAAGGCCTCACTAACCTGCCTGATACGTAGTAGGCACTCAAGAAACACTTACTGAATAAATGCATGCATGAGAGAACGAGTGAATGGAAATGGAAAATTATAAGCACAAACATCAGGTCCTATTATGATTAGCTTCAGTCGTATCTCCTAATCATATTTGCTCACACTGAGAAGCAGTGATGTGCAGAATTTAAGTCTGTACTCTCCTGACTTAATTCCCTCTATTGCTTTTCTCAAGGCTGTTTGAGGGGAGGGGCAAGCTCATGGGAAAATGTTCTCTGCCTCTCTGATTTCTCCTATACTTGAAAGAAGTTCAGGCCCACAAACACAGTTGTAAGGTTTCCCAACTTGTTTCCAGCACAATTTACCACTTCCCCCAATTCAGTCCTCAGAATAACCTCACATAAATATTATCATTTTCTACATTGGCAGCACTTGTGAAATCTCCATCTTACTTGTGGGCAGGCTGCAAACTCAACTTGTAGCAAATATTATCTCTGTCTTGTGCTCTCCATTCTATGGAAGAGGCTGAGAAGGCACCAGAAAAGATCTGTGTTTGCATAAAGGTTGACGGTGTGTGATGCCGTAAACTTCATTGCCACACATTTGAGGAGACAGAAGTAAGCTGCTGGTATCCCTGCCACTCTGATGAAACATAGTCATTCCCAGCTCGGGAATATAAACGTTACAGCACCCAGCTCTCTCAGAACGTGATAACTCACTTTCCATGGGAATTCATCAAAATCCAGTTTATTTCATAACAGCATTTAGTGTGGTGATTCAAGTTACTATAAGCCTTCCAGAAATAGTCTAGGGCTCAAAGAAGTCAGAGATAGACATCTAAACAGACTACCAAAAAAGTCAACAGCCATAGTTCTGAACTCCATTCCTGTTCTACCAAAACCTTGGTCAATACCTTTTGATCCATCTAAGGTCTGTCTCTTGGAAAGCCCAGGAAAAAACTGATGGAAAACGTTGCAGGGTAGTCCTTTTAGAATAAGATTTGCTGTAATGTTTTTCTAACTTTGCATTTTAAGGTCTTAAAATGTGACCACTATTATTTGACCTCCCTTCCCAACATTTCCCAGCACTAACTAACCAGCACTGGTCCATGGCTTAGTGAAAGGCGTGTGGCGTTAGAAGACCTATTGGTTAATCCTGTGACATCGGGCAAGACATCTAATAATTCTGAGCCTCCATTTCCTCCTCTATCAAATCAGGATGATCAGTCCTGCCTCATAAAACTGTAATGAGAATCAAGTGAGATGATCAAGAGAGCTTATAATAGACGCTCAGTAAATATTGGTTCCTTTCTTGGAACACTGTCTCAATTCACTGCTTTCTTCAGTATCAGACTCAGTCTATCTTTTTTCTTGTGTTTGTTTGGACTTCAGACTAGATTATAAACTCCTTGGGGATAGGAACTGCCTCTTCTCTTTCTTTTGTAAATCACGATTTCACAACATCTAACTCTCTTGACCTGTGTACCAGACAATGCTCTATTGACTGGGTGGATTTACAAGTGATGATCGTGGTGACATCAGAGAGAAGGCACCGTTCTGAGGCTGCGGGGAGAGCTGAGGAAGGGCTGAGCCTCCAGCACCAGTCTTTTACAGGTTGTAAGCAGCAGAAAGGTCCTATCCCAGAAGAGCAAATTCTTATTTCTCAGGTAGCAAGAATTTTCTCTGTGGCCCTAAAAAGGCAGCTTTTTTTGTTTTGTTATACTTCATGTATGTATTTATTTATTTATTTGATGCCCTAAATATCATATGGAGCCCAAATCCCCATATGAATATCTGGTTGGCAGGGCATGAATAAAGACGCAAATGTAGAGAACAGGGTTGAGGGCAGGGGCCGGGGGGGGGAGGGGAAGCTGGGACGAAGTGAGAGAGTGGCATGGACATATATACACTACCAAATGTAAAATAGATAGCTAGTGGGAAGCTGCTGCATAGCACAGGGAGATCAGCTCGGTGCTTTGTGACCACCTAGAGGGGTGGGATAGGGAGGGTGGGAGGGAGGGAGACACAAGAGGGAGGGGATATATGTATATGTATAGCTGATTCATTTTGTTGTACAGCAGAAATTAACATAACATTGTAAAGCATTTATATTCCCATAAAGATGTGAAAAATTAAAAAAAATAAAATCTGGTTCTGAATAGGGGTACAGAAGGTCAGGTATAAGGTTGCCAGATTTAGCAAATAAACATGCAGCTTACCCATTTAGATTTGAATTTTAGCTAAACAACAAACAATTTTATAAGTACATCTGATTTAATATTCAAGATTTCCTTACACTAAAAAATTATTTGTTATTTAGCTGAAATTCAAATTTAACAGGGCATCCTGTATTTTATCTGGCAGCTCTAGTCAGGTAAGGGCAACCACAAAAAAGCTAGATAGAGAGGGGTAAGAATAAAAAAAGAGGGAGAGAGAAAAAAAAACAAAAAACCAAAAACCTCCCACTCAAAATGAGCCTTCAAATCAAAATCTCAATATACATAAAGAAATTAAAAGCTAATACAGGTACAGCAATTATATTTCAATTAAAAAAAAAAGCTAATACAGACAGCCAGCAAAGCATTTGCAACACAAATTCACTCTTGATGAAATTATTTTTTCAATAAATGGCATTAGGGAGAAATGTAATATCAATATTTTGTTTCTTGCCAAGCACATTTCAAGCATAATAAAGATTAAAATAACTTATTGTGCCTTTTTGCTTTTTAAAACATAATGTATATGGAGCAAAAATAATTTAAATCCAAACCAAACAAAATAATAAAAAGAAAGAAATATAAATAAATTCTATCAAATTCTACCATGTTGAGATAGATAATCACTGCTCTCATTTTGATGCCTTTTTAGTTAAGTTATGAAGGACAAAAAAAACCAGGCATTTCAAGCACTGGGCAAAGAGCATTGCAGAAAGAGAGCAGTATGTGCAAAGACCTTTTGCCCTGAGGTGGGAAAGGTCTTGTGTTTAAGGAACTAAATACGGGTCGGTATGGCCAGAGTGAAGAGGATACTGGTGAAATATGAGGTTGTATAGTAACCACGGGTGAGTTCATGCAAACCTTGCTTAGGTTTATAATTTTACTCTATGTTCAGTAAAAAGCTATAAATAGTTCTAAGCAGAAGTGGAGTATGTATTTAGCAACTATCCTTCTATTTGTATTTTTCCAATAGTATTTTAATAACTAGCTATGGCTTTCTATCTTTTTGGTACAACTTTTTTAAAATTGAGATTTAATTGACATATAGCATTATATTAGTTTCAAGTGTACAACATATTAATTTGATACATGTATATATTTTGAAGTGATTACCACAGTAAGCCTAGTTAACATCCATTATGACACATAGTTACAAATTTTTTAATTTGTGTTAAGAATGTTTTAGATGAAACTAATTTTGTACAACAGTTGGACAAAGACTTTTAATTATAGTATCTTTAGTATGTTCTTAGAGAAAAGGGAAGCTACAACTTCCATATTGTAAAGAATAAGATATCATTAAACAAAACTAGGCAGCAATAAAATAAGGATACTAAAATCTTAAAATTTAGTTCTAAGAGAGAACTCATTAGAAATCCTAGAAATTAAATTAAAATGTCAGTAAATTTTACAAATTCAATAGTTGATAAAAACTCAGGACACTGTTAAAGAAATATTTCATAGTCTAGAAGAAGGAACTGAGGAATTCACCCAGAATCACACACACACACACACACACACACACACTATGTAATGCAGTTAAGCGACAAGAAGGAACAATTGAGAGAGGGGTTTTAACATTTATCTAATTCTAGAAAAAGAGCAAATGAAAGGAATGACAGAGAATCAATATTTTAAGAGATAATTATTGAAATATTTCCCAAATTGGATAAAACATGAGTCATTAAACAGAAAGCGCATTCTAAAAATCTAGTAAGATAAATACAAATAAATCCAGTCACAGATGCATTAAAAAACAATAACAAGGGTCATGGGGAAATCTTTAAAATTATCAGATAGGAAGATAAAACAATTAGACTAACAGTAGACCTCTCATCCATAATAACAGATGCTAAGAACAATAAAATACCAGCCTCAGAGGGTAAGAGGAAACCAAATATCAACCTAAAATTGAATTTTGCTGTTAGCATCAGAGACCTAATAACAGGCTTAAACAAATCAAATAAAAGATTCATTGTCTCACATCAAGGGGGCATGGAAGTGGCAGCCCAGGAGTGGGTGGGGCATCACAAAACCCAAGTCCATTCCCATGTTTCTGCTCTACTTTCCTTAGCTTGTGGCTTCTCTCTTCATTGTCCCATGAAGGCTCCTGTGTTCCACAAAAGAAGGACAAGGGTAAAAGTGTGCTCCTCGTAGATAAGTCAGCTCCCTTTAGGAAGATCTCCCCCCTTCAGTGTTTTCTGCTTATATCTCATTAGCCACTCATGGCTATGAGAGTCTAGAAAATATAGGCTTTCTGCTGAGCATACAGCTGCCCTAAATAAAATCAGTGTTCCAATTCCATTTCTAAGGAAGGAGAAAGACAAGATGTGGGCTGGGCAGCTAACAGTAACTGCCACAGCTACTATTTAAGAGTGCAAGCAAAATAAAGACACTTTTAGCCATAAAAAAATACTAAAAGAATTTAACATCCACAGCCTCTCACTAAAAGCACTATCAAGGATGTACTTCATTTAGAAATAGTCAACCCAGAGGGAAGATCTGGACCCCAGGAAGCAATGGGGAGCAGAGAAATTTATAAAACATGTCAGTAATGCAATTGCAATTTACTGAAAAAGATAAATATTATTTTTCACTTTTAAAAAGGGTAAAAGTAAACTGCAAATGAAAATTACAAGATGGTGGGGATATTTAAACGTAGCAAAATGTCAAGGTTTTACAAAGCTGGTGTTGAGTACATAGGTTGTATGTTATCTTTTATATTTGTCTATGAACTTGGAACATCTCAAAATTTGAAAAATTGAAAGGCAATACTCTCAATTTAAAGCAGCTTTACATCAAAAGATATCACAAAGTTAAAAGGCATCACAAAGTTAAGAGACAAGAGATAAATACCAGAGGGAAGATGCTTGTAATATACAACAACAACAAAAAATCAATGTCTAGAAGATAGAGCATTACTTTGCATCAATAGAGAAAAGCCAAAACCCAATGGAAGGAGAGGGAGAGGATACAAAGGAGATTTTGTAGAAGAAGAAATACAAATGGCTAATAAGTATATTAAAAGGATACTCAGCCTCGTAATCAGGGAAATTCAATTTAAAACAATAGGGTGTTATTTTTCACCCACTAGAGAAATAAAAACTTAGAAAATGGAAAACACTCAGCTTTGACAAAAGAATAGAGAATGGCTACTCTTAGACCCTGTGTGAATGTGCGTTTGGCAAAACTTGTTTGGATTAATAATTTTGTAGAACTTAACATTTTTAAATGTTCACACCATTAGACCCAGAGTTACACTCCTAGAAATTCATTTTACAAAAACCATGTGAACATGTGCACTGAAATGTATGAGTAAGAGTAATCATTACAGCATTTACTATAATCATAAAAATTGGGACTAACCTAAATGACCAACAAGAGGAGAGGGGAGAAATAAATAATAATACATCTATGCTGTAGAATATCATGGAGCCATTAAAAAAAAATGGAGCAGACCTCTAGTCAGTGACATATTGTGAAGTGCACAAGGCAAGCAATGACTACAGCACAATCACGTGTGTGCTCGTTAAAAATCATACATGAGGGGCTTCCCTGGTGGTGCAGTGGTTGAGAGTCCGCCTGCCGATGCAGGGGACACGGGTTCGTGCCCCGGTCCGGGAAGATCCCACATGCCACGGAGCGGCTGGGCCCGTGAGCCATGGCCGCTGAGCCTGCGCGTCCGGAGCCTGTGCTCCGCAACGGGAGAGGCCACAGCGGTGAGAGGCCCACGTACCGCCAAAAAAAAAAAAAAAAAAAATCATACATGAGTATGCTCTGTGCTTAGAAAAAAAGGCTGACATGATACTAAAATACTAATAATGGTGAATTCCAAGGAAGGGTGTGGGAAAGCTGCTCTGCTTTCTTCTGTACTGTTCGAACCATTTAAAAGATTTGATATTTAAAAGGTAAGAAAGAGAGATAGTAGAATGTTCTGGAAGTAGTTCAGGAAATACGCTAGGCCTCATTTTTCTCATATATAAAGTGAGGATAATTGCATCTGACCTTGCTCTTTCACTGGACGTTGTGAGGTTCAAATGAAGGGGCAATGAGCACCTGTTTGGAGAAAAACAAGACCTTATTCAAAAGTAATGGATTAGCATGGAATGAGTGGGTCCAGGCATGTCACATATGAAATAGATTTTAATATTTTAATTAAACCAGTCTAGTGAATGGCTGAGCTAGAGATTGAACCAAAGTTATTCTGCCTCCTTGCTTTCCCAGAACCCCGAAGTCCAGCATCGTTTGAGAAGCAGTTCCTGTAACGGCTAAGAACACAAACTGCCTCAGTTTGGGTCTCCTCCTCTGTGACCTTGGGCAAGTTACTAAACTTCTCTGTTTCTTACTGTTCTTTTTTTATAAAATGGGTATAATAACAGAACCTACTGCAGACTGTTATTGTAAAGGTCAAATGAGTTAACACATGTGAAACACACCAGTACCTGACACAGCAGATGGTCTGTGTTGGCTATTGTTACTCTTCGCTTCAATTGCCTGGTGGATCAGTAGGACAGAGAACATTTTCCCCAGCTCCTCTGCTCTGGGGCTGAGTGAGGAGCGAAAAACTCAATATGGACCTCTTTTCTCCCTTCGGAATACTTTATATAGAAGTAAAATATAACTTTATTATATTCCGAGTCCCCCGTTCTTGAAGACATCTCCACCGCTCCCTCCCTGCCACATGGCAATTCAAACACCAGCCAGGTCCGAGAATGGGACTTGCCCCTCACATGTTGTACACTCCAACTCCACTCTTGGGGGCTCTCTTAGGTTGCCCCTGTCTGACTTAGCACTCTTGAATCCACCCTGCCAAGCCGATGACCAACATGCAGGGTTTTTTTAGCCCATGGATGGATCAGAGGATGGCAAAAGCCGCCTATCCATTTCAAAGCTTCATTTTGAGAGGCATTATGGAAACCCGGCATTTCCTTCTTAAATTGCACATCTTTCCAGGACAGGGAAAGTCTGCTCCACTCTCTGCCACAAAGAGCCAGGGGGCTGAGTGACCCCAGCTCATCCTCCTGTGCCAGGCCACCTGACACCCCACTGCCAACCTCGTTCCACGAACTTCCAAGAAGTTCACGCATATCTGTCCACTCCTTCTACATGCAAGTAGGTGGGAGGAGGTTGATTGAGGACAGGAAGACAAGTCCTCTACTGCCGGCAACGCTGGGGAGCGAGGGCTGTGAAACCCCAGAGGGAGCTCCAGGGAGGGGCTCGCTCTGTCGCAGGTCTTCCAGGGACAGGAGCTGAAGGCAGGGGCTGCCACTGTCCTTGACTTCACAGACTTAGTCCAGGGCTCAGGGTTGCCAAACAGAATTCTCCTACTGGTAGGTAAAAGGCTTTGGGAAGCACTGAACAGCAGAAGGGCCAAGGGCAAAGAGGAGGGAGAAGTAAAAAAGAAAGCCAAAGAGATAAAAAGAGCCCTCAGGAAACAGCAGCTCTGAAAAGCAGCAAGATGCTTCGATCTTCAGTCAAAAGAAGAACATCATCTGATATTTAAAATCTGTGGATCTTTTCCCACTGAAAAAACATTTGGAAATGTTCTCTTTCAGGACATGTGACTATGGCCCCTTCAACCAAAAAAGGTGGCTTTGAGCAAGCCTCTTAACTTTGCTTAGCAGCAATCTCCCACTTTGAAAGGCAGGATAATCACACCTACCAGTAGAAGATGGATTGCATTGGTTTAAACAAGATAGAGGTTTATTCTCCTCTCACGTAACAAAAATCTAGAAGTAGGTCATTCTCGCTCCTATGGCAGTTTCATAGTCATTGGAGGCTCCAGGCTCTTGCTATCCTCCTCTCTCACCATCCTTGGCACATGGCTTCCCACTCGAAGTTCACTTCACAGTCTAAGAAGGCTGTCAGAGCACCGTACATCACGTCTGAATTCTAGGTAGAAATTAGAAGGAAGAAGGGATGGGCAAAGGGGCATACTTGCAGCTGAGTCAGCCTCCTAAAGAACTTTCCTGGGACCCCACCCCTCAACAACTTTTGCTTACATCTCATTGACCATTTGTAGCTGTAAGGAAGGCTGGGAAATGTCTTTAGCTTTGCACATTGCCCCCTGGGAGTAAAAGGAGGAGACTGTTAGGAAGGAAGCAGATGAGCGTAGATACTGGGCAGGCAGTCTGCTGTAAAACCTCAGGGAGCTGTTAAAGAGCTACAGGAAATAATGCCCGCGAATAAGCACTTGGTAAAGTCAGAAGGACTTTGCAGCTGTTCTCAATCACCTTCACAACAACACTGTAAAGTGGAAACTGAGGTGCAGAGAGATATCCAAGGTCAGTAGCCATTAAACGATAGACCTGGGATTCCAACGGATACCTGGCTGTGACTTTCCTGTACCACCCCTTCCAATAGGAGAGGGTTCTTCTTAGGAGTCTCTTGTGAGTCTGTTGAGGGGGCTTGGCAGCCACGTGCATATGACTGACTTCCCACTCTGCTGAGTCTAGATATCGGGTGGAGGGTTCTCTTGCGAGCCGAGAGCCTGGGCTGCTGTCCACCGAGTGCGGAGCATCAGAGGCCCCCCGTTCTTTTCAGCCTCCGTGAGCTCTGGTCATGGTGTCCTCTTTGAGATTATGGATGCTTTTAATTTTGCCTTTTCCCAAGGGCCTTGGGACCAGAGGCCTTCAGGCATGAGTGCCTATAAATTGCATCTTATTACATTATTAATTACCGTGTTATCTGGGGTCAAATAACTGATGAATTCTTTGGCAAGCAATGCAGTGAAGTAGAAATCCTTCCTATTCCCTTTCTCCCTGCCCCTCCCCGGCTCACAAGGAGCAGGTAGGGGATCAGACTTCTGCAAGTGTTATGAACTCTTTGGAAGAACTGATCCGTGACCGTGAGAGGCGGCTGTACTGTGGGTAGCAGCGTGCATAACGAGGAAGAAGTTAACCCACTGAAAACAGAATGATACAAACAGACACCCTGGGATGCCTGAAGTCCAAGATGAGGTGGCGGGGACAGAGAGGAGACGAACCAGCCCGGGGTTTGGATGCAGCTAACAGAGGAGATGGGAAGTAAGAAGAGGCGTGTAGGGCTTCCCTGGTGGTGCAGTGGTTGAGAGTCCGCCTGCCGATGCTGGGGACGCGGG
>NC_041217.1:46226845-46268983 GCF_002837175.3 Physeter macrocephalus
ACGGAGCGGCTGGGCCCGTGAGCCATGGCCGCTGAGCCTGCGCGTCCGGAGCCTGTGCTCCGCAACGGGAGAGGCCACAGCGGTGAGAGGCCCACGTACCGCCAAAAAAAAAAAAAAAAAAAATCATACATGAGTATGCTCTGTGCTTAGAAAAAAAGGCTGACATGATACTAAAATACTAATAATGGTGAATTCCAAGGAAGGGTGTGGGAAAGCTGCTCTGCTTTCTTCTGTACTGTTCGAACCATTTAAAAGATTTGATATTTAAAAGGTAAGAAAGAGAGATAGTAGAATGTTCTGGAAGTAGTTCAGGAAATACGCTAGGCCTCATTTTTCTCATATATAAAGTGAGGATAATTGCATCTGACCTTGCTTTTTCACTGGACGTTGTGAGGTTCAAATGAAGGGGCAATGAGCACCTGTTTGGAGAAAAACAAGACCTTATTCAAAAGTAATGGATTAGCATGGAATGAGTGGGTCCAGGCATGTCACATATGAAATAGATTTTAATATTTTAATTAAACCAGTCTAGTGAATGGCTGAGCTAGAGATTGAACCAAAGTTATTCTGCCTCCTTGCTTTCCCAGAACCCCGAAGTCCAGCATCGTTTGAGAAGCAGTTCCTGTAACGGCTAAGAACACAAACTGCCTCAGTTTGGGTCTCCTCCTCTGTGACCTTGGGCAAGTTACTAAACTTCTCTGTTTCTTACTGTTCTTTTTTTATAAAATGGGTATAATAACAGAACCTACTGCAGACTGTTATTGTAAAGGTCAAATGAGTTAACACATGTGAAACACACCAGTACCTGACACAGCAGATGGTCTGTGTTGGCTATTGTTACTCTTCGCTTCAATTGCCTGGTGGATCAGTAGGACAGAGAACATTTTCCCCAGCTCCTCTGCTCTGGGGCTGAGTGAGGAGCGAAAAACTCAATATGGACCTCTTTTCTCCCTTCGGAATACTTTATATAGAAGTAAAATATAACTTTATTATATTCCGAGTCCCCCGTTCTTGAAGACATCTCCACCGCTCCCTCCCTGCCACATGGCAATTCAAACACCAGCCAGGTCCGAGAATGGGACTTGCCCCTCACATGTTGTACACTCCAACTCCACTCTTGGGGGCTCTCTTAGGTTGCCCCTGTCTGACTTAGCACTCTTGAATCCACCCTGCCAAGCCGATGACCAACATGCAGGGTTTTTTTAGCCCATGGATGGATCAGAGGATGGCAAAAGCCGCCTATCCATTTCAAAGCTTCATTTTGAGAGGCATTATGGAAACCCGGCATTTCCTTCTTAAATTGCACATCTTTCCAGGACAGGGAAAGTCTGCTCCACTCTCTGCCACAAAGGGCCAGGGGGCTGAGTGACCCCAGCTCATCCTCCTGTGCCAGGCCACCTGACACCCCACTGCCAACCTCGTTCCACGAACTTCCAAGAAGTTCACGCATATCTGTCCACTCCTTCTACATGCAAGTAGGTGGGAGGAGGTTGATTGAGGACAGGAAGACAAGTCCTCTACTGCCGGCAACGCTGGGGAGCGAGGGCTGTGAAACCCCAGAGGGAGCTCCAGGGAGGGGCTCGCTCTGTCGCAGGTCTTCCAGGGACAGGAGCTGAAGGCAGGGGCTGCCACTGTCCTTGACTTCACAGACTTAGTCCAGGGCTCAGGGTTGCCAAACAGAATTCTCCTACTGGTAGGTAAAAGGCTTTGGGAAGCACTGAACAGCAGAAGGGCCAAGGGCAAAGAGGAGGGAGAAGTAAAAAAGAAAGCCAAAGAGATAAAAAGAGCCCTCAGGAAACAGCAGCTCTGAAAAGCAGCAAGATGCTTCGATCTTCAGTCAAAAGAAGAACATCATCTGATATTTAAAATCTGTGGATCTTTTCCCACTGAAAAAACATTTGGAAATGTTCTCTTTCAGGACATGTGACTATGGCCCCTTCAACCAAAAAAGGTGGCTTTGAGCAAGCCTCTTAACTTTGCTTAGCAGCAATCTCCCACTTTGAAAGGCAGGATAATCACACCTACCAGTAGAAGATGGATTGCATTGGTTTAAACAAGATAGAGGTTTATTCTCCTCTCACGTAACAAAAATCTAGAAGTAGGTCATTCTCGCTCCTATGGCAGTTTCATAGTCATTGGAGGCTCCAGGCTCTTGCTATCCTCCTCTCTCACCATCCTTGGCACATGGCTTCCCACTCGAAGTTCACTTCACAGTCTAAGAAGGCTGTCAGAGCACCGTACATCACGTCTGAATTCTAGGTAGAAATTAGAAGGAAGAAGGGATGGGCAAAGGGGCATACTTGCAGCTGAGTCAGCCTCCTAAAGAACTTTCCTGGGACCCCACCCCTCAACAACTTTTGCTTACATCTCATTGACCATTTGTAGCTGTAAGGAAGGCTGGGAAATGTCTTTAGCTTTGCACATTGCCCCCTGGGAGTAAAAGGAGGAGACTGTTAGGAAGGAAGCAGATGAGCGTAGATACTGGGCAGGCAGTCTGCTGTAAAACCTCAGGGAGCTGTTAAAGAGCTACAGGAAATAATGCCCGCGAATAAGCACTTGGTAAAGTCAGAAGGACTTTGCAGCTGTTCTCAATCACCTTCACAACAACACTGTAAAGTGGAAACTGAGGTGCAGAGAGATATCCAAGGTCAGTAGCCATTAAACGATAGACCTGGGATTCCAACGGATACCTGGCTGTGACTTTCCTGTACCACCCCTTCCAATAGGAGAGGGTTCTTCTTAGGAGTCTCTTGTGAGTCTGTTGAGGGGGCTTGGCAGCCACGTGCATATGACTGACTTCCCACTCTGCTGAGTCTAGATATCGGGTGGAGGGTTCTCTTGCGAGCCGAGAGCCTGGGCTGCTGTCCACCGAGTGCGGAGCATCAGAGGCCCCCCGTTCTTTTCAGCCTCCGTGAGCTCTGGTCATGGTGTCCTCTTTGAGATTATGGATGCTTTTAATTTTGCCTTTTCCCAAGGGCCTTGGGACCAGAGGCCTTCAGGCATGAGTGCCTATAAATTGCATCTTATTACATTATTAATTACCGTGTTATCTGGGGTCAAATAACTGATGAATTCTTTGGCAAGCAATGCAGTGAAGTAGAAATCCTTCCTATTCCCTTTCTCCCTGCCCCTCCCCGGCTCACAAGGAGCAGGTAGGGGATCAGACTTCTGCAAGTGTTATGAACTCTTTGGAAGAACTGATCCGTGACCGTGAGAGGCGGCTGTACTGTGGGTAGCAGCGTGCATAACGAGGAAGAAGTTAACCCACTGAAAACAGAATGATACAAACAGACACCCTGGGATGCCTGAAATCCAAGATGAGGTGGCGGGGACAGAGAGGAGACGAACCAGCCCGGGGTTTGGATGCAGCTAACAGAGGAGATGGGAAGTAAGAAGAGACGTGTAGGGCTTCCCTGGTGGTGCAGTGGTTGAGAGTCCGCCTGCCGATGCTGGGGACGCGGGCTCGTGCCCAGGTCTGGGAAGATCCCACATGCCGCGGAGCGGCTGGGCCCGTGAGCCATGGCCGCTGAGCCTGCGCGTCCGGAGCCTGTGCTCCGCAACGGGAGAGGCCACAGCAGTGAGAGGCCCGCGTACCGCAAAAAAAAAAAAAAAAAAAAAAAAGAAGGGGCGTGTTAGTTTGTAGGGACAGAGGGGCTAAAGAAGGGCAGCTGCTGGACTCGGAGTAGGCTGGGAGCCTCCAGCAAAGAGAAAGGGAGCACTCTGAAATACAGGATTTGCCTGGAGTGTAGGCAGGAAGGCCCTTGGGTGCCTTGAGAACCCTGAGAGGGAGCCCTGCTGGTCCAGCAGATAAACCCTGAAGATCCATGGAGGGATGGCAGCTGGGCCAACCGGGAATCATCAGTGCTGCCTACCTGCTCTTTGCTCGGAGTCTGTGGTCTCTTCCCCAAGACTCCCCCAACCTCGTAATCATTCCTGCTTTCCAAATAGAGCCTCAGAGGACAGCAGCTGGGGTACCTTCATCCAGAAGAGGAGCATGAGAATAAGGTGGTAGCCCAGGGACCTGCTCTGCAGAAAGGGACCTGTCTTTGCTTCTTGGTCCCCCAGTGCATGGAACCTCTAACTAAGGCTGGGATCCTCTGATTTGAGGGCATCCTGGAAGGTTTCTCACAAGCTTTTCTGATATTCCAGGACGAGAAGGTAGGGCTGCTGGAGCTGTGACCTTCTCGAGTTTCAGTTGACAGATGATAGAAGCACCCCGTCCCCATCTCCCACCATCTTATAAGTGGTCAGATGTGCCGTGTCGGCGAGAGTCTTGATGGGCTCTTCATGTGGGAAGCGCACACTTGGCATCTTCCTGCTGCATCTACACAGTGGGAAAAATCCCTGCCTGCGGAACTGCTGTGAGGGTTCAATCACATACCTCAAACCCTTCACACGATGCCTGATGCAGAATAGCTGCTGAACAGATGTTAGCGACATATCGCTGCGCTGGGCCCCTCCCAAGGGTATTGTAAATGAGAGCACAGGTGGGGAGGACAGGTGGAGGCAGGTCAGGGCTCCAGGGAGGAGGGGTACTAATGTCCTAAGAGGGGGAGCAGTCCTGGGATGGGGACGGTAATCACCCACAGTGAAGGTCTGCTCCTCTGTCTTTTCAGCTTGGGAATAAGAGCCACCTGCAGACTTTGAAGGGAGGCAACATGTCACACAGGGTTTAGCTTGAGTCAAACTCAGGTTTGGTTTGGATTCCGCTAGTAACTCAGGTACTAGTTAGATATTCTAGGCCGAGCTGCTTAACCTCACTGAGCCTTAGTCACCTTACCTACAGAAGGAGATTCATCATACTTCCCTTAGAAGACCCATGGTCTTTGAGGAAAACCCCTCCACCCGGACCTGAGGGTGCAGGCAGTTGGGGATGCTAAGCCATCATACAAGCTCCCGTGGTCCCCACAAGATAGCTCCCAGAGCCTCTGTCAGAGAAAGGCCAAAGCAGAGGCAGCTGGAAGATTTCTCTTCCCCGGGTGTGGATGAGCATAGGGGAAAGCCAACAGGATGATGCCGCCACCTGTGGCCTTCCCACCCTGATGCCGAGAAACACAGCTACTGTCATTAGACATGGCCCCACCCAGCTTCCCAGCCCTCTGGAGGCAGAGAAAGGGGGTAGGAAACTCAGGTAGAGAAAGATTGGCTTGAAGGGAATTGTAGGCCTATGAAGAGTGAGGACTCAGGTTTCTCATAACCAACACTCAGGATGAATCCAGACTCAGCCTGTGCCTCGTTCAGCCTCTCTCTCTGGTACATGTGTGCTCATGGATACCTACAAAGACACACACTTCTAAAATTGGACACACACTTTTAATACTGTGCGAAACTTGTGCATAAGTCAATGGGAAACAGAGCCGCTTTACGTGGGCATTGAACACTTGGCATCTTCCCTGCTGCATCTATAACGGTGGGCAAAATCTGTCCAATTGCTGTGAGGATCGAGTCACATACATAAAACCCCTCCCCAGGTGCCTGACAGAGGGTAGCTGCTTAACAGGTGTTAGCTTTACGTGGCTGCATTTGGACCCCTCCCCGGTCCACTCACACGCCACCACTCAGGTTGTGCGCTGCCCAGCTCCAGGAGACACCGTTCCCGTACGCTATGCTGTGCACGACCCTTCCTGGTTTTGAGCAGTGCACATCCCACACCACTGTACGTGGTAGGCCTGCTGAGGGCCCACCCCTTACTCAGAGCAGACACACATCACCCTAGAACATCCCTTCTGACTTTGACTCTCCGCTGGCCTTCCTATCCTTTCACTTCCTCTTTCCCCAGCTTTTAATCACTCCATTGATGGAAAACCAAAGTGGTGTAGCCGCCAGGAAGGCAGTGTGGGCAAAACTGAAGGCAGTCTGAGTTTCTTTCCTTCTTCTCTCAAGGTTTACCTAAATCTTTAGTCTCTTATTTTTTAGGGCCAGTGGCTGATTTTTGAGACAAAGTGTGCTGCCTTCCCTGGCCCTAGGCCTGGGCTCTATCACCTGCGTCCTTGGGGGCCTGATTGAGCTATAGCAGCCACCAGGTAGAAAAAGGATGTTGGGGGATAATGAGGTATTTTACTCAAAGCAAAGTTGAAGCAGGAAACCTTGGAGGCTGCTGCTGCTATTTCCATTTAAGTATTGTTGAGTCTCAACCCCCGAGTCATTTATCCGGTGAGCCAGCCAGGCAAGGACAGAGCCTGGCTCTCACGGCCGGCCCAGTTCCCAGCGCGCTAATGACACTTGACAGACACCAGATCCTAGCAATTTCCAAACAAAACCTTGACACTCCGATCCCAGGCCTCCCGGGAAACGCTCCACTGCTTCCCCAGGCTTTGCTCAGCTGGTCCTCACTGATTGCCAACAATCCCCAGCTGAGCAAGGCCCTCCAGCGCCTCCCTCCCATCCTACCCCTTCCCTGCCCGCTCCACGTCCCTGTCCCTGCTTCAGTCTGGGAGGCCAAGTTAAGCTCCAAGAGCCCTCTGAGAAGCTGGCAAGATGGTGCAGCAGGCCCTGATTTATGCTGCTTATAATAACATCACCTGTTTGTAAGAGCTTTATCAGGTTGCTGCAATAATGCCAGTGGTGGACCTGGCCGGGATGTGCAGATCCACCATTTCAGTGGTGCAGAGTTCCAGGGCTACTTCAAGTATTGTCTGCCAAATAGCAGAAGATGGCAGCTTTTCACTCAAAAAAGACTTTACACAAGAACAAGACGAGACAGACTCACAACCAGATTTGAATCCTTTTTACTCTGCTTCAGTTCTCGCTCTTAAAACGCGGGGAATTTTAAAAATTGTATTATTATTTTAACGATGGAATAATTCATTTAAAGAAATATCATATATCATAAGCAACCGTGTACACACCACCCCCCTTAAAGGAAATAACGAATGTGTTGAAAACTACCAGTGTAAGCCCATCCCACCCCCTTGCCTCCTGCCCAGTTGTTGCTACCATCCTAAATTAGGTTCTTACTATCCCCCTGTGTCTTTATATACTATATTAGTCTTCTAACTTTTTATCTCCAGATCCTTGCAGATTCACACGCAGTTATGAGAAATAACAGAGCGAGCCTGTATACTCTTCACCCAGTTTCCTTCAGTGGTCACACCCTGCAACATTTTAGCACAATATCACAACCGGATAATTGATGTTGGAACAACCCACTGACCTTATTCGGATTTCACCTGTGTGACGTGCATTTGTGTGTGTGTGTGTGTGTAGGTGCATGTGTGCAAGTCTGTGTGCATTTGGTCCCATGCAAGTTTCCCTCCTGTGAACATTTGTGTGACCACGACCGCGGTCAGATACAGAACAGTTCTATCACAAGGGTCTGTGTCACAGTCACGGCCGTCTTCTCTCTTCCCCTCCCTAGCTCCTGGCAACTGCTCATCTGTCCGCCACTTCTATTATTTTGCCATTTTAAGTCATATACATGGAATCCTATAATAGGTAACCATATAAGATTGGCTTTTTTTCCCCCACTAAATAGAGCGCCCTTGAAATCCATCCAAGTTGTTGCATCTATCACTAATCTGTTCCTTGTCATTACTGAGTACTCTTCTGGTGAATGGATGTACCATAGTGGGTTTAATCATTCACCCACTGAAGGATATTTGGATTGTTTCCAGTTTGGCACTGTTACAAATAAAGATTCTATGAGCATTTGTGTGGAAGCTTTTGTGTGAACTTAAGTTTTTATTCTTCTGATGCAAATGGCTAAGATTGCACTTGCTGAGTTGTAAGGTGAACACACACTATTACGTGGTACTGACTCACTTCTTTTAAACATATATTGGTATCACACTGTGTGTTTATTCTTCTGCAACTGACTTCCCTCTCAGCATATGTTCCCTCAAGCTTATCCACCTTGATACATGTGGATAGCTTCTTTATTTGCACTCATGTATAGTATTCCATAGTGTGAATATACTACAATTTACTATCTATTCTAACTCCAATTCTGGAAGGCATAAAATCATTACAAGGGAATGGGTTTGCTAGGTATGGAGGTGATTTATCTTCCCAGTTTTAGAATGGGGTGATATGGAACAAGCCTTAACTAGCCAAGAAGACAAGGCTTGGTGATTTAGCCTCGGTTCTGTCCACTAGATTACCTTGGTAACGTCACTTAACCTTTCCGAGCTCAGCTTTTTCATCCATAAAGTGGGAATCAATAATAACAATAATATTTGCCCTAATACTTGTGGGAATTAAATAAAAATATAGTATGTAAATTAAACTAAACTAAGCTAAAACATGCAGAATAATTACATTTATTAGTTAATAACTATAATTAAGTACCTATTCTCACCAAAGCAAAGAACAACCAAACTACGCATTCTGGATTTTTCACGGAAAATCCAGTTTCAAATAATCTCCCCCATTGTTCCTTTAAGTTGTCTTGTCAAGCCTGTCCTGCTTTGGGTGTCAGAAGATGCCATCAGTAACAAGATCCAGGTGACCACCGAGGTCCTAGCCCTGATCTCCCTTTAAGGTGGCAATTGTTATCCCATTTTATAGATGAGGAAACTGAGGCTCAGGTGTTGAGTAACTGGCCCAGGATCACACAAGAGCTGGACTCCACTGCCTAGTCTGGATTCAGAGGCCATACTCCAACTTCCTCACTGACGTGACGGGCCTCTCGGAAACCCAGAGCTTCCCACACGGCTTCAGTCCTGCTCAGGGTGGTCAGAGGCTCTTCCCTGCTCCCAGCAACCCTGAGAGCCACCCACTCCCCTCCACACACACACACATACACACACCACCAGAGGCCATCCCGTCCCCATCCCCTGGCTTCTGGAGCAAGAGGCCTGAGACCAGCTGGGCAACCACAGGATGGGTGGAAGGGGAAAGGGAAGCAGGGAAGCCTGTGTGACACCAAAAACAAAGTCTTTAAACATGCGCTGCTGGACTGCTGGGCTAAGCAACAGCCAGAGTGACATGACAACACTCTCCAAATATTTAAAATGTGTGAGTCCTCAGGAAGGAGAATTTTTTTTTTAGCCTGAAATGAGGAGGGGTGGCACTGGGGGAGGGGGCAGGTGAGGAGCAACCGTACAGGATTCAGGAGGAGAAGGAACCTGAAGATGTCGGGCCCAGAGCCCTTTCCCCTGGCTCTGCCTCAGTTTCTCCCGCTGTAAGTGGACGGGGCCAGGGGGTGGGTGTTGGCTGAAGGTTCTCTGAGGTCAGCCCAAGTCTGGAGTGTTCTTTGGAAAAAATTACAGCTTGTACATGTGATGTCAAGGTGCTGCCTGTCCCTCAGGGGAAGCAGAGAAAAGAATGATCCCCTGAGGAACTCCTGTTGCCCAGAGGGTTCCAGGCATGGGGTATCACCACCACCGCGTGATGCACTTCCTGCTTTTGCTGGCTCCCCTACCTCACAGTCTACTTGAGCTGGGATGTTTCCTGGGACTGCAAGGTGAGGAAACTCACCTAGAGAGGGAGAGGGTAGGATGGGGAGACAGAGGGGGACGCTCCGGGGAGGGACTTAATCCTGGTTCTGGAAAGGGCATTGCCTGAAGCCCTGTTTTCCCAAGTGAGATCCACTGAGCCCCCAGCCCAAGGGTCCACCGTCTGTGACTCCCTGAGCAAAGGGCCTGGGGGGCTCATCTGTCCTGGGTGCTGATGTGTTTTCCTTGCAGCTCCACACAGGGAGCGGCGACCTCACATCGGAGAGACCAAGAAGAGGCCTGCAGCCACCAGGCACCGCAGATGCAAACCAGCCGCCCTGAGCCCTTTGTCATTCAGTGGTCGGGACCCCTGCAGCTCTTCCCAAGCCTCTTCTCCTACAATCTAAGCCTGCTCTCAACAGGGGAGAGGGCCCACCCTGGCAGCGCCTTCTTCAGAGTTTCTGGTAGAAAAATATCTAACTTGAAACTCATCACCATTCCAGGAAAAATAGAAAGGAGCTCTGCCTCTGCCCTCCGGTTATTCACCGAGCTCTGCTCTCTACCCTTCTTGCCCCTACCTCGTCCACTCCATCCTTTCATTCCCTGACCCAATCAGACCTCCTTCAAAGACGCTGCCCCATCTGGCCCTGCCCTTCTGTGCCCAACGCCACCCCCTCCTGCACGTAACGTGCTTTCACATACATCACAGGTCCACACCCCTCATCCCGAACACATGGGGCCTGATGTGCTTCAGAATTCAGGCTTCAGGTTTTAGGGAGGTGACATGTTGCTTATCCCCTCTGGTGTCTAACATCCCAGCTAGGTCGGGACCAACTCTCTGCAACCAGGCACGTTAATACTTCTTCAGGGAGACCCATGAATATTCACGCCAAGCGGGGATAAATAAAAGACTATAAATAGCCTTATTCAGGGCAGGTTTTGCCTCCAAATGAGCTCCATAAAGACTCTGTTTTCTGGTTTCTGTAGATAAGAGAGTGAGGGCCTGACTCAGTTTGCCCTGGCCTCACCTTACACCTGTGCTGTTCCCCACTCACCTCCTGAACGTCACCTCCCTCCTTTGTCCGGAGTCCCTGCTACGCCCTCGTGGTCGCCTGCAGCCCCTGTGGCTCAAACTGCATCTCATCTGCACAAGACCTTCCACACTGCCCTTGAGAAGGCAAGTCCCGTCCCTCCCCTCTCTGGGCCGCTCTTCCCCAGGCCAGCGCCAGGCTCACGGGCCTCCCACCAGCAGTGCGTGGCCTCTTATTCCACAGGCTCCTCGGAGAGCGAAGCTGGGCGATTCTTTGTCCTGTTGCGCGAGAGGTTTACGCTGACGGTGCGGTGGGAGTAGGCGGGGTGCTTGTTAAGACGGAGGAATCGCTAAAGGAGATGGAGGCAGATGTTGAGGTGTTGCTCGCCCCTGGCACTGCCTGCTCGATGGACGAGGGTGTGCAGCCTCAGCCTGAGGCCTGAGGGCAGGTGCCAAAGGAGCAACTTGCCCAGTGAATGCCCCGAGTCATGAGCACAGGCAAGGCCACTGTGGAGCCCAGGACACAGTGAGCAAACTAAAATGCGGATGAGGGCAGGACCAAGCCTGCCCTCATGATGCTTTTGTGCAAATTATAAACAGGCTCCCCCTCTAGGCAGGCACCTCCAGAACCATGGTCCATCCCGTCCCTTGGCTCAGCACCCACCCGTGTGCAGGCCACCTGGTGCGTAATTGTACACGGTGGCCCCAAGAAGTGGCCTTCCTGACTTTCACGTAGAATACTGGGGCTTTGAGGGGAACAGGCTGAGTGCATGGCGGGGGGTGGGTTTGCAGTTCCAGGGGTACCTCTCTCCGACTAGACAGTGGGAAGTCCTCTCTCAAATGGCCTTGATGGGCAGCCAACATGGGGGATCCCCAGCGAACTGATGGTGAGCTTGCCAGACACTCCCCAGAAGGACTAATGGGTGTGTTTTTGCAGGGAGTTGTCCTTTGATGTTATGCAGATGAGGGGCAACACCCAGACCAGTGAACTTTTAAAGACCCCTTTGGCCCTTAAGTAGTCAAAGCCTAGTTTTCTAGAACTGGCTGGCCCCTGAGGAGTCAGAAATCTTCCTGCTGCTATTAAGAGAGGGGGCCCTGAGGTCAGGAAGGAGAGAGAGACCCAGGGGGGGGCTGCCTTCTGCCCCCCCGGCGTTCTGAAATAGCCCTTCCTGTGCCCTAGGCAGGACCCCAGGCACACTAAGGAAGTGCCGTGGTCAGAGAGCAGTAAGCAAAAAAAAAAAAAAAAAAAAAAAAAAGAATGACAAATAAAGACAAATGGAGAGGAGCAAACGTTGAGAAGGGCTCGCTTCAGCTCCCCATCCCCTCCCCACTTTCCCTAGAAGATCAAATTATGACCTGAAATCACAGGATACATATTTTATTATGTGGATAATTTAAAAGATTAGAGTGAGACAAAGAATTCATAAGCTGTAGTCACATTAGAAGACAAATTGTCTCCATTAATCTCTGAAGAAGGGAGGGAAAGAGAGAAATGAGAACATGTACGTGAGCAGGAGAAAGGCAGGCGGAGAAAGCAGAGTTGGGGAGGTGGAGACAGTGAGGCTTCTTTTCTCCCAGTCTCTTGGAGCGCCCACCACTCCCCAAAACAAGCTGAGGCTCTGCTCCAGAGAAGGCTGATTTGCATTGCAGATTTGTCTCAGCTGCTTTTTGCTTCTGTTGCCAACCAGAGATGGTTTAAATAACATGTATTGTTCTGCGTGATTCCTTATGCAAATGTTTCCGGCCTGTTTGTTATTCCTGAATAAATTCCAACGCCTGCTATCTGGGGCAGAAGAAGCAGCTCACTTTCCCAGCTGTGCTAGGAGTCACCTGCTAGCCGCAGGGTTTTAATGGCCCCAGCACCACTCCAGAAGGCCAGCAATGGTGTCCCAGAGAGCCAAGTAGGCAAGTCCCACCCCAAGGCTCGAGAATGTCACAGCTGGGAGAACTGCCAAGAATCTAGTCTAACTGCAGGATTTTATGTAGAGGGAACCGAGGTCCAGAGGAGGGAAGTCCCCTCCATGACCGGGTTCACCAGGTTTCTCTCTGAGGAGGAGGCCTGGGGAGTTCTGGCAGCATGGAGCCCTCTGCAAACACAAGCTGTGAAGCCAAGGACCTGCCTACCGTGAACGAGCTAGTGAATAAAATGAACGACCTCAGATTTAATGAATGAATTGTGTGGGCACCCACTTTTTTCCAGAAATGGGGTCTAGAAAATAAGAATGTTACTGAATCAAATCTGGGTCCGCTCACCCGATGCGCAGAAAAGCCAATCTACTGACACCGGTTGTAGTGAAGCAAAGTCCAGTGTTTACTGCAGGGCGCCAAGCAAGGAGAATGGGCTGCTCATCCTCAAAAGACCTGAACTCCTCTATGGCTTTTAGGGTTGGGTTTTAAAGACAGTGTGAGGGAGAGGGTCGTGGGGTGTGTGATCAGCTTGAGCTCAATTCTCTGATTGGTTGGTGGTAAGGTAACGGGGTGATGTTTCAGAAATCTCAATCATCAACTTTTCCGTTCCAACCAGCCTGGGGTCTATGTGACGGTGGTCAGCATGCATTTAACTTCTTCCACCTGGTGGCAGTTTTAGTATCTGTAAAACAACTCAAGGATATGGTCCAGAATATTATCTAGAATGCTTGAGGAAGAACTAAAAGTCCTTCACTTTGTTTTATGGCTAAACCATTATATTTTTTTGTCTTGCTTGACTGTTTTCCTTTGTTTCTTCATTTTCTCACTTCTCTGAATAAATTTTCTCTTTGGAACTTGGGGAAGGCCTAGGAGACTAAAGTATTTCTACAGACAAGAGGCAGGGGACACAGGGGCTATCCCCAGGAAGGCCCCATGGGGTCTTGCTCAGTTTCAAAAATACCAAACAGACCCTTCTGTCAAGAAGCTCACTCTCCAGAGCCCAGGCTAGAGTATGTATGTGAAGCAACACCACCTTCAAGGTTTACTTCCCTCTCACTTCTACGGGATCAGACTTTTGCCAAGGTTGTCCTGGTCTTGTTTGCGAAAAAGAAGACCTGGAGGGGTCTGAGAGTTCTCTTCAAAGACCTGGAGGCTGCCCAGGGACCAAGTCCAGAGGGCAGGTGTCAGTACGAGACACGAGAGATGTTTTTCTGCTCAAAGAGAGGAAGACTGTTGGAATGCTTAGTGCTATCTCATCAAGGAATGGGCTGCCTTGAGGGGTAAGGAGCCAAGCAGAGGATGGACACTGCAGGATGCTGGGGAAGGAATTCCAGAGTTGGCTGGGAGATTGGACTGTGCTTTGCAAAGTTCATTGACGTTATAGTTCCAGAATGTGTAGAGCACACAACACGTGATCTAGTAGGGAGAGAAAGGGAGAAATGAGGAGACTACCAGGAGGAGGGGGCCTCAGACAGGCCCTTAAAGATGAGTGGAGTTTGAGTCATCAGAAAGGACAGAGTGGAACGTTCTCAGCAGGGAAGCTGCAGGACCAGTTCCTTTTTTCGTGGGTGGTCCTGCCACCCTGGCCTCCTGCTGCTGACTTCCCAGGAGAAGTGCCAAGACGGCACATGGAGGTCAGGCAGTCGAGGCCTCAAGAGGAGCTCCCTGGGCCTGGAGCGAGGCAGGCTTCCAACCACCCACTGCAGCAGCCCCGGCCACTCAGCTGCATGTTCAGACTCTGAAGAGTCTGACGTCTGCCCCCCCAAGTCTGCGTTGGAGGGCACCATGTGCTTGTGATGGGGACAAATGGACTGCAGCTTGGATCAGTGTGGGTCACCTTAACATTCAGATCGCATTACCCACTACAAAGGCGATGCTGTCAGACATGAACTGGTCAATTGAGAAGCGGTGAAAACAGGCAGTGCTGGATGTGATTGCCGTGCCCAGATGCTGCCGGAACCAGGAAATCAATGGGCCCTAACTGGGGCAGACGGTCCAGAGGTGGGCACCCCGGCTGTGCTTCTTAGATCTGTGGGGACACTGAGCAAGTGACTTCACCTCTCCAAGGCCTAATTTCCTCACCTGCACACGGGAGGGAAAACACTTATGTCACAGGGTTGCCAGGAGGACAGGAGCAGATGGGGCAATATGTGTTCTCATGGGACAAAGATGGCGTCCAGCACACAGTGGGTGCTCAGTAAATATCCGTCCATTTGTTTTATATCCTCGCTTTTTCAATGGTGATGGACAAGTAGTGGGATGGGGCATTTTATATGGTACATAAAAGGGTCTCCCATTTGGGGTAAGAGGAGTATCTGTCACCCCTAGAAGCTGTGCTCCACCAAGCCTGGTTTGTTCTCATTTTAGTGCAAAAGTTGAGAGAGAAGAGCAGTCACCCAACATGGCCTTAAAGCCCACTAGCTTGGGGCATAAGGATTCCAAATGCACATCTGAAATATGTAGACAAGTGATGCTATTCTCTTACCTTCCTCCCCAGCATCCTAGGCTGAGTGGGGTGAGTAACTTCTTAACTCCACCAGTTTAGAGCAATTTTAAGCAAGTCCTTGAGCCTTAGTTTCTCCATCTGTAAAATGGGCATTAGAACACCTACTTCACAGAGATGGTGCAAGGATTAGATGTCATAGTGCACCCAACACAGTGCTTGCAAATGGCAAAAAAAAAACGTGAGTTGCTCTCCCCTTCCCTCCCCTGCTGCTGATTCTAGCCCTGGGCTGGGGACCTTCATCCTAAGCAAGGTGCTCACCCCTTTGATCCCTCAGTCTCCCTGGCAGTGGACTGACTACCATCCACCAATAACTGAAACTAGCGGCAGGACAGAGCAGAGTAGCAAGGAGAGAAGGACGAAGCAGCACCAGAAAAGTCGTCAGCATTTATTAGAAAATTCTTGGTGGATTTACAAGGAATTAGTGTACCTTGTCTCATACCAGATGCCACACTGCTCTATCTTTAGAAACCTTGAGATGAGGGAAGTTTCCAGGCATGTGAGCATCCCAGCTCTGCAAGGTTGGCTCTATAAATACCCACCTAGCCGGCCTCAGCAGCCCTGTCCTCTGATCCAGAAACAGCCCCTCGCAGCAGCCCTGGAAGTCCAGCAGCGCTGGACACTGAGCAGGGCCACCAGCTCCCCACCTCCTGCCGCATCCCCCAGGGCCACGCCACACCTCACAAGCTTGCTCTGGAGCCCCGGTGCCAGGGGCGGGGGGCCAGGGAGGAAGAAAGCAGCGACAGAAAATAAGACCACTTTCCCTGAGCTTGGGGGTGAGAAGGAGAGGGCACGAGCCAGAGGGAGGAGAATGCGGTGGGGGGGCTGATGTTCATTCTCCCTGAAGCGTGTTCTGAGCTTCCGCCCCACCAGGCAGGGCGCCAGGCCTGGAGGAACATGGTGAAGACAGACACGGGCCTGCCCTCGGGGAGCTCAGAGTTGCTAAGCCCACAGAGCAGGATGCAGGCAGTCAAGCAGAACGCTCTCCTTCAGTGAGGAATAGAAACGGAATACCTGAATGGTTTGGGGAAATGGAGCCTAAAGAGAGAAGGGGGGAAGTCCTCAGAAAAGCAAAGAAACTGATGTCGTTGCTCAGCTCTCTCGTCCATAGGCGCCTCTCCCAGTATCTCTGCACGTGGGTGTGTAGATGGAACATTCACCATTTGTGTGAAGTGGGTTTTTAAAATATTTTTTATTGATGTATAGTTGATTCACGATATTAATTTCAGGTGTACAGCATAGTGATTCAGTATTATTGCAGATTCTTTTCCATTATAGGCTATTATAAGATATTGAATATAGTTTCCTGTGTTATACAGTGAATCCTTGTTGCTTATCTATTTTATATATAGTAGTTTGTATCTGTTAATTCCATTTTCTTAATTTATCCCTTCCCCCCTTCCCCTTTGGTTGCCATAAGTTTGTTTTCTATGTCCAGGAGTCTATTTCTGTTTTGCATATACATTCATTTGTATTATTTTTTAAATTCCACATATAAGTAATATCATACCATATTTGTTTTTCTCTGTTGTCTTATTTCACTAAGCATAATATTCTCTAAGTCCATCCATGTTGCTGCAAACAGCAGAATGTCATTCTTTTTTATGACTAATAGTCCACTGTGTATGTATATATCATATCTTCTTAATCCA
This sequence comes from Physeter macrocephalus, assembly GCF_002837175.3. NCBI lineage: Eukaryota > Metazoa > Chordata > Mammalia > Artiodactyla > Physeteridae > Physeter > Physeter macrocephalus. The sequence continues at coordinate 46,243,313 of NC_041217.1, forward strand.
ATTGCTTGAGTCATGTTTTAAATGCACCAGGAGGGGCTCCATATTTAAGATGACCTACAACAGCTTGTCTGTGGTGAAGCTAATTGTGCCCCCTGTACACACACACACACACAGAGGCACCACACTTTGCCTGCTTCATCAGCCTAAAAGATTTACTATGAGTTTCTAGAAGCTGGCCACCTCAGGCTTGGACGTCTTTGAAGAAGGGAGCCCCAATTCTCAGTACATCCTGGGTGGCTTCCGTCCCCTGTGCACTGGCCACGGAGGTGTGTCTTTGTGCCATTCTAGCTGCTGTCAGGTAGGGCCTCCCCACTGCCTCTCCATCACCCTGGAGGTCACCCAAGGCAGCGACAGCAGCTGAGGGATGGAGAGGAGGTGAGGAGGAAAGGAGAGGGGAGAAGAGAGGGAGGACTGAGACGAGGAGATGACAATTGGGACTCAAGGGAGACAGAAGGGGAAGAAGGGGAGGTAAGTGGTCCTTACTTCTCTTCCTTTCCATCTGTTTCCTCAGTCCCCTCTCCTCTCTTCCTGCTCTTTACCCCAGAGACCCACCTCACAGTCACCACACACACACAACACACACACACCACACACACACACACCACACACACACACCACACACACCACACACAACACACACACACACACACACACACACACACTACCCTCCACCCCATATCCTGGAGTCTGAGCTCCCCAACACAGATATAAAAACCAGCACATGGGCCAGGCTCTCCAGTGGCCATGGGTGGGGTCTTGTTCTCTAGTGAAACTCCTAGGACAGAGGTGGCCGTAGAGCTATGTGGCCTCAGCAAGACCCTAAGCCTCCCTGTGCCTCGGCGTTTGCCTTGTTGGTGGGTGCTCATGAGACAACCCCACACGGATGTGAGCATTTGGATGATGTTCTCATAGCACAGGGCAGCTGTTCAATAAAGGGTGAGAAGCAATTGCACAGAATGACCTTGGAGACATCATGGGTTTCATCTGTGCCTGGAAACGGGCACGCGGACCCAGCTCCCATCACAGACATGGTTCCCCGGGAAAGGCCTTCTTAGTGCCCAGCACCTGACTGACATGGGAGTTATGCACGCGATCCCTGTAGAGGCTGGGGCTGTCCCATGCGCCCATAGCTGGTGACCCTCCCTCGAGACCCATCCGCCCTCCCTCTGGTAACTGGGTTTATTTTGTGACTTGGCACCAGTGGGCCTGAGCCACTATTTGGAGAGGTGGATGATTTGTTTTGAAACCCCTGTGTAACACTGAAGCAATCACAAGCTTGTTCCTGAGCCACTGCAAGGAGAATTAAATAGTCAGCAAGACTGCAGGGTTAAAAGTCGAGAAAGCAATTTTTTAAAAAACCGACCTCAACTCATTCTGTAATATTTCCTATTTACATTGAAAAAATGTCAATTCTTGGCTTTAGGTCTCACAAGAGACCAAGGATTTAAAGATACTTATGAAACAGATATAAATCTTGGATAAGACAATAACCACAGAGAGAGACATGCCTGGAAATGTTAAGTGGGCTGGATTTGGTCACAGCTCTTTCCAGTTTTCCTCGACTTGACTTACACACGTTCGGGTGCTCTGCTTACTCCTGTTTCCTGTATCTAGTTCAAGGTGTGTGTGTGACTCGGGCACTTTGTGTCTGTGCCTGGTGTTCACAGGGGGAAAGAGCAATTAGAAACGTGCTAATTATCGTTTCATTTGTACTTTGGTCCCCAAAGCCTAAATGTTCAGCTTGCTTTTATCTTGGTGTCTGATGCTGCTGTGGTGGTTCCTGGGGGCCCCAGCACCGTCTACAGCTTCCCTGCCAGGAAGGCCAGATGCAACGCAGATCAGGCATCCAGGTGGAGTCTAGGAGTCAGGGCAGCAGCCCGGGGCAGGAACTGGACGTCAGGCAGGACTCTAAAGCCTTGACTGGACTCTTTGTTTTTTGAATCACACACCAGATCTTGAGAATTAGTGTGCCCAACAACACAGAACCGTGACGGGCTGGGCGGGGTTGGAGCCCGGGCTGCCCTGCCCTCAAGGCTCATGCCACCACTTTATTTGGCTACCCGGAGGCTTTCCCCAAACTAGCCTCCTCCACCGCTGCCTGTAACCCTGTAACTTCCCGGCTCCCTGCCTGTCCTGGCAGCCTCTCCCAGACTCTCAATTCAGCTGATGATCTTGTGCAGGTCGTGCCATTTCACGCTTTGGTCTGATTCCCTGTTATTCTCCGCCTGGAAGCAGCTGAGCTTGTCCATCTGGCTCTCCTGGCTCCTGCAGCAGCCGTATGCTCAGCCCCATAGTGTTTGGCAGCCCTGTTGTCTGTCACCAGGGGCGCCTCCCGCGGCTGCCCCGACCCCTCCGCCCACAATCAGAAGTTGACAGAAGCCTGGGAGGTCATCCTGTCCAGTCTCCCACCTGGACTGCACACACACTATTCTAGTCAATGGAGCTCTCACCTGTTAGTGACCCCGAAGGGAGACGGCAATTCACCTCATTGATGCCACCTGGAAGCACCTGTCTCCCCCAGGAAGTTGAGACTTCCCAACTCACTGCCCAACCCAAGGCTTTCCTGGCAAAGGAGGAAACTGGCCCGTGGCAGCCGTCTGACACACAGGAAACCCCTCACACCTTCACCCCAGACCTGCCCGTCTTCAGGCTAATTCCAGCTCCTCCATTTCCCTCCCCCCGTGACCCCCGGACCATTTCCAGGGCCCTAATCATCCTGGAGACTCTTTCCTCAAGACTCCGAAAGCCATCCTTAAACCCAGACTGTGAGTCCTTCCTTTAGGGTGACCTGAGTGGAGGCTCCTCAGGGACATCAGAGCCACTGGGTGTTTCCTCATCCAGGAGCACTGCCCACGGGCCACACGGCCCACCCTGCGGGCATGAGGCCTGGGCCACTCCCAGTGGGAGCCTGGTGGGCTCTGAACAAGGGCGAACAGGAGCCGCCCTAGCAGGGCCAATCATCCCTTCTGGTCCTCTGAAGATTAGGAATGGGTGGGGCTGGGCTTTCCTCCCCAGGAGGGTCTGGAGGTCGTGGCCTGCTGGGCAGATGGGATGGGGCCTAAGGGGTTTCCCTGGCTCAACATGAGGTGCCCCTCTGTTTGGCAAAGAGGACACGGAGCTGTTCACTGGACACTGGAGGATGGGAGGGTGGGGACAGGCGAGGCTTGGGCCTCTTCTCACAGCTGTGCAGCTCCGTACCATCAGGAGCTACCCCCAACATCAGTAAAGCAGAGGGGGTGGCCCAGATCCTGGTGCTTAGCTTGCATGGACCCCTTTGAAAATCTCCTCGGTGCTATGGACCACGCGTACAAAAGCTTGCCCACGATTTTAGGGATGTGGCTGAACTCCCGGGGCCCCATGGATCTAGATGTGCCCGGCTGTCCTCCCCCGTTCCCTCTTGCTTTGTCACTCTACTCCCTGACCGCACAGTGCGGTCACACTGCGACTGCTGGGTGGGCAGGAGTCACCTCCCTCCTTCTGTCCCAACTCCCTGGGACAAGACGTTCCAAGGACCCTGGGCTCAGCCAGACGAGAGGGAGTTTCCTTCGGTCTCTTTGACTCTGGTTACTAAGGGATAAGAACGGGTAGAGGACACTCCTTCTGTGCTTGCTGTTTCCTACCCTGGTGAGAGGTCTGCTCTTTTGCGCTGCTGTAGAAGAAAAATAGAACCGTGACTGACGTATCCGGGATTTGTGGCTGAAGTCACGCACTTTGGATGGCCTGCCTTGTTTCTCACACTTACACACACGTTCCTTCCCAGAGGGCCGTGGATGCAGGAGGCACAGTCCTCCACACAATCCAGCTAATCTCTTGGGGAGCTCTTGGAGTCTAGCCCGGGAGAGAAAATACAGAACGGGGAGCCCCCCTGGGAAGGCTGGAGGGGCCCCGATAATCCATAGCACAGCCCTCATCCATCTCAGATCCTCATCGGTCTGTGGCCTATTAAGCGCTCCCTGCCTGTCGATAACCCAGTATTATGGCTCTCTTGCTGAGGGCGCTGAAGCCAGCTTCCATTTGGCCGGAGAAAAGTAATGATTGTTTATTAGTTGGGAGAAAATGTCCAGCCACAAATGTGCCCTTGGGCCAAAGCCAAGCTCCCTCAAGCCCTCCCTCGGCTGCCCTCTAGGTCTGCTGTACTGGTGGATGTATAGGCTGGGGTCTGTCACATGCAGGTGGCCTAGGGGCTGCCGGGGTCCGAATGGAAGTTTCCACACAGCCAAGAACAAACAGGCAACCTTGGCTCCTTCTCGGCTGCTGCAAGGGTGGCAGGGGCGCCACCAGGGAGACTCTGGCCACGCCACACAAGCTAATGTGACTAAGGATCCCAGACTGGTTTGGCCACGGGCTTGAGCCCTTCTGGGTGAGCTCCAGGGGGTCTTGGATGGAAGCTGCTGACTGAAAGCTCTGACAACCATTCCAAGTTGGGGCTGCTGGGACCTAGGCGGCCTGGGTGTGAGTAACCGTTTCCTCCTGCTCTGGGTCCATTCCCACACTCTCTCGACCACCTTCCCTCAGCAGGATCTTTGGATGATGCAGACCTGGCTTCAAACACCAGCTCTGCCACTTATAAATTCTGAGATCTTGGTGAGTTGTTTGACTTCCCTGAACCTCAAATGGCTCCTATAATTATTGGGAATCTTCTGATGGTGTGAGGTAAGATGAGGTAAGCAGGTGATCTGAAGCCTATGTGTTCCAGGCCCTCAACACCAGGTAGCTGAGCTGCTCCTTTCTCCTCCTGGGGAGCTCGCACCTCAGGTTCACTCGGTGGCCTGTCTCGCTAATCTGTCTCCCTGAAACATCACTTTCCCAGTGGGCTGGGGGAACCCAAACCCCAGCTCCCACCTTCCTTGCTATCCCTCAAGTCAAATAATTTGCCCTTTTCTTTGGAAAAGTCTCACTGTTAATCACTGAAGGGAAACAGAAAAGATGCAACCAGAACTAGCATTAATCAGGCCCAGGCCTGAGTCCCAGCTCCAACAGAGAATCACAATGTGACCTGGGACAAGCCATTCAGCACCCCCAGGTCCTCAATCTCCTCACCTGTCAAATAACAGAACAGTCCTAAACAAGCCTGGAGAGGCTCCCCTACCTCCAAAATACTGTTTCCTCTTAGAAACAAGAGAAATATCTTGCAGCATCCTCTAAGTACTGTCTCTCGTCTATTTCCTGTGTTTACTGACCTCACACCATGTAAGAACAATGTTGCCCCACTGTTCCTGGGATGCTGGCGTCCCTCCCCACCCACAGTGCTGTCTGTCTGTCCCACAGTCTTTGGACACCCTGTTCTGGAAGATCAATAGAGGTTCAGGTAACTCAGTGAGCCATTTACATCTCAGGGGAACTCCTAGGCACTGCCCTTCCCTCCATGGCTCCCAAGTTTACTCAAGCAAGGTCAGAGTCAGTCAGTCCCTAGAGCACTGTCTTCCTTTTCTCCTCCTCCTTTCCCCACGTAATCATTGTACGCATCAATTTAAGCTAAGTCCAGCAGTGGTAACAAATGGCCTTAAATCTCAGTGGCTCAAGCAGCCAGGAGTTCTTTCTTGCTCACACCCGCGTTCCTGGTGGGTCTGCAGAGCTCTGCTCCACATCCTCTCCACTCCAGGACCAGGGCTGATGCAGGGCAGCCCTACCTGGATGAGGAAGAAGCAATGATAGGATTATACAATGGTTCTTCAGGCTTCCGCTTGGACTTAGTCCCCATAGCTTCCACTGACATTTCACTGGCTCAAGCAAGTCACTTGGTCAAGCCTGCCACAGAGGGAGAGGAGTCATAATCTTCCCACAGGGAAAGACAGTGAGTATCCCAACAATAGCACAGTCCCCATAGTAAAGACTTACAGTGGTCCTCTAGCCTGCTCCTCTCATTTTACAGGTATGGGGGAGAAAGCTCAGAGACAGGAGGCAATATACCTGAGGTCACACAGCAATCAGTGGATGAGGAGGGGCTAGAGTCCAAGTGTACTGATGACCTTCCAGTTCAGATGTGGGATCGGGGCCAAGAAGAGACAGGTTTGAATTGAATCCCAGTTCTGTAATTCTGGACAAAGTATTTCAACTCTGAGCCTTGGCTTCCCTCTCTGGAATATGGGGTAAGGGTGTCAGTCTCCTGGCAGGGAGGTGGGGAGCTTGGGTGAGATTTAATAAAGTGTCACACTCAGTATTTGACACAGAGAGATTTCTAAATACATGTTTGTTCTGGTCCCTTCCCTCCCTGTCAACAGCCCCAAACTCTTTCATCTCATCCCCCTCTCTTTTTCCTTACCTGCGTCCAAGCTCACCTCTTCTTTGTCAAGAAGAGGCCAGAGAAGCTCCTGGCTGCGAAGCCTCCTGGTGTTGCCTCCACGCTCAGGAAGCAAAGGGTCCTCACAGCAAAGTCTTTCTCAAGGATCTGACGACTCACTGCCCCTTTACATGCACTATCTCCTCGAAGCCTCACCTTAGCCCTGGGCATTATTCCCATTACACAGATGAGAAGACGGAGGCTCAAGGTGGTTAGGGGCCGAGCTCGCCTGCCCTGCAGGAACCAGAACTTCTGATCGCTGCTCTACACTCTCCCACTGCACCTGAGGTTGGGCCTGTCCCCATGATCACCTCCCCCTCCACATCCCCCTGACCCCTTGTAATGAGAAAAATGCCTCTGAGCTTCCAGAAGAGCCATGGTGCCTTTGGGCATGAGAGAAATGTGACTGGTGTAAAAAAATAAGAAAGAGCCTTCAAGAACAATTGTCACCAGTTCTGTTTGGCCTCGTCTTATAAAAATTCTGTTTTCAACAGTCATGAAATGAAGGTCCAGGAAAGTCTGTTCAAGCAGAGCCACTTCCTGAGAGATCTGACAGTTAACATTTCAGGGATGTGTGTGTGTGTATATATATATTTCAAACATCTCTCTCAAAGACAGCTCTGGAACCTGTTTGGAATATGTTTTTATGATTAGATGAGGGGTGTGTGTGTGTGTGTGTGTGTGTGTGTGTGTGTGTGTGTGTGTGTGCAGGTTGCTTGCTGCTGTGTTTGTGTTCTCTCTCTCTCTCTGAAGGGCTGTTTTCTTTGTTCTGGGAATCTGGCTCTACTTGGAAGGTCTAACAACAGCACAGATGGTCCCAATTTATTGTCACCTCACCTGTCTGGGGAAACATCTCCACGCCCCGTCCCACCTCCCCACACCTGTCTCCCTAAGAGTCCCGGGAGGCCCCTTCTGCAGCCAGCCTCTGCTTCCTTCCTGGGCCCCCCTCTCAAGAGCCCTCCCATTCAAACCTGGCAGCTCAGGCTTCCCCTGCCCTGTGGGGGCAGATGTCTCTGCTCTGTGCTCTAACTGAACCAGGAAAACTCCCCTGGTCTCCCAAATATCCAGCCTCAAAGAAGTGTGCAGACCTACTCAGCCTGGAGAGAGACCTGCCTTGCAGCGTTTACCCAAAGAACGGGGCTCCCACAGAGAGCAAGAGAGAGACTCTGTTTTACTGATTTTGAACTGATTGTGCCGGAAGGGGAGAAATGTGTCTTTATGGTGGAGGGTGAGATGGCAGCCTCGGAGTTTCCGTAGCAGCAGGCTGGACCTCCCTGGAGCCCGGGGGCCCAGTCCCAGTGCTGCAGGGTCTACACTTACCCCTCCTGCACCCCTCATTCATCAAGCATTCTCTGAGAGCCTACCACACGCCAGACACTATTCTAAAACTCAGGGATATGGCAGGGGAAAAAAAAGAAACGAAATTCTTGGGCTTCCCTGGTGGCGCCGTGGTTGAGAGTTCGCCTGCCCATGCAGGGGACACGGGTTCGTGCCCCGGTCCGGGAAGATCCCACGTGCCGCGGAGCGGCTGGGCCCGTGAGCCATGGCCGCTGAGCCTGCGCGTCCGGATCCTGTGCTCCGCAACGGGAGCGGCCACAACAGTGAGAGGCCTGCGTACCGTAAAAAAGAAACAAAATTCTTAAGCAGCATGCGGTGGAGAGGCAGTTGGATCAGAGAGAAAGGATAGAGTCCTAGGTGAGGGTTAGTGTGAAAGTTTAAGTATGACTTGAAGGAGGTGAAAACTCAAGGAGGGCAGGTGTCTGGGGACAGAGAGATCCAGGAGGAGTGACCGGCAAGTGTGAAGCCTGAAATGCGGCGAAACTGCTGTATTTGAGAAGCAGCAGGGAGGTGAGAGGAAGTGAGACAGTGCAAGGGACAGAGGGTGAGGTGGGGAGCCGACGGGAGATCAGACTGTAGCCGAGGGCTGCTCCAGTGCCTGGCCGTTACTCTGAGGGCCACGGGACCATTCAAGGAAGTTCAGGATCTGATGTGTTTTAAACACACATCTGCTGTGTGGAGTATTGAGGCAAGGATGGGAGCCAGGAGACAAATGGGGAAGCTTCGCCAGGATCCTGGGGAGGAGCTGCCCGCAGCTCAGGCCACGGTGACAGTGGTGGTTGATTCTGGGTGTTTCATTTGTTTGTTTGTTTTGGTAGCACTGTGCAGCGTGCGGGATCTTAGTTCCCTCACCAGGGATCGAACCCGTACCCCCAGCACTGGGGGCACGGAGTCCCAGCCACTGGACTACCAGGGAAGTCCTGATTCTGGGTGTATTTTGAAAGCAGGAGCCAATAGGATTTGCTGGTGGCTCAGCAAGGGGCTGAGAAAAAGAAAAGGGTCAAAGATATTTCCACGGACTTGGCCTCAGCAACTAGAAGGTGGAACAGGTTTGGAGGGGCCTCTCGGGGGTTAATTTTGAGTACATCATGTTAAGTTTAAGATGCCTGTTAGACATGGAGGCCAGGCAGACACATGTGGGAGTGGACATGCATGATGGGTGTGGAGCTGCACACGGAGGCCTTCCAGTCTCTATTGCCATTCACCGCGTCCTCTGGTCTTCTCCACAGCCTTTAGAGTTGGGTGGAGACAAGCTCAGTGAAGTCCAGAGAGTTTCCTGAGCTCACACAGCCAGTAAGAAGGGCCTAGAGAAGAACTCATCTTCTGGGAGGTTGTGACTCTTGACCTTGGGCACGTTACTCCCCGAATCCTCTGTTCCTCCTCTGTGATTGGATCAGACATCACACATCAAACAATAACATCAGACAAGATTTTCTTCTGAGGATCAAATGGGACAAGCGGCTCTAAACAGACGCTAGGCCCCTTCTCTTCTCTTCTGATGTCACGTCCCGGCTTTTTCCAGCGCCTGCCTTCCAGTTAAGATGCTTCTTAATCATCCAGGGCCCCCAGGCTGTGTGTTTATTTTGATGACTTTCTTACAGAGGCTCATTTAAGATGCCTCAACTGTCACCCACCTTCTACCTGACTGTAAGAAACAAGCGGCTGCATTTTCTCATCTCTTTAACCCCATAGTTTCTAGAACAGTGCTTTGGATTTTGTAGATGGCAACCAGACAGACTGGAGAACCAGAATTATTTTTCTTGGACCCATTTCCCTGGCGTCCTCCCACTCTTCTCTCCCTGTAGGTCAAGGCCATGTTCCATGCAGTCCTTTAATTCCTGTGACCTTGCTCAGGGGGAAGGGGGGATAGGGTAAAGTCTATGACAGAACACCTTCCCCTCAGCCAGTCAACCTCCTGGGGGCCACAGGGTCTAAGCAGCACTGCCTGACAAATCTATCCTATGAGCCACTTCTGCATTTTCTAGTAAAAAAGCAAAATAATGAAAAGAAACAAGTGAAAGTAATTTTAACTGTATATTTTACTTAGTTCAATATAGCCTAAATATCATGGCAACATATAATATAAAAATTAATAATGAGATGTACATTTTTCTTCATACCAAGTCTTTGAAGTCTGGTATGTACTTTACACTTACAGCACATATCACTTTACAAAAGCCACATTTTAAGGACTCAGTAGCCACATGTAGCTAGCGGCTACTATACTGGATCCTGAAGGTGTTGAGGTCAGGTAGCTTTCCCAGTTTATCAGGTGTTCCCGGGTCCTGGTTGCTCTTGAATCCCTGGGTATCCCACTTGGCCATCCATCTCCTGGGTCAGGAGGGAGCCTCCCCCAGGGCCCCTCCCTCTCCCTTCCGGTCCTCTCCCTCTTTTTAACACCTTCTTTTCCTCTTCAAAATCCCATCTGCCTCTGTCCTGGCACATGGTCACAGTCCCTGTCTGATGGCCTGGTTAGGTGGCTGCATTTGGGGAAGGGGAAAACAGGGCACTTCCAATCCTGAGGGTGGGGCAGAGGAGGAAGTAGAGGGCATGTTGGTCTGGGTGTTGTGAGGGCGTCTAAGAAAGCCAAAGGTGGGGCTTCCCTGGTGGCGCAGTGGTTAAGAATCCCCCTGCCAGTGCAGGGGACACGGGTTCGAGCCCTGGTCGGGGAAGATCCCACATGCCGCGGAGCAACTAAGCCCGTGAGCCACAACGACTGAGGATGCACTCGAGAGCCCGCGAGCCACAACGAATAAAGCCTGCACGCGTAGGGCCCGTGCTCCGCAACAAGAGAAGCCACCGCAATGAGAAGCCCGCGCACCACAACAAGGAGTAGCCCCCGCTCGCCGCAACTGGAGAAAGCCCACGCGCAGCAACGAAGACCCAACGCAGCCAAAAATAAAGAAAAGAAAATAAATAAATTTATATTTTAAAAAAAAGAAAGCCAATGGTGACCTTCATACTTGTGTAACCCCCGCACCTGATTAGGCTAAAAAGAGTGAGAGCTCCCTTCCCGCCTGGAATTCTATTACAATGGCCCCTTCCAGGCCTTGGCTTTAGGAGGATCTAGGGTTCAAAAGGGACGGGCATGGAGAAAACTTGCCCTGCCCCCCTTTCCTTCATGTCACTCTCCCCAGGATTTTGTGACCTCACTTCGGATTGCTCCTCCTGGCCCCGGTCAAATTCATCCCAAGCAAATTCATTGATCTTGGGAGTTTGCTTAAGCGTGGGACATTCCTCACTGTCACCCTTTACTACCCCATACCAGACCTGAAGCCTGGAAGCTTCTGTGGAACATTGAGCCATCACCCCTCACCCAGTCCCTGCTCCTATATCCACCACTCCCTCCCATCACCTCTCCCCCCTTACACCCCGACACCCACAGGCACGGAAACTCATCCTGCACCGTTATTCCTGGTGGGCCTTCCCTGTGTTCCCCAGGGCACCCTCTCCATGCTCTTCTTGCCCCTCACCCATGGGTCTCTTTGTGCGAAATGGAAATAATAACAGAATCTACTTCTTAAGAGTCACTGTGAAGATGAAAGGAGTTGTGTGTTTGTAAGGCTCTTAGAATGTGCAGAGTGCTAATGAGTTTGTTTCAGGATTCCCATAACAAGTGCATAAGATAGGCATTTTAATCCCATCTTAGAGATGAGGAAACTGAGGCAGAGGAAGTGAATGACTTCCCCAGTCTCCCAACTAGGAGGTGGCAGAGCCCAGACTCCAGTCTGGGACTTGCCTCTCTAATTTCAGAGTTCGCCTCATCATGTTAAGCAGCTTCAGTGAAAAGAGAATGCATGGTCCCTGCCCACAGAAAATGTAATGCAGTCGAGGAGACTATAAATGCATGGAAAATTCCTGAGACTGTTCTATAACTGGGGAATCCAGAGGGAAGGAGGCTGAGGGGTGCGATGAGCTGTCTAGCTCCCCCAGCAGCTGTTGTCAGAAGGGTTCCAACTCTCTGCCCCCATCGCCCCCTCAGTGAGGATCCCGGCTCACCCCCTCACCACGCCCCCACCCCTCAGTGTGGGCCTCAAAGTTCTCCTCCTGGTTTGATTGACTGCCAGAAAATAAACAACAAAAAGCCCGGCTAGATTAGCAAGGCAGCATATGCTGCTCATGGGAACTTAAACAATTGCACTTCTAAATAACAGCTCAACACGGAATAGAAGAGATGTCACAAGGCAGGATACGATTAATTGCCAAATGAAGTATTGAAATTATAATTGCAGAGGAATTCAGAGGAGTGTGTGATTGCTGCGAGTGGGTTCGGTCAGGAGAGGCCCTGGAGGAGGAGGGCTGTGTGAGATGGGCCAAGTCCTTCCAAGTCCTCCCCAAGATCGGTGAGGACACCGATGGGCAGGGCACAGCCTGGGCGAAGGGTGTTCCTGACAAGGGGCGGAGGTGGGAAGGTCTGGCTCTGATGCCTGGAGCTCCCAGGGGCTCAACTGCAGACGGGTCCGCCCACCAACGGCATCCTCTCGCCGATGACCCCACCCTCACCTCGACCTTCCACCTGCTCTCTGGGCCTGTGGGGTCTGAGTGCCAATCCTCCATCCTTCTCTGGTCTAGCTGCCTCTGTGTCTGTGCCTCAAGGGCTCCATCTGCACAGTGGGTTGAGAGGCGTGTCTTTCACACATCATAAGAGAGAAAACGTGTGTCTCTCAGCCTGGAATGGAGAAGTACAAAATTGGCAAGGTTTGCTGCAGCTCCATTAAACTGAAGTTCATTTTTACAAGGGCTCAAAGATCCAGTGAGCCAGATCACGCTTTCTGGAATGTGCCCTGTAGAACAGTGGCATAAGCATAGGCTGAGAGTTTATACAGACCTGTATCTCAAGCCCTGCTCTGTCTTGTGATGGCTGTGTGGTCTTGGATAACCTGCTGAACCTCTCTGAGCCCCACTTTTCTCATCTGTAATGAGGAGCTGCGTGTGGCTATCTCATGGTTGCCTTGAGTATTGCCTGCAATAAGGTAAACCAGGTGCCCAGCCCCTGGCTAGCCCGTGGTAGCCTAGCTCCATAAGCAATGGTGGTTATCGGCAAAGGGTGTCCTAACAGGTAACATCTCAAATAGCTGTTCTTGGGGTCCCCAGTGGACAATGGCATAAAGGGTGTGATATCCTATCGCTGTCCCAAGTGGCAGGAATGCATCACAGTTAAGAGCACAGGTGCCGGAGGACAGAACAATGGACCAGACCTAAGGGTTGGGCACATGGAGGTGTGATCAGGGAATGGAGAGGAGCATTAGCCTGGGCGTCTGCAGTGGCTGGTGGAAGACCGGGGTCTGAACCCAGGCCGAAGGACGCCGTACTGTGTGGTCACTGTGATGATAATTAGGAAGAATTTGCAGAGATGTAAGAAAATGGTACTTTATGAAAATGGCAGAATTATAAAGCAGTACACACACTCTGGTTGCAACTAAATGAAAACGTTAAGGTAAAAAAAGCAATCGTGGAACTAGGCGAGTGTGAGATGAGGCTAGGACTATTCTGAGTTGATACAGCAGGTGCTGTGTTTGCTTCCTGTAAGCCACTTTTCAACCTGTTTGTTTTTTTTTAAAGCCTTCCCTGAGGGTTGCTAGTACTATGGTATGGGGCCATTTTAAGTCAGTAGGATCGTTTCCCAGACTTCCATGATGCTGTTGAGGTCCTAAGTAATTGATACAGCAGTTGTGATTAATAAAACACTTCACCTAAGAAAAGAAATGTCATTAGCTTCTCGACATCATCCGAAGGGCGGTGCCTGCACGGGGGTTGGGGTCTCTGCCTCTTCTCTTGACCGGACCCTTTGGAGGGTGAGGCTCAGGTTTGGCGGCAGGTGTATTTTACGGCGATGGAGCCAAACGTGTCCAATGAAAGGGCCCCCCAGGTGGCGGTCCAGGAGTGCTGTGTGGGAGGCCGCGACCTTCACTGGTCCTCCCAGGTGAAGGGTTGGCAGGTGAAAAGGTGCTGGAAGGCAGTGCAGCCTGGCCCCCATGGAGGAGCGGGGGGGGTGGGGGGTGCTGCGGGGGGCATCATTTGGAGCAGAGGGGGCGGAGCGACGCCGACCTTTGGCTCACGTAAGAAAGAACTTTCCGGGGTTCAGAACCTCCTGCGAAGCAATGGATGGATGACCGGCGGTCAGGGGGCTGGGACGGGGGAGGGACCGGAAGGAGCCTGGATCCCTGGCTCATCAGAATCAGCTGGGGGTTGGGCTCGGGTAGGAAAACACAGATTCCTGGAGCTCTGCCCCAGACCCACTGAATGAGAGTCTCCAGCCTCGTATCAGAATCTGCGTGTTTGGAAAAGCTCTTCCGGGTTCTGAGGCAGGGAGCGAGGCCAGCCCTGGGAACCGCAGGCTGATGTTGCCCCTAGTGGCCTTGGAAACACGGTGCTCCGAGCCCTTCTGGGGAGACGCAGCTGTGGGCCCTGGGCTCTGCTTGGTGCTTGCATGTAACGCAGCTGCCACCCTCCTCCTACCCCAGCAACCCCTGCACCACCACCCCCAGGGATGCTCTGACGGGGAACCCCTCTCAGCCACTCCCTTGGGAGGGTGGAAGAAGCCGTCCTGATGCTCCAGAATTCTCCCTCCTTGCACTTGCCAAGCCAGATCAAAAAGCAGACAGAGCGGAGTTGAAACCACATATTCCTAATGAATGTGTATGGAGAGAGTCTGAATTTCAGCTGACAAACAGAATATCACATTTTTTTTTCTTACAGTGAAGTTCAAGTCTCCATTTCCTCCAACTTGAATAAATTTACCCTCAGTCAGTATAAAAGCTGCTCCTGTCACCCAGGATCTTACACAATCTGAGGCTTTAAGGAAGACCTTCTGGTGGTTCCTAAGTGGAACGGTCCACCCCTCAGCTTTCTCGTGGGAAACAGAAGAAGCTGCTGTGAGGAGGCAGTGAATTAATACCTGTTAGGTATGTAGACCAGGGCCAGGCACAGAGCACTCAATAACCGTTGTTATTGATCTGTCTATACTGTGTACTACTGAGACACCCATTTTCCTGCCTTCATGATCCCTTCAGGGCCACATCACACTTAGGGCCCAGGAACATTCAGGAAGAAGCCAGAAAGCTCCTCTAAGCTCTTGCTATCTTCCCAGTTTGCTTTCACCAAATAGTTCCCAGCTTCTCACCCTGCCCCAGGCTGTTCTGGGGGAGCCCCTGTCCTTCCCCTCTCCCGGTGCCCTCAGTGGCATTTGGCACAAGTTCATGTTAAATCTTGCACCAAGGCGTGCAGTAACTTCTGAGGCTGCCAGGCTGAAATGGGAGATGGGAAAATAGAGGGAGAGTAAACACATTTCAGTGAGTGGAGCTGAGATTTACATCCAGGTGCCTGGAGGGTCCAGATTCAAATCTCTGATGGAGCCCCGAGAGCCCCCCAGCTTAACTACACCCCGGGAGGCTCACAGAGACTGTCAACCTGGTGGCTGATGGTAGCTTGGTGTATGTGTACAGGGCCACCCTCCAGGGCCACTCCACTTTGAAGGAGGCTCCTTGGGGACAGATAGCTCGGAGGACTGGTCATCTGTTGATAAATTCTGCAGACCTCCAGGGAAACATGAGCTAGAAATGTTGGGGTAGAATAGAGGCTTCCAAGTCCCCTCAAGTCACACCCACAAGCCTCAGGCCCACTCCATCATTCAGTCAGTCAGTCAATCCATCGGAGCACTGGGGGGGACACAGTGAAGAGTGCTCAGAGGCTCCGGGATGGGCCATTCGGTTTTATACCCTGGCTCCTGTCTCTTCGTCCACGTGCGTATCACTACAGGCCATCAAGTCAGAGGGCCATGCCCTGAAAAAACCCTGCTGGCAGTGATGGTATAAATATATCTCAGATATTGCATGGGACATATGTGTACTAAGAAATTAGTTGCCATTTATCTGAAATTGAAATTTAACTACTCACCCTGCATTTTTATTTGCTACATCTGGCAACCCTACTTCCCAGGGGCACCCATCTCTAATCCACGGCCCCCAGGAAACCACCAGCCTGCATTTTTCAAATCCTGTAAAGAGTGTTCACACATGTACAGAGAGGATCACAAATGCCCCAAATCACAGAGGTAGTGAAAGCACAGTCACAGCTAACACTTGATGCTTCCTAGGTCTTTCTATGGGCCGGGCACTGTTGTAAGTGCAGACCTGTATTACGAGTATTAATTCATTTAATGCTCACAACAAGCCCATAAGGGAAATGCTATTACTATGCCCCTTCTACAGGTGAGGGACCTAAGGGCCAGAGAATTAAGATCACACAGCTAAAAAGGGCAAAACCAGGCAGATCTGGGGCATGAAAGCAACTCTCCAGCCTGTGACATGGACTTTAGTTTTGATAAAAACGGGTCCTGGACCTATACCGAGAAGAAGATAGCACAAGTGCATATGCTGGTGCTGGAGCTGCCAGATGGGCTGTGCCATCAGGCTGTTTCCCTCTCCAGTGTCATATAGAATTGTTGAATTGCATATTTATCATAAAAACACAGCTCCATTTACATTCAGAATACTGACAGAGCATTAACCAGCTGCCGGTGCTGTCTGTCCTGGGCAACGTTTGGTGCACTGCCACCAACAGGCAGCTTCACAGACACATGGGGACGTCACTGCCGGAGCGGGAACAGGCTGGGCTCCCGCACTGGGTCTGCTCCCCTGGCCTCCGCAGGCCTGTGTAAGATCTGCACCACTTCTGACACTTTACACTTGGTATTCGTAATGGTGTGTGTACTGCCTGTCTCTTCCAATAAAAGTCGAACCCCTAAAGCAGAGAGCATGCCTTCCATTGATCCATTTACTAAATGTTTTTTGAGCACTTACTTTGTGCCAGGAGCAAGGCTAGGGACTAAGACACACTGTCCCTATCATGGAACTGACAGCCAGTGGTGGCAGGGCTGGGTGGCCGAGACAATGAAAGAAACTAGTATCATCGACTACGATGCATTCTAGGAGGGGTGCTGGATACTGAGAGGAGGCCGGCAGGGGCAGGCAGCTGAGCCATGGTCAGGAAGAGCTTTCCAGAAGGTCAGAGGCTGAGGAGGTGAGCCTGCTAGGGACCTGGTGGATGTCAACACGCTGTCCACTGTCCGTGCTACCCGTGGCCAGGCTTGTCGGGGGAGGGAGGAAGTGGAGACACAGGGGGCAGGCAACATTTTCAATGTTTCCCTCTTTTCCCGGGAGGGGAAGGGAAATAGAGTAGAGGCTAAAGTGGGGTGATTCGGTTGTTGCTTTGCTTTTCTGGGTGAGAGACATTTGAGGATAATTAAATACAGAGGGAAAGGATGCTGTGCAGAGGGAGAGGTGGAGGATGCAGGAGGGAGGAGGGCGGGCGATAAATAGCACAGGGCTGGGGTGGGGCTGCAGGCGTTGGGGGGGAGGGCGAGGAGACAGCTCCCGCTCTCTACTCCAGCGGGAGGGATGGCTGCGGAGTCTCAGCTACTACTTCTGTCTTCTCTGTGATGGAGACAGTAATCCCCCAATGGGTGGTGACTCAGGCAAAAGCTTGAGGGCAGAGGCGAGGGATTGAAACAGCCACTGTGCGGGACAGGAGAGAGCTGAAGGGGTTCCCGTCCCTGCTGCTAGCTCAGAACACGGCCCACAGTTGGTGCCCCAGAATGTTTGCTGACCTTGACTGAACGGACTCCCTGAGCCCATCTGCGGGGGTCCCGCCACCTTAGCCCAGGTCTTACTATGGTCTGCAAGGCTCCTGAGACCTGAGCCTGCCCACGGCCCCTCATCTGCCGTGCTCTCCCTGCTCCCAGGCCCACCCTGGGCCCTCTTTCTGTCCCTCCTGCCCTGCCCCATTAGGGGAGAGACAGTCTCATCTGCCAGCCGTGGGTCTGTGCAGCGGCCCCTGCAGTCTCGCTCCTGCCCCTGGGCCTTGGCACCTGCCCTTCCCTCTGCCTGGAAAGCTCTTCCCCCAAATCTCCCCAAGGCCGCTCTTCTTCTCGTTCAGCTCTGGTTCCTCCAGGCATCACCCTCAGAAAAGCCTCCCCCGCCTACCTTTAGTAGCTAGAGCTCCTGGCCCCTGTCTATCCCAGCATCACCCCCACGACTCCCCTGTAGCTTTTATTACTGAGGGTGTTGGCTTCTGTCACTTATTTAGTGCTTCCTCTCGGGAGGATGTGACCTCTATGGGGGTCAGATCTAGTCTGTCTTGTCCCCTGTCTGGTACATAGGAAGCACCTAATGACTATGGAACGAACGAATGAATGAATGAATGAACTAACAGACCCTGCCCCAGGCACTGCTGACCTCAGTTGTCACAGAGAGAGCAGCTGAGGCTTCCCGGGACCCCCTTGGTCCTCCTCTTCCTGTCTATTATTTTCCTCCTAAATTGTCTTCTGGGAATTTTCATGAGTTGGATTAGATAGCATAATCAAGATCAACTGGTTGTTTAAACAATACCCCTGTAGATCACCCTATGGCTTTTCTAAAAGGCATTTTCACCAGA
The DNA here is from genome assembly GCF_002837175.3 of Physeter macrocephalus. NCBI lineage: Eukaryota > Metazoa > Chordata > Mammalia > Artiodactyla > Physeteridae > Physeter > Physeter macrocephalus. The sequence goes on from NC_041217.1 coordinate 46,261,365, forward strand.
CATTTTCTCTGCTGGGGATTAGGGCTTGTGCGGTAGGCCTTTAAAATGTGGCTGTTTTGTTTTTTAAAAGTGATTTCCTACCTCTGGCCTGTCAGATGCCCACTTCATTCATATTGAATAGACCACTTCCCAACCCCGCGGTCCAGGCAGCCTGCGGAAAGCACAGCATCTTTCCTCCTCTCCAGAGAAGCTGCTGGGCACATGAGACCCAGACCTCTGGGGGAACAGGGAGAACGAAATCTGCTGATAATCCATCAACTTGTAGCTTGCACCAAGAGAGGCTTACTGAGAGCCCAACACTGCTCTACAGGATTTTCCGTTTCATAGTCCTCAAGAATGCTACCAGATAGACATGTCCCCATTTTACAGATGATGGCCGAGGCACAGAGACATTTAGGAACTTGCCCTAAAGTGACACAGTAAGTGGAGGGGCCAGGACTTGGCTCCACGGAGTCCAACACCAAAGCCAGCACCATACTGTCTATTTCACTTTTCTCAGCCTGTCCTGAGAGCTGTGGACAGGATGGACAAGTGACTGCAGGCGCTGCCCTCTCCATCTCTCCCTCCCTCACATGCCAACCAACAGGCCAGTGCCCAGAAGCGGGCAGGAGAGGCCTTTGGGAACCAGGCACCCGGCAGGAGGCAGTGGAGCAGCCCAGCTGTTGGCATCAGACAAGCGGGGTCGGATCCCAGCTCTGCTTCTAAACACTCTCCGTTTCCGGGGGTAACACCCTGTGCTTCTCCAAGATACATTCCATGTATGACTTTGGAATTCCTTGGAGAAGCTAAAAAGACAAAAGAGATCAAGTAGGCACACCCCCAAGATATAAATCCAGACGCTGAAAAGTGGGAAAGGGCCCTTAGCTACAAGTCAGACCAAAAGCCAGGTTTTAGGGATGAGGAGACGGAGGCCCGCAGTGGGGAGTGACCTGTCCAGGGCTCAGGATGTGTCAGTGGAAGAGCAGAACCCACTCCTTCCTCCCCTTCTCTTCTCTCCACTCCCCTTCCTCGTACATCACTAGGGGAGGTGTGCTCCGTGCCACGTGGCGTATTCTTCTCCCTGCCCACAGAGAAAGCCCTGCCCTGCCTGGCAGCCAGGCCACAGAGAAGAGGGGCCTGTTGGGACAGGGATGACAGCCACGCTCAGGGGTCAATGTCGACTCTCCACTCACCACCCCCCTACCCCTAGAGAGATTTGGGCATGAGAAAATGAACCACAGTGTGTGAGGGAAGCAGTTATGAGAGGAAATGAAGGTTTTTAAGAATTTTTGGTGTGGTCTACCTATCTCCCTTCAAGACAGTCAAGAAAAGTTTTAAGTGACACTGGTTGTTAAATAGGGTGCTACTCAGAAACCAGACCATGAGGTCCCAGCATGGCTTCATAAGCACGTACGTTTTTGGGCACCAACTATGTTCCAGGCACTCAGGACACCAAGCTGTCCTGGAAATCATGTCTCAGAGTAGGGATCTGAGTCACTCAGGATCCTGTCTTTTATCCAGCAAGTCTGAACCTAGACACTGCTCTGGGAATGACTATTTTCGGTTCCTGTAGGCAAGCATGGCTATGGCAGTGCTCCACCTCCCACTTTCCAGGTGTCTATGCATATTTGTCAATAGAGCTTTGGCTGAAAATAATAGAAAATGCATGATAGAGGTTGAAATAAGGATTTATTCTTCTCACTTAACAAGAAGTCTGGAGGTGGATAATTGCTGTTGGTGCTAATTAGCTGGCTCCATTCATTCAATGCTAATGTCGCTAAGGTTCTTCTGATCATTCCCTCATGATTGCAATATGGCTGCTGAAGCACCAGCCATCAAATTGTTATTCACAACAGGAAGAATGGAGAAAGGATCAGGAACCTCACAGTAGAGTTCCATCTTTGTCTTTTTTAAAAAAATTATTCTTTTTTAATTTATTTTATTTTTGGCTGTGTTGGGTCTTCATTGCTGCACACGGGCTTTCTCTAGTTGCAGTGAGTGGGAGCTACTCTTTATCCCAGTGCACGGGCTTCTCATTGCGGTGGCTTCTCTTGGTGCGGAGCACGGGCTCTAGGTGCCCGGACTTCAGTAGTTGTGGCACACGGGCTCAGTAGTTGTGGCTCATGGGCTCCAGAGCACAGGCTTAGTAGTTGTGGCGCACGAGCTTAGTTGCTCCATGGCATGTGGGATCTTCCCAGACCAGGGCTCAAACCCATGTCCCCTGCATCGGCACACGGATTCTTAACCGCTGCACCACCAGGGAAGCCCCCATCTGTGTCTTATTAGCTAGAATTGTGTCTCCTGGCTACATCATGGGAAAGGGCACTGGTAGGAAATAGGTTAGGAATGGGGCTTGGGTCAGGCAACCCACGTTTTCACACTCTCCTGGGCCTACTTTTATTTCTGCCAAACTCAGCTGAGGTTACTGTTATCTAAAGTGTAAGTTCACAGAGTTTAAGGGGCTACCCCCTTAGGAGGAGACTTAGTGGTCCAAAAGCCTTCAAGACACAAAGATATGAAGCTGCAAATAGTAGGAAAGCAGGTGGGTGGATAAAGATGTTGAATCCAGTCCTGCCTCAAACTGTGCTCAGTGGCAAGCCCAGCCACATCATCCCTTGATGAGGTGTCCAGCAAATGTGCCAATGAGTGGTGAGTTACAGATGGGGGCATGTCTGTAACTGCCCACTTTCTCAGGTCCCCTCAGTACTTCCAGAGATGAGAAAAAACTGACTTCTGATGGGAAAAGGGTTTCTCAGACCATTTCCCCTCCAGCATCAATACAACCACCCAGGAACAATTAGCTCAACTCTATTCACAGAGATGTAGGAAGCACATGGTACATGCCAGGTCCTGGGTGAGGTGAGCCGTAAGACCCGTGGAACATTGTCACCACCCACCCCATCTTGCCCTCAGGGAACCCACAGTCTAGATCAGCACTGGATTACCCAACAAAAAGATGAGACAGGCATCTAGGAAAGCCAAAGCTCCAGTCCAAGAAGACATTTGATTTTTAGCATAGAAGTGTGTTTTTGTCATTTGTTATTTTATGGTGTACCATCGCTTAACTTGAATTGTCTACGGTGGCAGGTGGGAGACACCTCTCTCTAAACATACCCTCAGTGGGGTGCTCCCCAAGGGCAGGCACTGTATTCAGTCTCTTTTTGTCGCCAGCACCTAGTGTGTGAGTGCCAGGGCTCAAACGTCTTAATGCAGCCCTGCTACATCTTGTCTGTCCTCCCGGCACAGAAATCCTTTACGGCATCTTTCTCAACCAAGTTATAAGGTGTCAAGTTTGCCAGCTGTGTCACAAATAAGCAGCTACTAAACGCAGTTTCAGAACCTAAGTTAACAATGATGTTTTAAAAACTATGAAGTATTTCAGACATACACATATTAGATGTCAGAGACCACTCAGGCTAGTCTGCATAATAAGGTCACTTCCACTGCTCTTGATCTGATACATTTTCTAGGCCAGAGGGAGGAACGCATCCCCAGGGCGTGTGTGGACGGCTTGTAGGTCACTGGCTTTGTCCAGCGAGAAGTCCAAGTGCTCTTCTGTGTGAGGTCATGGGCATATAGGGAGGGGGTGGGATCAAAAGTGTGGTGCTTAGAAGTGCTGGGATGACAAGTGAAGGGGCTCCAGGTGATCCCTGAGGAGCCTGCTCAGGCCTCTGGTGAAAGGGTGGGGAAGTGTGCAGCAGAGATCCTCCTGAGGGGATGCAGAGAGGGGTAGGACTCTCCCAGGCCTGGCTTCTCTGCTCCTAACCAGAGTCAGAAACACTGATGGTTCTCCGAGGAGGCCATGCATTCCTGGATGTAATGGCCCTAATGATGGGTTTGAGTCCAATGCTTGTAAACTATGTTGCAAATTTAGCCAGACCTAAAGGAATATTAATCATCGGAGCCAGGACTGCTTTGTGTTTTGTTTTGCTTTTAGATGCCTCTTTCTTTGCTTTTAAGCCCCACCTGGGGAGATCCTGGACAGTTGCTCAGAGCCCCTCTCCCTTATCTCTAGGGCAGGGAGTGGAGGAAGTAGGGTGGGAGTAGAGGTGGTAGGAAGTGAGTGGGCCTAGCATCCAGAGGGCATGGGCAGATTTGGGCTGGAATCCATCTTCTGCCATTTCTGCAGGAATTAGGAAAGCAAAGCAAACCAGTCCCTGTGGAATGGGCAGCTGGGTAGTCACATGCCTCTGACCGTTCATCTCCATCCTTACCCTCACCCCCAGCTACAGGTGACCGAACCAGGGGTGGGCAGTTGACTCAAGGGGAACCAAACCACAGTTTGGTTGGTGGCCTGAACATGGACAGAGAGGTTAGTTTTCCTTTGTTTTTTTTAAAATTTGGGGGGAAATATAGTTGATTTACAGCGTTGTGTTAGTTTCAGGTGTACAGCAAAGTGAATCAGTTGTACATATACATCTATCCACTCTTTATTTATTTATTTATTTATTTTTATTTTTATTTTTTCGGTACGCAGGCCTCTCACTGTTGTGGCCCCTCCCGTTGCGGAGCACAGGCTCCGGACGCGCAGGCTCAGTGGCCATGGCTCACGGGCCCAGCCGCTCCGTGGCATGTGGGATCTTCCCAGACAGGGGCACGAACCTGTGTCCCCTGCATTGGCAGGCGGACTCTCAACCACTGCGCCACCATGGAAGCCCCACTCTTCTTTTAGATTCTTTTCTCATATAGGTCATTGCAGAGTACTGAGTAGAGTTCCCTGTGCTATACGGCAGGTCCTTATTAGTTACCTACTTTATATAGAGTAGTGTGTGTATGTCCATCCCAGTCTCCCAGGTCACCCCTCTCCCCACTACCCCCTGCTATACATAAGAGAGGTTAGTTTTTAATCAGGTCAGTCAACTCTCCCACTTCAAACTCGAACTCAGAAATTCTCTCTCTATCCACTTAAAAGAAAAAAAAAGATAGTGAGCAGGGCAAGCTGCAGCTAAAGAACTGGCTGCGTGAGAGAGCATGGCCACACGGGTCCTGAACATGCTACCCCGAACTCCTTTATCACCACCGTCACGGTAGTCCCGAGACCTCTAGGTAGATGGAGGGTCGAGGACGGCAGGTGGGGTGAGGATGTGTGCTTCTTATTGTACCCTGACCGGCTCCACCAGGAACCGCCCTCGCCAGGTGTGAGCTACTTTGTAGATCTCTTTCCAGGAATCCAAGAGGGGCCCACAAGGTGGTCTCAGGGTGGGGAGGAAGGAGACCCTCCTGGCAGCCAGGTTTTCATCATCTTGTTCCTCCTCTGCCAGTCACCAGCCGTTGTCTGGGGGCAAATGCCCATTAACCTGCCTGGGTTTCATCTATAAAATGGACTAGTTGATCTTGAAGATCGTATTTGGCCATCTCAGTTGGTGAACGCTCTGAAAGAAGTAACTGGGAAAACAGAGCGTGTGTGTGCGTGTGTGTGCGTGTGTGTGTGTTTGTGTGTGTTGGGGATAGCGGCTCCTTTGGTGGGCTGGCAAGGGGACCCTCCTGAGGATGCCACATTCATGCCGCAGGAGGGGCGATGGACGAGGGGGAGGGGCGAGGCCCTGGCGCTCCAGCAGTCTGGTGGGAGCATGCCTCACAGGGTGTGGGACCTAGTTCTCAGTCACAAAGTTGTCTTGAGTGCCTGCTGTGTGCCAAGTACCACAGTAGGTGCTGGGGAAGAAAACGAAACAACACAGAAAACAAAATGAAAAATACAGTGGCTGCCCACAGGGAGCGCTCCACTGACGGCGTGAAGTTTAGTGGGAAATAAGGCAGGAGGGCTGGAGGCATTATCAGCTCTGGTGCCTCCCGGACTGTGGTGGAATCAGAAACCGACACCCTCCATCTTTTCCTTTAAGGAAACTGGCAGCACCTCTGACTTCCCAAGGAGGACATGACATAAAGAGGATAATGCTGACAGACCAGGTGGGGACAGGTTAAAACTTAGCTGAAGCATGCAGGTACCTGTGAGAACAGGACACATGGAGTTCCCAACAGGAAAAAAACAAATCAACTATCTTGGAAGCAACTATTTATTCAGCACATTTTTATCGACTTGGTCCTGTCCTAGATACAGTAGGGCTGGGACTTGGTGACTGGCTGGGTGAGGTGACACGTACCCAGCTCCTCCCTCCAGGTGAACCTCAGGCTCTGCAGACACCCCGCGGCCTCACAAGCATCTCAGGTGCTCAAGACTCAGGGCCCAGAACGGTCAGCACCACAGGTGGGGCTTGTCCAGAGCCTCCCTGGGTGCCTGGGAAGCTGGAAGGTGAGAGGGTTGCCTGGGCTCCTCTCCCCGCGTGGCTAAAGCGAGGGAAACTGAAGCAGAACCGTCAAGCTGTTCTGGTCTATAAATAAACCCAGCCTGTAAATATTGGGTTGGCCCAAAAAGATCGTTCGGGTTTTTCCGGAACTTCTTACGGAAAAACCCGAACGAACTTTTTGGGCCAACCCAATACGAATGTGCCTCGGCGATGTGACGCTGTCATAATCTCTCATTTCGCTCCTCTGAAGGGCAGCTCCTGCACAGGCTGCTGCTAGGGTCGGAGGAGAGAGGGGTGGGCAGTCCGTGCGTTCCTCTCCCGCAGAAAGGGCAGAAACAGCGCTTCAGTTCTAACATTCGCCTATCGCCTGCTACATACAGGCATATGGCAATTCAACAGGGAATCAACGGCAGATGCAGCCCTTGTGACGCTCCCCGTGCGGTGGGGACACGTGTGCCTACGTAAATCACAGGTCCACCCTTTTCATGGCACCCAACACAGAGTGCTGTGGATGTACGCGGCAGAGGCTGATTTCCACGGCGGACGGAGCGCTGGTGGGGGGACGGGGGCAGGGACAGTGGGCTGTGAAATCATGGAAGGTTTCCCCGGGGAAAGGGCTTTCCTGGCAGAGGACTTAGCTTGTGAGCAGGCTGAGTAATGGGAGATTCAAGGATGTTCTAGGGTGGTAGATACAGAGGCTAGAAACCGTTTATTTATTCAACAAATACCTGGGTGCCCATCATGTGTCACTGCTGGGTGTTAGAAGCTCAAATGTCAGGGCAAGGATCAGAAGTGGAATGGGGAGAAAGGTAGGGCTTTGCCCATTTTATGAGGACTTTGAAAATCAAGTTGAGAAAGCAAATATCTTTGAACAAACTAGGAGGGATGGGGCAAAGATCACCAGCGAGGGGATGACTAAGGTCATGTCCCTTTCCTCCAAGGGTCCTTAGCCTGATCCTTTGAAGAGAAGTCCCTAAATGAGGGAAGGAGGGGGACACACAGAGCTTCATTGCAGGAGGAGCCAATATAGTTCTGCGGAAACCCAACTTAGCAAAAGGCAAAGGAAACTGGGGTCGCAGCAACTCTCAGAGGAGGTGTAGGGAGCCTGCCACCAATCAAGCCTTTGGACTCAAGGAGCTTTGGGGACCTAGTCCTGCCACAGGAAAGATAAACGCCTCACACCTAAGGCCGACATTAGGAGCATTCTTCTGGAGAACACGCTAACGGGATCTGAGCATACAGGGAGAGAGATACAGAAAGAAAACAACAGTGACAACCCAGCACTCTTCTTGAAGCTGCGCGAGGCCTGTGCTTTTTTTTTTTTTTTTCTTTTGCGGTACGCGGGCCTCTCACTGTTGTGGCCTCTCCCGTTGAGGAGCACAGGCTCCGGACGCA
>NC_041217.1:46269248-46270463 GCF_002837175.3 Physeter macrocephalus
GCCATGGCTCACAGGCCCAGCCGCTCCACGGCATGTGGGATCTTCGCAGACAGCGGGCACGAACCCATGTCCCCTGCATCGGCAGGCGGACTCTCAACCACTGCGCCACCAGGGAAGCCCAGGCCTGTGCTTTAAAGTCATCTGCAGGCTGGGTGACGGCGGAGTTGGCAGCTATGAAAGCTACACCACCGTATGGCTGTTTGGAGTGGAATTCATACGTTTTCCACAAGAATATGTAAGAATATAGTGATACCACAGGTAGCATATTTGCTGATGATGTTGCAGTGTTGGAGAAATATGATGATAATATAATAAAATATAATTACAAACAAGGTCTCCTAACCCAGACATCCTCTCCACAAAGGTAGTAGAGAAAGAAACCCCTGCGATGACTGAATAAGTGTGAAGCCACAATGTGATGTGCATCACAGGCAATCCACTAAGGGATTGCAAAGACAGAAAGGAATCTCCCCCTCATCTAGCCAAGTGGACACGGCCCATTGCATACATGTTCCCAAGGTGATCAATCACTAGTCTTCAAGTAAGAGGACTTGACAACATCTGTGTCATACATAGCTCGTCCTAACTTTATTTTGGTAACTGGGGAGACCACTTGTGTTGGCTTGATCTGGAGGAGAAACAAACTTCTCATACCTTCAGAACAAAAGGTAGTTTTGCAACTTGGAGCAAGGTGCCCACAGAAGTTAGGGTCTTACGGAGATAGGGGAGCTAGCTTCTTGGACGTTTGTGTTTCAAAAAATGTCTCCCAGGTCCAGGAGAAAACATTCCTGAACTGAGACACTGGCAAGAGGCTTACTAAGCCATTATAAATATTTATACACATATGAAAAGGACAGGGAAAGAAGTTCTGAAAGAAAAAAGCATGTGTCTTTTCCCTTATTTTCTTTTATTTTTCCCCCTTATTTTCAACATGGAGATTTAAGCCTTATTTATTTATTTCTGGCTGCCTTGGGTCTTCGTTTCTGCACGCGGGCTTGCAGTGAGCGGGGGCTACTCTTTGTTGCGGTGCGTGGCCTTCTCACTGCGGTGGCTTCTCTTGTTGCGGAGCACAGGCTCCAGGTACGTGGGCTTCAGTAGTTGTCGCATGCGGGCTCAGTCGTTCCACGGCATGTGGTTATCTTCCCTGAGCAGGGCTCGAACCCGTGTCCCCTGCATTGGCAGGCGGATTCTTTTTTTTTTTTTTTTTTGTGGTAT
>NC_041217.1:46270488-46294572 GCF_002837175.3 Physeter macrocephalus
CAGGCCCAGCGGCCATGGCTCACGGGCCCAGCCGCTCCGCGGCATGTGGGATCCTCCCAGACCGGGGCGCGAACCCGGTTCCCCTGCATCGGCAGGCGGACGCGCAACCACTGCGCCACCAGGGAAGCCCGGCAGGCGGATTCTTAACCACTGCACCACCAGGGAAGTCCCAAGCCTCATTTATAATTTCTATTTGTCCTTACAATTTCCTCCCTGTGTTACTATAAAATAATAATGTTATAATCTTCTAATTATTTCCATTGTGGTGTCTACCTTTCTCTGGGCAACTTACAGTTGCCTAAATATCCAGTAAGTCCATAGTAAAATGCTAACAAAACAATTACCAGAATTGCAATTTAACGTAAGGATGAATTTAAATATTCAGTATAGCATATACAGAATAACCCAACGTTAAACTAGTGACATTAGACCAGTCTTTTTCAGTCTTTCTGTTTGTTAATTAGATGTTCTTCTTTTCGACATCATCTTTCCAAACAAACCGGTTAACATTTTTGTGTGTGTGTGAAATTTAGAGCTTGAGTACCTGGGTGCATATTAATTAGTTTCTTTGTTATTATCAAAAACCACTACTAAAGATGGTCCCACTTGGACTCTGCTAATAATCGGGCTACTGGGCTTAAGTCCAGACCGTGTTCATACTGAGAGTACAATTTAGAGCTGATGAGAAATATGTGGTGTGGGGACCGTTACTGGAAGCGCAGAAAGAAAGAGTAGGGTTTGTTTTCTTGTAAATGTGATTTTCAAAGTAAGTGGAATAATCATGGCCGTGAGGAGGACAGCCAGGCAGCCTATGAGAATAGTAAGACATTTTCTAGAATATTTCTTTTCAGTTGAGGTCAATACCAACTGGTTCCTCTGGAAAAGTTAAGTGTTAGGTCCTTTGAGGGAACCACAGTCCAGTCCTCCTGTGGTGCTGGCTTCACATGGGAACCATGAATCCAGCTGAGTTGTCCCTGCACTTTGGTAGGCTACGGGTGTGCAGCAGCAGACAGGGTCTCTTCCAACTTGGTGACAGCTGTCTTTCTTCTGGAACACCTTATGTAGATGAAGTCTCCCAGTTGACAGGGGTGGCCGACTTCCTCTTGGCAGGTCCTTTCAGATCTTTGTGACTTTAAGTCTCAAGGTTTCTGGGAAAAGAGAAGTCTTGAACACAATTTTAAGTATTGAACATAATTATAAGTGGATTCCATTAAATTGGACACAGAATATGGCCTCAGACCCAAATTCATAGGCCTGACAAACATAAGCTCAAAAGAAGACATTCCATGCCTGCTTGCAGGGGCCGTTCTAATTAATTTCTAACAAGACTAGTGATAAAGCTCTAGGCCAATGTTAACCTGCTAGATGCTGAATTTTATTCAAGGTGTTTTTGTTTTGTTTTCAAGTTTGATTCACTTGTTCTCCTTGTCTAGAGGACTGGGGCTTATAGGAATCTGCAAACGTTTGTATAATTCCTGGACAATGTAGAAATAAAGTGACTTCCTCTGATTCAATGTAGTAAGAGAGCCTCAGCCACTGCCTGGACACCGGCTTCTGAAGAGGAAAACACTTCAGGTCACCCAAACACGGTATACACCATAAGTAGACACAGTCTCTTATCTTCTGCATCTTCTATGAAATCCAACGGCCACCAGGTTCCTGTTAAAGCTGGTCAAGGAGAACTTTTTGTGCTTACTTTGGGAGTGGCCTATAAAGAATTCTGTTGCCAAATAACACATCTCCAAATAACACATCTTTTTTTAACATGTTTTGAATAATTTTACCTTTTTTGGTAAGTGTAGTATGAGTTCAGTGCCTTTAAAATACCTCTTTTATTCAGGTGATTTTGTTGATGACACAACATCAACCAAGCAAAAGGGCACTAGTTTGTGTTAGGTAATTCCCCTAGTCCAGTCAAATTTCTTTTAGCCCCTTTTATATTCTTTTTGTCCATTTTCTTTTGCAAAGCATGGTTTTAAAAATGAACAAACATTTCTTGTCGTATTGAACGTGGAGCTCTGCCATGTTTTAACAGCAGCTTTTGCAGCTGTCAGCAAAATGAACTACTGATATCTGAACAGGCAGTTGTAAAGCCCCTAACAAATCAGCTTTCGATTTGACATGAGATTTTTTTCATGCTCATTTAAGTCAAAAGTCCTCTATTTTATTTATTTATTATTTTTTTTGTGGTATGCGGGCCTCCCTCTGTTGCGGCCCCTCCCGTTGCGGGGCACAGGCTCCGGACGCGCAGGCCCAGCGGCCATGGCTCACGGGCCCAGCCGCTCCGCGGCATGTGGGATCCTCCCAGACCAGGGCGCGAACCCGGTTCCCCTGCATCAGCAGGCGGACGCGCAACCACTGCGCCACCTGGGAAGCCAAAAGTCCTCTATTTTAAAAAAATTTTGCATGACAGATAACAAACACATATTTACTACAAATATAAATTTTCATTTTAATTCCAGAATCAAAAATTGCAGCTCTAGTAACTATTAACTCAGCAGCTTGTGCCGATTTAATTCCAGACAGAACATAAGCCTCCAAGATTTCGTGAGAAGTCACTACATAGGAAGGCTTAAGTTGCCATTCTTATTCTGGGTACATGACCCATAAGCAAACATGATCAAATGTGTATTTTGATCTGAGACATCTGATAAATCAGGTCGAGGCCTAGTGTCTTCTTCTATTACTAATGTACAATCATGATCATCTACTTGACAGGATCTTGAAAGAGGGTTGACCGCACCTCCCAAGCACAATATTAGGACTGGATACCAATGCTCACTCACAGTTAGCTTGATGGTGCACTGACAAATGCTGGGTTTATGCACTTGTAAGATCACTGTCATAGCAGATGGACATGCATATACGTCAAATGACCCCAGGTAAGAGGTTGGGCCTTTTCACTAAGAATGGTGGCTGCTGCCACTGCCATCGCTCAGAGGCATCTAGGCATCCCCAGTACTGCAGCATCTAGAAAATCTGAGAAATAAGCTATTTATCTATGGCCTAGTCCCAATTTTTGAGTCAATACTCTACTAAGTAGTAGTGCATGTTCACACAAGTGGAAAGGTTTTTTCAAGATCTGGAATCCCCAAAGCTGGGGGAAAGGCTATAGCCAATTTCAGTTGTTCAAAATCCTCGTCAGATTCTAAGCACCAGACCAGGGGTTCTGGAGAGTTATCATGGAATTGCTCTGTCAGAGGTTACGCATGCTTGGCAAAAGCTGGGATCCATTATCTATAACACCCAATATTGTCCAAGTTGTTTTCTTGTAGCTGGCTGTTTTATATGCAAATTTGGCTGACTCCCGGATTGTGACACTTTATGGCCTTCAGCTGACAATAGATGCTCTAAATATTTACTTCGGCTTGGCAATACTGCAGTTTTGTCTAATGAGGGCTTCTGATCCCATGAAGCAAGGAACTGCAATAAAGCCAAAGTAGCAGTTCTGCGTTGTTTTTTAGTTTCTGAGGCTACCAGCAAATCATCTATGCATTGTATGATCACGGATCCCTCTGGTGGAACAAATTATTTCTCACTTTTCCTGTAAATGAAGAGAGAAAATAGTAGGGGAGTCTTGAAACCCTTAAGGAATTGTTTTTCCCACAAATATTGGGCTCCTTCATAAGTAAAAGCAAACAAAAATTTAGCCCTGTCCACTAGAGGGACAGAAAAAAAAAAAGCAGAACACAGATTGATCAGAAAGAAATATACTTTGCAGACAATGGTACTGAAGTCAGAATAGTTGCAGGGTTAGAGACTACAGGGGTTAATGTGACAACACATTTATTTCTCTAAGATCTTTTACAAATCTATATAGTGATGGAGTATTTTTATCACATTTACATTCCTTCTTTACTGGAAGTATTGGGAGTATTAAAGGGTGAATGTCCCTTTTTAATTATCCCTAATTTGCTAATTCTTTTATACTCAGCTTTATTCCTTCTAATTGAGCTCTTGACAAAGGATATTGTTTATACATGGCCACAGCTTATCTTTCCTGTAAGCTATTTTTATTGGTTCCAAATCTCGAATTAAAACAATCCCATTAATCCCTAGGGCTCTGAGTGATGCCTCGATTTGTTTTGGGGTGCTTTTCCAGCATGGTGTGAAACTGCCACTCTTTGCCATCCCCCTTTTCTTCCAGAGGGTACATAGCAACCAATCACCTGCACCCCCCCCTCTTTTTTCAGGGAGCTCCACGAACACTCCAGAGTACAGAATATAGTGGCCTTCAATTTGCACAGCAGGTCTCTCCCTAATAGGTGTACAGGAGAATCTGGAGAAAGTAAAGCACACATGCTCCTCTGTAAGGCACCTGTCTGTATGGGAATCACAGAGGAAAAGGAACAAGAGGGCTAACCCAAAACACCAACAGCTTGTACAATCTTTTGTCAGATGGAAAGGAAGAAATTTCTGAGGAAGTTGCAGAATAAGTAGCACCAGTATCTACCAGAAAAGGCAAGGATAACCCAAATAAAAGCTAGTGACATATTTGGTTCCTCACTTCCCACCTCTGAGATTCCCTCAAACTGTCCACTCTGATCCATTTTGCCAGGTATTTCCTAGCAAAGGGATCCGTTGCAAAGCAGTTTTCTCCTCTTCCTTTGCTGTCTTCATAGGTTGGCCAGAGTAGGGTTTATTCCCTTTAGTGAAGAGTTCTAACTAAGCAGCCAACACAGCAGTCTTTAATCTCTCCTCTTCTTTGTCTTTCTCTGGATTATCCCCAAATTGAGTAGCAGCTGCTAAGATTTGAACTAGTCTATGCTTGCCATCCTGCCACCTTTTCCTTAATTTGGGTTTGGAGAGTTGGCAAGAGAGCCAAGAGAAAGGTTGTTACGACTAGAGTGTGGATTTGATCTGCCCCTGGGTCCATGCCCATAAAATTAGAGAAAGCAACAAACTGAGGATGGAAATCAACAGAGGACTCACATCTTCTGCTTATACTGCCCACAACTTTTCCCAGCTCACCTTGATTGGAAAGGGGTCCAGTCCTGCCATCAGCAACCTCTCTCAATGGGTCTCTCATGACATCAATTCTTCCGTGGTTGTAGGGAGTGGTGGAGAGTCGACTTCTCTCAGCACTATGCCCTCTTCTAGGCGGATCACTTTCCGGTCCACAACGAGCTTGCTCCATCAAATACTCAAAATCTGCTGGTCCCAGAAGTCCCCACAGCAGCTAGTGCACATTCCCATGCGGGGCTGTAAACTGAAAACATGCTGAGGAGCATTACTGCAAACTTTTGTGGATCTTCCTGGAGCGTGGGAGCGAAAAAAGCCTTTAGATGAATGACATCAGCAGGGGAGATGGGCACAGAAACTCAGCATTTCCTTTGTATCCGAGGGGCTTGGGTAGCTTCTCAGCTGCGTCAGCTTTGCTAGAGGAGATCCGAATAGAAGGGCTGGTTTTCTTCACATTGAGGTGGGAAAAAGGTAGGATTATGTGGCACCTTGGTTTCTTTTCCCATATTTGTATTTATCAGCCTAGCTCCTTGCTCGTTTCTCTTTCTCCAAGTAACTAGTGTGACTACTCTCCATCCTGCTGCCTTCATATGGGGACACAATTCTCAATTATCCCAGGATCTTGATCATTTCCCATTTCTGCCTTTCCAGCTACATGGTGTGTATATAAAAAGGGACTCCTGGAGGTGGAGTCTGGTTTAGGACATGAAGTGGACTCAGGGCTAGGCCAGCAGGCACGATTCTGCACCCTCAAGCAGGGCAGGTAACACATTATCAGTTAGGAAAGTCAAATCTTTCTTAGGGAAACCCACTCACCAAGGGAACCACTGTCTAAAAGATCATCATCTACACATTCTCAGGAGTCAGTCTGAGGTAGGGAGAGTAAAGCGAGGCAGGAGGAGCAGAGGGGGTGAGACAGCAGAGAAAGGTGGAGGTTTCTGTCAAAGAGGAAACACCTTTAATTCCCACATTCCTGAGTTGTGAGGCTGGCAAGAGGCTTATTTAGCCATTATGAAGAGTTATACATATTTGAAAAGGACAGAGAAAGAAATTCTGAAAGAAAAAGGAGAGGAAGTCTTTCCCCTTATTTTCAACAGGAAGAATTAAGCCTCTTCTTTTTAATTTGTATTTGCCCTTGCAGTAGGCAGACAAGTATTCTACCCGTTTTTCTCTCCCTCTGAATAAATGAATTAGGATCATATTTTCAGATCTGAAATAGATCTGAAGGAATGATTCCACCTAGGTCCCTGCCTTCTGGCAGCTGAGTGTCTAAATCATTTAGGACCAATAGTTGTCTGATCACCTCTGATGTTCTCCCAGGTGGAGATGTCACCCACCAATGTTGGTAGTGGCTTTTAGTGTTTTAGCAACTTGATAGGTTCAGAGTTTTCTTTTGCC
Organism: Physeter macrocephalus; assembly: GCF_002837175.3. Lineage (NCBI taxonomy): Eukaryota > Metazoa > Chordata > Mammalia > Artiodactyla > Physeteridae > Physeter > Physeter macrocephalus. Next base: position 46,276,849 of record NC_041217.1, read on the forward strand.
TATTTGAAGTCCTTTCTGCCATAAATTATCAGATAAATAGCATTAGATAATTAATTTATCATCAAAACTAGAAGATTCCTTGCTGTTTTGACAGGGTCGAGATGTGTACCTGTTCTCGTCCTTGAAGATATCTCTCACCTGTGGCATTTAGCAGGTCAGTGGACGTAATCTAGACATATGATTCAATATTTTTAGAGTGCCACTTAAATCCTACATCCTCTATACAACCCATTTAACACTCTAATCTGCCCTTTTAACAACCTTTTCACTATAATATATGCAGTAATTAATTTAACTCTTTTGAACCTGTTTTGTTTTAAAAAAATAATGCTTACTTCACAGGATTACTATGCTATATAAAAATTATTTTCACAGGTGTATATCTTATCTGCCTAAAGCTCCATGAAGGGATCATATCCTGTACTATTTGATATCTTCCATAACACCTAGCAGTAAGAACTAGGCCTAGTGGGGTGGGGAAGAGGTATTCCATTGAGATAGAATTCAGCTCAGTCTAGGAAAAAAACTTCCTAACAATTAGAACCATCCAGGCAGGATGTTTCAGGAACCAGTGAGCTCTCTCAAATGCTAGAGGTACTTCAGAAGAGACTACAAGACTACCAATCATGGTGCCCTATGAGGAATTCCTACATTGAGTAGGGTGTTCAGTTCACTGGTTGCTTTGGAGAGAGGACTGGCATTTTGACTCTGAGAGGAAAAAAGAAGGGATCACTTAATGAAATGTACTGCGACTGAGGTCATGAGGGCTGGATTTCTGCTCTAATGGCCTTACCTCTCCATCCCCCTCAGTCCGGAGGAAAGGTGAAACTAATGTCAAGGTTCTCTGGAGATTCTCAGATAATGGAGAAACAAGAATGCAGAGTTAAATAAACACTTGGTGTCACTAGACTGCTTACCCTCATATAACAAGGAGAGGTGAGGAAAGGGAGAGACAAAGAGACATTCCTCTTCTGCCATAAAGATTTGTTACGACGCGATTAGACAACCAGAGTGTGGCTAGATGCTGGAAGATAAGAACACTTCCTGGGGAATGAAACCTTGGGAAAACATCTTTGGCCTCCACTTGTGGCTCTATGGATGTGACTGTTTGCCACGATAACCAATCTCTTCTCTTGCCTGCAGTCACAATTCCCCCTCCCTTCTCTAGTCTTGTTGCCTGTGCCGAGAAATGAGACTGAAAAGACCCCAGTAAAGGTGATGCAGGTTTTTAGCCTGCAGTCACCTAAATCCTACTCTAAACCTTATCTAGGGAGAGAATGCACTAAGCATGTGGTAGGAGAAGGGACATTTCAGAAATTTCACTGTGAGCATTTTCCTAACCTAACTTTTCATGGCAGCTATGATGGTGGCCTCTTGGCAGGTCAGCTCACAGGCAGATGTCATGTTCAGAGAGCACAGGAATAAAGCCATTTTACGGACACACTGAGATTTCCAGAACAGCTAATCTAACCTTTCAACCTTCCATCCTTTTGTTGTTGATTGCGATTTTTATAATTTATACTTCATTATTCTTCATAATGGAAAGAAATTGAAGAGTGATTACAATTTTAATATGCATATGCTAATACTACCCTGTATTCAAGGAATGCTTTTTAATTTCCAAGAGTGCCAGAGGCCTTTCCAGAGAAGATATATTACTGAAACTGCAAAGCTTTGCAATTCAGTAACACAGGAACATCACACCCCAGTTCTTAGAAGGGTGCCTTTCCCAAGGGAACCATAGCGCTCATGAGAAGTCTCTCCTGGGACTGGCCAAACAGAATTTGAAAAGTGGAAATGAGGACTCTTTCTTATGGTATAACACTGACCAGAGTCTGGTCTTTAAACATGAAAAATATTGAAAAAATATAAAGTGCTTACTAACTGGGCTGGCATTTAACAGTGGTTAATTTGCTTAATTTAGGGAAAAAGTCATTTTGTTGCATCTTTCAAAATTTAACCCTCAAAATTTGCCATAAAATATGTATGAATACTTCTAAGAGACTCAGGCATTCCAAAGAAACATCAGTCAGGTTCCAAGTCTCCATGAAAGTGCTATGAGCTTGAGAAGCTCCTTTTATATTCAGAAAAGAAATTTCAATAGCTGAGGATGAAAGAACCAGAAAGGAAAGGGTGGGGGGATTGGGGGGAGCCAGCTTTGCAAAATATCCTCTGCTTTCCCACAGACAACAGGCTGCCTTAATTAAGCATAAACCTTTGAGTATTCAGTGAACATAATCTCAACCCCAGACCTCTCAGGTCTCTCTGTTCAAGGAGTAAAGATCTTCATATTCCATTCAAACAGTAAAACGTCTAAAATGTCTTACTGTTTACTGAGCTTTAACAGAAAGAGTGCCCCCTGGTTCTGTGCAAATGCACGTACCAAGGTAGGTCAACACTGCTTGTGTCAACTCCTGTGGAACTGCTACCAATCCAGCAACAAAAAAGCTTTAGTCATGTGGTGTGCCCTCCAAAATGGCCTTCCAGGTTCCTGTGGTAGAGACACACCGTTATGGAAAGAGAACACCATTACTGCAGAAACACTTTTATTTACTAGAATGCAAGCTCAGGAGCGATTGGATTTTTCCTGGTTTTCCTTTTTCTTTTCCCCTGTCTCTGCTGTATGGTGAGCACTTTACAATACAGGTCAGCAAACCTGGGCCTGCAAGCCAAATGCAGCTGGTGGATTTTTGTATGGCTCATAAGCAACAAATGGTTTTTATATTTCAAAATGCTTGGGAAATAATTTTTGAAAATATTGTGATACATGACAATTAAATGAAATTCAAATTTCAGTGTCCATTCATAAAGTTTCATTAGAACCCAGCCACACTCATTTGTTTACATTATGTCTAGGGCTGCTTTCACATGCTACAATGGCAGAGTGAAGTTGTCGTGACAAAGACCGTATAGCCCACAAAGCGTAAAATATTTACAATCTGGCTCTTTACAGAAGAAGTCTTATGACCCTTAGCCTGGAAGAGACTACCTCATAATAGGCACTATTTGTTGAATGAATAGAGGCACCCTACGCAAATGGCTATCGGAGCTTACTCATCTCTTTTGAGCAACAGGCCATATCCATTACAGACCACTAGCTGAGGGTACCAAACTGGGAGTGAACTGGATTATTATTAGGCTGCTATTCCACTGAAGCTCACTCACAAAAAAGTTTCTGGAATAAAACATTCTTTCAGGTGTATAAAACTAAAGGTGAAGCCTTACATTTAGAATATACTATTACTTGTGTTTGCCTTGGTTCTTTCCCTTGAAAATCCTGAACACTATTTTTTATGTGGTTCTTCCAAAAGGCTCCTAAACCTCTGGTCACAGATTAGTACTGACAGTAGGATGAAAGCAGGGCATATAGGAAAATCCATAAAATCATTTGCAGAGAGACTGCAAAATATATCACACAATAATTGATTAACCTAGACTGTTACCACCTTTGGGAAGTTTAACTTAGAATTCATGAGAACCCCTACCCAGTTCCAATGCAAGATCTCCTTCAGAACTTGGGCACTAGGGAGTTTGATTCAAAAACTGATCAAGGACAAATGACTCACAGAGAAAGGAGGGCAAATTAAAACCATAAACAAATGGGAAGATTTCTCAATTCTCATATTGAGAAGCTGTAATGATCTCAAGGGAAAAGAAACAAATAATTGTAGGCACTCAGATGTCTTAGTGACTAAATCATAAGAATGACAATGGAATTTGTATAGTATAATCTTATTTATTAACAGAGATGAGCATATCATTCTCAGTAAGTAGAATTTAGAGATAAATATGGAGTACAGAGGTTTACTTTTGCAAAACTATACAATTTCTTAGTGATAAAGTTGAGACTGTAACTTAAAACTCCTCTAAACTCCATGTTTGCCTCCAGTTTTGTCTGAAAGTGGTTGGTGGAACAGATCATTGTGGTTCATTGTGTACTTCTCCAGCTTCAACTCACACTACTGTCTTGCACTTTGTTTTGTACATACTGAATCTATCCTCTTAACTTTTGTTTTTGATAAACTTACCTTAGAACAGCACTTTTAGATTTACAGAAAAATTGCAAAGAAAGAGTTTCCATATAGCCTACACTCAATTGCCCTATTATTAACATCTTACATTAGTATGGTACATTTGTTACAATTAATGAATCAATACTGACTGATTAATGAATTAATACTGATCAGTCAACCAAAGTCTATACTTTTGTTTAAATTTCCTTAGCTTTCACATAATGTCCTTTTCTGTTTCAGGATCCCATCTAGGACATCACATTACATTCAGTCATGTCTCCTTTGGCTGTGAGTTTCTCACTTTCCTTGTTTTGATGACCTTGACAGTTTTGAGGAATACTGGTCAGGTATTCAGTAGAATGTCCTTCACTAGGGATTTAGCTGATATTCTTCTCATTTAGACTGGATATATGAATTTGGGGAAGGAAGATCACAGAGTTAAAGTGTCATTTTCATTGTATGATATCCAGAGTACATAGTATCAACACAACATAACTTTTGATGTTGACCCAGATCACTTGGCTAAGGTAGTATTTGTCAGGTTTCTCCACTGTAAAGTTAATCTCTTTTTTTTTCTCTCGTTCCATACCGGACTCTTTGGAAGGAAGTCACTATGCACAGCCCATCCTTAAGGAGTGGGGAATTATGTTCCTTCTCCTTGAGGATGGAATAGCTACATAATGTGGAATTCTGCATGAGAAACTTTTCATTTATTTATTCAATCATTTATTTATATAAGCATGGACTCATGGATATTTACATTTAAGGTTATAATCTATAATCCAACACTAGTTTATTTTGTTGCTCAAATTGTTCTAACTTTGGCTACTAGAAGCTACTCGAGCCTTTTTCTTTGCTTCCCTTGGTCTTGAATGTTCCTTTACCTCTTTCAGGATTCAGCTGAGATGAAAAATATTCCTAAGTCCCCTATCATGATCCTAATCTCCCACCACTCTAGATTATATATTTTTCCGGTACATCTAAAATTTATGTCTACTATGGTACTTACATATTTATACTTATCTGTCTCTCCCACTGGACAAGAAACTTTTTGAGGGTAGTGATTACGTCTTATTTATTTTATACGCTTAGTATATAGTACATAGTGTCTCGCTTACACAAAGCAGGAGCTCAACAAATATTTCTAGAATGATCACTATGATTTTCTCTTTAGTCCAAGAATCCAGGAGTGCCTAACATGTTAACCAGAAGCCACACAGGAGTTGGTTACTAACTGCTCTGGTAGGAATTACAAGGTGCTACTATTGTAAGTATTAATATCAGTCATGGAACACATGTAATACAATAGGCTCAAGATCTAAGTTAACACTTCTGCATGTCTCATTTCTAAGTAAGCAGACTTTTCCTGAATATTAATCCCAGTTACATGGGCATAATTACATTAAGGGCAATGACAAATTACCTTTATATTTAGAACCAAGGGTAGGCAGCTTCTATTTTGCTTAGCTTAGAGAAGTGGTGTCCTCAAAACAGCACACAGGAATTTGGGTCATGAGGTTCCCAAGTGACCTGCTGCTGGTTGAGGACTGCATAACCACTGAAGAAATAAATTTGCTGAGTTGCATTCTTTGTTGTCAATACATACTATGAGAAAATGACTTTAAAAATTCATCAAGAATCTTCCAAGATATAGGAGTTAAGACGAACTCTAATAAGCTGAAACAGGTTTTTAGGTTGGATCAGGCTAGTCCAAACCACCATTAACTCTTGACTGATCACCTTCCTAACTGCACTCTTGCCCTCATCTATCCATTTACCATAAATGAGATTGTGTCATTCCATTTAACACTTCCACTTAACTGCTTTCATAACAAAACTCAAATTTTCAAGCATGCCCTAGAAGTTTCCACATATCTTTTGGGCTCCTTCACCTCTTCAAACTCATCCCACACTCATCTCTTCCGTGACTAGTAATGGTCCAGCCATGCTCATCTTTCTGAGGTCGTGGCACGGTCCCATAAAATTTTTGATGTCTAGTAGCTCAATCTTCTTACAAGAACTTTTCAAAGTTTTTCAGCCCTTAATGTTTCTTATGCATGAGTTCTGTACCTAAGAACAAAGGCAACTATGTCTAAGAAACCCCTACAAATACACTGAAATAAAGATTAGATTAAAACATAAAAACCCATATTCTTCATGAGTTAGAAGCTTTTTTGGTGTTAAAATGTATATTATCTTTAAGCTTTAGTTAACTAATATGTTATTTTTCTAAGAAACAGTAATATTTGTTTGATTTTGACATCAAAATCAAAGACTAACTCAAATTTTAAAATGGTTTCTATTTACAAGAAAAAGAGTTAAACACAAATTTAAATAAAACAACACTGCCTTCTTAAAATAGTAAGTTATTAAAAAATTGAGTCCCTTTGATAACTAAAGGTACCTTATTGCAACCTTCCAAATGTATGGAAATTAACATAACCTTACAATGCTGACAACTTGAAATAAAACAAAGAGTCAGACCAAACAAAAACCGTAATAATCTGCTTCTATTTAAACACATTCAAAGAGGCATTAACTCTCTGCTTCTATTTTGATGACTTTCTGGACATATCTGCCTAAGTAAAGTTCTTTAAGTGAAGAATCTACATGTGAATATTCTTTCTATATTTTTGCAAAAGGACATTCATTAATCTCAGAAAAAAGTCCAACTGACATTGTTCTGGTTGATGACAAGTGTAACTTTTGAATGATAGTGACTTTTTCTCTCAGAATTGAGTCCAAAAGTTACCAGGTTCTTAACTCCCAGAAGTTAGTTGAGATATTAAAAAAAAAAAAAAAATTTCACTTCAGCTTGAGGCTGACTCATTTGGCAGTAAAAACTGACCTGAACTAATGGAAGACTATTTTTAGTCTTTATTAATCTCATATAACGTGAACATTCATACATTTTGCTGCAGAAATATTAATGTGTTTGAAAACAGTATTGCTCCAGACTCTGTTGGAGGGTGTTATATAATACATAGTATATGTACCCTATTACTTTCCTAAAAGTCAGAAAGTTCTAAATTCCAAAACGCATTTGGCCCAAGGGCTTCAGATAATGAAATGTGACCTGCAGTAGGTTTCAATAATTTTAAATAGAGGGATACATGGGATATTCTGATCACCCTTATTATCCATATACTTATCACACCAAGCTTTTCCAAGTGTCTATTTTTTAAAAATACATGTGGCATATAATTCTGTTTACATCTTTTTCTAAAAGTGTTCAGACTTAAAGTAGCTCAAACAGAAAGCTTCACATTACTTCTGCTTGACCTGCTACTATTAAGTTTTTTCCTTTTACAAATTGAAAACAATGTGTGAAACTAACTAGACAGTCTAAAAGATTATATATGGCTTGGAAATTTGGATAATAGGGCTTCAATTTCTTTTCCTCTAAGTGAGAGGCTGGCAAACCATGGTCTGTGGGCCTCCACCTATTTCATAAACAGCTTATGCCCATTTGTTTATATATGGTCTGTCTGTGGCTGCTTTTCTGCCACAATGGCAGAGTTGTGTAGTTGTGGCAGAGACCATATGACCTGCAAAGCCTAAAATATTTACTATCTGGCCCTTTATGGAAAAAGTTTGCTGACCTTTGCTCACAGCTGATCACCCCACGATGGTACTAATACCTATGACTATCTGATAGCCATGATTTTATAAAATAAGTTGGTTTGTCTACATTTAGGGCTTATTTAGGGCCTAATGGGTAACATTTCAAAGGAAAAGACAGAGATAGCTGTCACAGACTGATATTCCCTTTCTGTTTGAATGTGGTCTCAACAGGTCAAAATGTTAGACCCTTGGCCAGATCCAGAGGGACTGAGGAATCTGGTACTTGCTGATAATATAAATCTGGTCAGAGAATGAAGAGAGAGAACTTCATAAAGTAATTAATCTTTCTACCTACTGTAAACATTAAATTCACAGAAAAGAATTCATATACTTTATGTTGATATGCATAATTCCAAAGAGGTGGGGAAATATGGACCTTAAAAATTATTCATCAGTATATTATACTATAGTGTATGTGTGCTACTTCTTGAAAAGATAAAATTATCTCTTGCCACATTGGACAAAAAGTTTCCCAGCTCAGCTGTGGCTCAATAAACTTTTATTATTTTTTGTTATTTATTTTTATTCAAAAGAATTTGTTTCCCTATCACAAAAATTAGATAACCATACCACCAACAGCAGCAAAGTCCGTAGAGTTACATGGATGTTGGAGAGTTCACTGGGTATTCCTAATGTCCCAAAGGTCATAAAGGAGGGAAAAAAAGGAAAAGAAAAAAATACTCAAAACAAATCCAAAACCCATGATGACTTTGGGGAGAGACATCACATGACAGTTTCTGTCTTCTCTTATTGTCAGTTGCAGATGTATTTCAGCTGGATCAAGTACAATTCAACTTGAGTAAACCCTTCATACCAACTCTAGCACCTAATAGGGAGAAAAAAGAATCAGTATAATAAAATGGTTTTAAAATATAGAAAGAGTTTAATCAGTCTTTATTATATTGTAAATGGAGAACCAAATCAAGTAGACTTTTCCCAACTGCTTTGGCTAAAATCAAAGAATTTGAAGGGATTAGACATTAATTCATTCTTACTTTCAATTCAATAGTTGCATGAACTCTTTCAGATTAGTTATCTCCACAGTCAACAAAGAAGCCTTCAAGATAAACTACATAAAACATATAGATAAATGAACTGACTGATGCATAGCATGAATATAACATTTTTGGAATATTATGTTGGTATCTTTCCACATTCATAAGAAAAAGTTTAAGTATTGCTGTTTAGAATTTTAATCCATTTATTTCTTGCACTGATAAACATTTTATAGTGATCAAGGTATACAGGACCTAAAATCTTGTCTTTTCCTATTGCTTCATTTATTTTCTCATCAAGCATCTGGGTGTCAAGATATTTTGTTAGCTATTAGAGTTAAAGTAGTACCTTTATCATATAAAAAAGTTGTGCTAAAACTAAAAATAAGAAGAATTATACTTCAGTAAAGATGTATAAAAAATAAATAATATAAAAATAAGAAGAAGCAATGATCAGTTATAAAAAGAGTATAAGAAATGGCTGAGAAAGGACATCGAACATGCGGACAATTATGAGCACTGTCAAAAAGGATTATGTTAGATGGAGACTGTAATTCTAGGTGGCAAAGAATTAAAGGAGCAACTTATCTTCTGCCGTGCTAAGGGTTGACTTATATCTGTGCTTTCATAATGCTTTTGGTCTTTACATTTGCCAAGCAGGCTACTTTACATAAGAGGTCAATGCTGTTGAACAAAAATCTTAGATTTGTCGCTGAAATCCTGTAAGTATGTATGCAGCTTTGAGCTTTCTGTAGATACATTAGCAATCCCAATTGCCTCAAAGGCCAAACTTGTTGAAGAATACAGTACAGCTTTTTCAATACATGCCTTGCCATGAGAATAAAGAAAAACTGAGAGACTACAGAGAGCCACTTAAAACAGAGATTCCAAGACCTTCTACCATCTTGCTTGAGGCTTCCAGAACACAGCCCTGGCTCTCTAATAAGGCTTTCCAAATAGAGAAACTGGTTGCATAAAAAGAAGTATACCATGTAAATTAATTTGACCAGCTAACAGTGCAGTTCTGCTTTGAGTTTGCTCATTTCATCTCTGTAGGACAATGTGTGAGGCTTGGATGTGCTCTCTTGGTTGCTGGGTCATTCTCCACTCAGGATAAGTGGAAGGAAGCCATGTCAAAATTAATGCTAACTGGCAGGAAAATAGATACATATTATTTTAAAAATACATCCTGACACTTCTGTATCAGCAGAGAATATGTAGAAAGAACTGGTACCCACAGAATAAGTGCTAATCAAACCCATGTACTAAAAACCTCCTCCAAAATGGTGTTTTGTTTAAAAGCTCATTGCTTAGCTCAGGATTTATTTATCCAATGTATTGTGCCCAAGTGCTGAATATCCAATGGTATAACTAGATAAAATTTTTACTTCCTTGAACTCCTAACTACAAAGAAAAGTATGTGGAAAACTATATATGAATTTGGGAATGAGACTGTGCGCAAAGAGACATGAAAGTTTTCAGATTACACCAATGGCATGATCACATGATCAATCAATTTTCAACGGAACACTAGAATACCTTTTCTTCCCCTAGCAACTGAGGAAAAATCTCCTTGTCATGGAAGAGAAGGAAGAGAAACACGAGGAAGAGAAGAGTAAAATCAGAGTAAGACATTTTAAAACCTGGTGGATGTCTAAGCATCTGCTGCTGTATCTTGGATCTTGTTCCCTGAATACCCTGTGGGGTAGCTGCACTGGCATGACAGAAGCTCAGCAGTGCTCGCCCCACCGTGAATGAACAGTCTTCATCTGTTTTTCATCCTGACCGCCTTTCAATCTCTTCAGCATTCGTATAACCTCTAACAAGTACTATCATCTTCCCCATAGATGCAAGCTACCTATTCTTTTCCCCTTCAATCAAAGCCATTTCCAAGCAGACAGAGACCCATGATTTGGCATACTCTCTAAGGCTTAGTACAACTCTACATTTCCATGTTATAGTTATAGTCTGTTATAGCCTAAAAATGGAGATGTATAAAATAGCTTACCTTAATTGTACCCTGACTGTTAGCAGCAATCAGCACATTGGACTCCTAGAAAAGAACAAGAACTTTTAGAGTACAGAGAAGGATTTCCTGGAGGGCAGTCCAGGAGAATAATTTAATCTTCATCCTTCTTTCTTCACTTCACCCTAAGACGCCAATACAATCTAAACTGGAAAACCAACTTTAACATGTTTTTAACTATGAATTGTAAATACAAAATCCAATATTTTGAGGATTAAGTTTTAATAAAAAAAAATTAAGTTGGAAGCAGAGTAGGAAACTTTCAAATGTAAAGAAAAATAAAAGAGAAACAGATTGCCACTAGGAGGAAAGCCAAGAGAAACAAAGACTGAAATAAAAATAAGAATAACTTGAGAAAAACAAAGTACACAATCCTTTCCACAGAAAACTCCCCCTTCATTCACTTTCTCCCATAAGACACCAGTAATTGGCATAAATCTCTATTACTAGCTATTTGGTATTAGAAAAACAAAATAAAACAGAATGTGAATATTCATCTGGGAGAAAGAAGGCTATCTTTCTTTTTAATTATTCTATCACTCACTATATGCATTTTTAACAAACTTGGTGATTACTTGAAATAGAATGCATGTGGTAACATAATTTTTAAAATATTCTAAGCCTTAAGAAAAAACTATCTCTGGAAGGTAGAAAGGGTAGAAAAAGAAATAAACAAGACTGAGTTTACCAGAGAGAATCTCATTGAGTAGGAAGAACTAGGACATTGGAAACAGAGTCTAATAGGCTCTGAGCTTGGGAGTATAGACGAGTCTTTTTGCTTTTAAGAGCAGGTGGCCAGAAGGAGGTAAACAGACTCAAAACTGCCATAGAGGCCATATGGCTGATGGGAAGACCAAGTCCAAATAATAGCTTTCAAAAACAGAGAAAGTGGTCAAACTTCACTGAAGGATAGGATCTGTCTGAATACCCTACGGGTTTCATCAGAAAGTGATGAAGAGAAGAAAGAAAACTCTTGATCTGTATTCTGGGAAAGTTATTTCAGCCAATTTGAGTTAAACCTTAGTTTCTCTGATACAAGGCATCTGAGCTCTACAAACTTCTACATTTAACTTTCTCTTTGATTCCTAGTAGAGTTACTTTTGAAAAATGCTCACCTTGTTGCTACTGGTGAAGAGGAAATAAATAATTTCTTCCACTAACCCCAAAATTTGGGGGATCAGAATATTCCTTGAATGCAGTCAGTGGTGATAGCATCAATGGTCAGTTGTATCAAGAAGGAATAAAGACATATGTTTCTTCTGGAGGTGGGCATGGGAATTGCTGATGATGGAGTTTGGAACACACAACCCCCAAATATGGCACCGTGGCATATTGAATATTTCAAGCCAAAGGAGTCTGAGAAAATGGCAGAAGCAGGAAGCTCACTCTGACCTCCCATATCCCTCACCCTTTTCCCCTAAAACAGGTCATAAAACCCTCAGGTTGGAGGTGCCCTCCCTATAACCAGAGTAAAGGAGCATCCTTATCTCCAACGACAAAGGAATGCTAAGAAGACTCCAAATAAACAGGCCTTGCCAAGTTTCCTGCAGCTTACTACTCCTGAGTGCAATTACCTCACACCCCCGAACCTATCACATTGCTACAACATGACTACCCACTCTTCACAAACACAGCAGAAAATACACAGGTCTATATCCTTGGGTCTTCTTTTCCTTATAAAGGCTCCCATGTCATGTAAAACATATTAAATAAACCTGTATGCTTTTCTCCTGTTAATTTGTCTCTGTCAGCATAATCTTCAGACCCAGCCAAGGACCCTAAGAGGGTTAGGGAAAACTTTTTTTTCCCCTACACTGATATTTTCCTAGCTGAGCTTTTCCCTTAAATCAGCACATGTATTCTTGAAAATAGTAACACAGGTAATATAACATTCACTAGTAGAATTAGTTTTAATGTCTACTTCGGGGAATTATGGGCTATCACTGGGGCTGAATGTGCATAGAATTAATACTTCCATATTGGGGTGTGTGTGTGTGTGTGTGTGTGTGGCTGGAATAAGGGATATTCCCAAATGCCCCTTATTTAACTACTCCTTTAGTAAACTGAGTTCAGAAAGTGGTTGGAGTGAGTGTGAGGTATCCTTAGGGAATATAATAACTCACTCTGAGCTGCTCCAGAGGTGGAATTTCTATGTCTGCCTCAGAAAACAAAATGAGGCACTGTGGTGCAATGTGGATTTCTTTCTAGCAAGAACTTTAAACAAGCTGTGTTGCATCACAACTGCCACCAGAGAACCCAGAAATGATTGTTCTGTGAGCACCATCCAGAAATGAAACTCCAAACAGATGAATCCAGTTTCTATCTGAAGAAAGACCCCTGTCTCGAGAAAGCAACCACCACCATTAGATGCTGCGGAGTCACCAAGAACTGCTGCCTCTGCCACGGGGACACGTAATGTCAGGGTAATGAAAAATGTATACGCCAAAGCGCTCTCTCTTTCTGCCATTTTGCTTCCAGTCACCTTTTAATACAGAAGAAGGTAGAAAAACCTGGTGGAGATGAAGATTCACCCTGAGGGTAAGGGGGAAGCCACTTCTGCCAGTTATAGAGATTATGAATGACATAAATTTGTAATTCTTAGTGGAAGAATGTTTGAAAAATGTGATATATTATCATACAGTATGAAAGAGTATGCTCAATACATATTTAAAAAATCTAGTTAGATCACCACATAAGAGGGATTTGAAGTCTGTACAATTCCTACACTAAACCCACGAAGGAAGACATCTGATGACTACCCAACATAAATAAACGATGTCTTTTTATAACCTGAAGACTATTATGGCATTAAGAGGTGGCCATATTAGGTGCTACCAGAGTTAATTCTAAACATCTTTTCCTGTGGAGACAGATAAATATCTCATTTACAAATAAGCCAACGCAGAAGGTGATTGCCCAGTTGGAATCATCTTTTAGGACTAACATATAGGTGACAGAGTGTACAAGGAAATTTTAGAAACACTCAAAACTATTCAAATTAACAAACAATGAAAGAAAAATAACAGCTTCACTTCTCAGTATGCCCCTCCCTCCGCAGACCATGAACTTATTAAAAAGGGATTTAGGATTAAACTGTCTTTCAGATAGCTAGATACTAGCTTAAGATAAATGAATTTTTACATGCAACAGAAAAACAAAACCAGGTATTTTACTTTAGCATAGAGGTACAGAAGTGATATGTACAAGGTTATCACTGTAGGTTTTGAGTGATTCTTGTTTGCATTTTGAATGACTAGTAATTCTTAGCTGTAGCTGTACCCTGCCAGAGCCCTAATATAAGTTCTGGTTGAATGGGTTGTTTTTACTTGCTAAATAAAATTAAAATGCCAGCCAGTAATTCTCATTATTTTCTCCCTCTTTCTTGGAAACTGGCAGTTTTGCTGCAAAGCCCTCCTCAAGGTTAAGATAATAATGCAACTACTATTTTCTTCTTAAGATAAAGAGATTAAGAAAAGACAGTAGAAAAATTAGCAGCAAGTTTTTTATAAAAGTAGAAGACACATACATAAACATATACCAACTTGCTTATAAAGCCAGAGATATATGTTAACTTATACTAAAACAAAACTAGCATCCATTGGAACAGTTTCCTTTTTGCCAGCTTGCCTATGAAAGTGCCATTATAGCTACTACATTAAAATCCTGAGCAAGTTGAGAATTAACAATTATTCACTTAGTTTGCAATTGGAGGATTTATTCCTAGAGATAGATAATTGATTTTAAATGTGAAGCAATTTCACTAGATATATGAATATGTAATTTTAAAAACTTCTATTTCTGGCTGTGATAGAATAAATGGAATGGATTTGCTCTCCTACTTTAAGCAACTAGAAAACTGAACAAAATACATAAGACACCACTGGACAACAGGCAGTACTGGACTGTGATCACTACAAGAGGAGAAACAAAAAAGGTCAGTCCTATAATCACCCTGGTTTTCTGCTTGGAGGCAATTTCTGGAACACATAGCAAGGGAAGGGGAAACCAAATAGAGCACAGAGGAATCTGAGCAGACCATAGCAGACTAAGTTGAGGAGAGAGAGGTGTAAGCACAGAGTATCTGTAGGGCAGCTGGAATTTGTAGGGCAAAGTACCACAGAAGAGAAAGCTACTTAAAAGTAGAGTTCCAGGAATCTGTACTGGGGTCCCCTTGATTGTACATCAAAATAAACAACTGTGTGTTCATAGGGTGAAACTACACAAAGCCAGGCAAATAACAATGAACAGGGAAAGTACAACTACTGAGAATCTACAACATTATCAAATGCCAGAGTTCACACAGGGTTAGGAGATGTTTGAGTTCTGACCAACCAGAGTGAAAAGAACATTCAGTGCCCTCAATGAACATTCAGGGCATTTAGCAGAGTCCCCAGAAGGGTCATGCCTTATCAGTAGGGGTAAACTAGCCTTAAGGCAAATGTTTCTCTAGACCAGGGATCAGCAAACTGATCCTGTGGACCAAATCCAGCCCACTGCCTGTATTTTGTATTTCAGTTTTAGTAGAACCCAGCCATGGTCATTAGTTTACAGTTGGCCCTCTGGTTCCACATCTGCAGATTTAGCCAACAGTGGATCAAAAATATTTGGAAAAAAAAAATCTAGACAATTCCAAAATGCAAGATTTGAATTTGCTGGCAACTATTTACATTTCATTTACAACTATTTACATAGCATTTACATTATATTAGATATTATAAATAATTTAGAGATGACTTAAAGTATACAGGAGGATGTGCTAGATTATATGTAAATACTATGCCATTTTATAGAAAAGACTTGAGCATCCAGAGATTTTGGTATCTGTCAGGGGTCCTTAAACCAATTCCTGTGCATACCAAGAACTGAGGGTATATACTGTCTATAGCTGCTCTTGCACTACAGTAGCAGAACTGAGGAACCATATGGCCTGCAAAGTGTAAAATATTTGCAATATTTAATTGCAAGGACTAAAATATTAGTCCTTTAAGAAAAAGTTTTGCTAACTGCTACTTTAGAGTCATCCTAGTAAAGTTTAAAAAAAAGTGTCAAAAGAATCAAGTTTATCTCCAAAAACTTAACTTCCTGTCAAAACAAACTTCAATACTCTTAAAAAAATTCAACAAAATCTAGACATTCAACAATAAAGCATTCACAATGTGTAGCATTCAAGAGGCAACAAGCATGACCTATAACGAGGAAAAATTCAATGAACAGAAACAGATCCAGAAATGACAAAGATTGTAAAAGTAGCAAATGAGGACTTTTAAAGCAAGTATAATTATATTCAAATATTTAAAAGGAAACAATGAACTTAATGAGAAGAGAAATGGAAGACAGAAGTATAAAAACCAAATGGAATTTCTTCACCTGAAAAGTACAGTATCTGAAATGAAAAATTAATCGGATGGGCATAACAATAGTTAAAACAGTGAAGAATAAAACACCAATAAATGTGATAACACAGAAAAAAAAAATCCCAACTGAAGCAGAGGGAGAAAAGGCTGGGAAGAAAGAAAGAAAAAAAAGATTAGTATTTGAGTGAACAGTAGGACAATATACAATCTAGTAAATGTGTAATTGGAATCGCAAACAAAGGAGAAGGGGCAGAAAAGGTATATGAAGATATAAGACTAAATATTTTCCAAATTTGAACACTGTAAACCCACAATCTAAGAAGCTCAATATTCCAGTGGGAAAAAAGCACAGCACCACGTTAAGACATCACATCATAAACTACTACAAATGAGTGAAAAAGAGAAAATCTTGAAAACTGCCAGAAAAAAAAAGGACACATTATGCAGGGAGATCAGAAGGGGGAGCTCCCACACCCTATGATGATGACAGCAGAGCCCAGCAGGAAAAAGAAAGACTCCCTCTTCTTGCCTGGCAAGAACTCAGCCAATGAGAGACCGTCACAGCTCAGCTAAGAAAAAGTCATGGACTCTTTGTTTACTATAGCTCCCCCAACTTCCTCTACCCTTCTATAAAAGAGTTCTCTTCTCCATTTTTGCTGGGAACTTGCATGTGCCTTGCCATGATTGTAGACCCTGAATTGCAATTCTGTGATCCTGTATAAACCCACTTTTGCTGGAGAAATAAGTGATGGTCTATTTGTTTCAGGTCAACATTTCAGTGGCCCATATGGGGATCCAGACAAGACCCCCCAACAACTCCAAGGCTGGTGAGCAAATAGGTGCAGTACCCACACTGAACCCACTGTCACTAACTGCTTTTCTTGCAGACCTTGGGGTTTGAGGGTAAGTCTTTCTCTTGGATTTGAGCTTGTACTCTCTTTGTGGTTTTGAAGCTCACAAGATTTTATTCAGGATATATTGTAGGCTTTGTCCTTTCTGGTTAAGTCCCTGTTCTGTAGGTAAGTACTCATTTGGCACTTTGGGCTGATTATTGAAATCATGCTGTCCTGACAAAAACTGCAAGCCTTCAGCCTGTTCCTTTTGGAACAGGGGGTGTTTCATTGGAACTGTGCCAGTGAGCCTTTGGCCTGACTCCTTCAGGATTGGGCTGCTCTAGAGGAACTGTGCTATTAAGCTTTCAGCCTGCCTCCGTCAGAATTAGGCTGTTTCATTTAGAGCTGTGCAGTCTTCAGCCTGGCTCCTTCTGTACCAGACTGCTCCCTTAGGACTGGCTGGTATTATGTCTGCAGGCTGTTTGAGCTATTTGAGCTGTTTAGGCTGTTTGAAAATTATTCTTTTATTCTAGAGAAAAACTTGGATCCCAGTTACCTAAATATTTTGAGGGTGTCCCCTGTCCTAAGGCGACTCTGGCCAATTTTATATTTAAAAACCAAAGTCCTTCTTCATGCACATTTCTAACTAAATGGACCAGCCTAACCAAAGACAATTTAGAACATCAATGGCCATTATAGGGAACTTCTGAAATTCCTAAATTTACTTTTATAAAAACCAAATGAGGGACTTCCCTGGTGGCGCAGTGGTTGCGAGTCTGCCTGCCGATGCAGGGGATGTGGGTTCGTGCCCCGGTCCGGGAGGATCCCACAGGCCGCGGAGTGGCTGGGCCCATGAGCCATGGCCGCTGAGCCTGCGCG
>NC_041217.1:46294971-46295138 GCF_002837175.3 Physeter macrocephalus
GGCACCACAGCTACTGAGTCTGTGCTCTAGAGCCTGTGAGCCACAACTACTGAGCCCGCGTGCCACAACTACTAAGCCTGCGCTCTACAGCCCATGAGCCACAACTACTGAGCCTGCGTGCCACAACTACTAAGCCTGCGCTCTAGAGCCTGTGAGCCACAACTACT
>NC_041217.1:46296310-46299820 GCF_002837175.3 Physeter macrocephalus
GCTCTAGAGCCTGTGAGCCACAACTACTGAGCCCGCGTGCCACAACTACTAAGCCTGCGCTCTACAGCCCATGAGCCACAACTACTGAGCCTGCGTGCCACAACTACTAAGCCTGCGCTCTAGAGCCTGTGAGCCACAACTACTGAAGCCCACGCGCCTAGAGACGGTGCTCCGCAACAAGAGAAGCCACCGCAATGAGAAGCCTGCGCACCACAACGAAGAGTAGCTCCTGCTCCCCGCAACTAGAGAAAGCCTGCGCGCAGCAACAAAGACCCAACATGGTCATAAATAAATAAATTTATTTATTTATTTAAAAAAACCCAAAAAACAAATGACTCTGACATCTTTTATTTGTTCCATTTCTGACGGTACTAGAGCTGACCCTGAAAACACTGATCATCTGTCACTACTGAATCAGCTACCACCCTCCTTATGGGCAAAATCTCTAACTAATATTGGCAAAATTCACAGCGCACCTGCCATCAAGATTCAAAACAGATTCCTCAAAGCCTCTTCTAATTAACCAATATCTTTTAAGTAAAGAAGCTGTTCAAGGCATAAAATCCCTGATAGATTACAAGGCTCAAGGTCTCATTATCCCTTGTACTAGTTTCTGTAATATTCCCATTTTACTGGTGAGAAAACCTAAGGGCAGAGGGTGGGGTTTTGTCTAGGACTTTTGAGTGATAAACAATGTTGTTATCCCTCCATGCTCTGTTGTTCCTAACTCTCATATGTTATTAACATCCATTCCCACTGGAAGCAAATTCTTTACTGTAACAGATTTATATAATGCATTCTTTAGTATTCCAGTTGAAGCTAGCCAATACCATTTTGCCTTTACTTGGGAAGAAAAACAACTCACCTGGGCAGTAATGCTTGCTCAAGGTTTTACTGAATGTCCTTACTTCTCACAAATCCTGAAGGCTGATCTGCATGACATAAAGTTCCCTAGAGGTTCTACTTTGTTGCAATATATGGATGATTTGCTTCTTTACTCTCCTTCTCAAGCCTCCTCACAAGATAGCATCCACTTGCAAACGCTTTTAGCATTAAAGGGACATAAGGCTGCCAAGGAAAAATTGCAGTTTGCCCAGATGAAGACTCAATATTTAGGGTATCTAATATTAGAACAAGGGCTACACCTAGATCCAGAAGGTTTCATGGTGTCCTAAGTTTATCAAAACCCCAAACTCAGTCTAGTTGGTTACTGCCAAAGCTGGATTTCAGATTTCTCTTTTATGGCCAAACCTCTATATGTTTTACTTGACAACAGCAACAACCCTGAACCAATTTTATGGGAAAAACCGGATGACACAGCCTTTAAGGCCTTAAAGGAGAGTTTGATGAACCTATCTACCCTTGGGCATTCCAATTACCAGATTCCCTTTTTCCTTTCTGTTTGTGAAAAGGAAGGAAATGGGGCTTCCCTGGTGGCACAGTGGTTAAGAATCCACCTGCCAATGCAGGGGACACGGGTTTGAGGCCTGGTCCAGGAAGATTCCCACATGCCACGGAGGAACTAAGCCCATGCGCCACAACTACTGAGCCTGTGCTCTAGAGCCTCCAAGCCACAACTACTGAGCCTGAGTGCCACAACTACTGAAGCTCGCGCACCTAGAGACCATGCTCCACAGCAAGAGAAGCCACCACAATGAGAAGCCCGTGCACCACAACGAAAAGCAGCCCCCACTCGCTGCAACTAAAGAAAGCCCGCGTGCAGCAACGAAGACCCAACGCAGCCAAAAATAAATAAATAAAATAATATATTAAAAAAAAAAAAAAAGGAAATGTCCTTGGGGTGCTCACCCCATAACACAGGGACCACCATCAACCCAGAGGGTATTATAGGCAGCAACTGGACCCTGTGGCATGGGGATAACTTCTTTGCCTTATAGCCATTATGGTCACCAAAAAAATCACTGTGGGATCCCCTTTAACGAGGTATGCTGTCTTTAAAGGAACCAAGAGCAGTGAAACCCCTGTCATGGTCCAAAGGGACATTTCTCCAAATGATAACTTAGAAAAACTGGCTAGAGAAGCCCAACAATTGACCTCAGAAAAGGAAAAATAAGATTGGAAATTAAACAGTTATTAGTTTAATAAAAAGAGAAACCTCTGGTTTGGACCAGGTAACAATCCAGTCCTATTGGAGACTCTAAAATACTCACTCCAAACCACTGTACATGCATTAAACTATTGATTTATTGATAAAATAATAGCATTCATGAATCAATATTGGTGGGGAAAACATTAAAAAGGCCACAAAAAGTGCCTAACTTGTTTCACTTGTCAAAAATACAACACAGGGTAGCCTGTTCATACTGCTCCTATACATTTCAGACTACCTAATGGACCATTCAAGGTCTGGCAAGTGGATTTCATACAACTTTCTTTGTCTTGTGAAAATAAATATATTTTAGTCATGGTCTGTATTTTTTCACACTGGACTGAAGCCTTTTCTTACAGACAGGCTACTGCCTCTTTTGTGGCTAAAGTGCTCTTGGAAAAGATTATCCCTACCTGGGAACTCCCCTTGGACTTCATAATGATCAAGGAACCCATTACACTGGTTAGGTATTTCAACAAGTCTGCACTGTTTGGCTGGTTTGACAACACTTTCACTACACTTACCACTGTTAATCCTCTGGTTTAGTCGAATGCACTAATGGCATTACTAAGACTAAACTGGAAAAATTCATAAAGGCCCTCCAAATTCCTTAGCCAAAAACACTGCCATTGGTATTTCTAAATCTTAGATCCACCCCCTTTCGGAACTCAAAAACTCTCACCCTTTGAGATAGTCATAGGATGCTCAATGTCCTTGGCTCCTGCTTCTTTACCAAAAACTGATAAAAGGAAAGATATTCAATTGTTTCTATTAAAAGTAACCATGTTTTAGTACAGCAATCTTTTCACAATGTGCTCCCAGAAGATGAAGACCTTAAGCATCACACTTTGCAACACAGAGATTTCATCTATTGGAAAAGATACCTTCCAGAAAGACTCTCTTCAGCCTTGCTGGAAAGTCCCCTATCAGGTACTGCTAAACAACACTTGTGCTTCCAAACCCCAGGGAATAGATTCTTGATTCACGTGACACACCAAAAAAAAAAAGTACCAAACTCTAACTGGACCTGTATATCATCTGGTGACCTGAAAGTAAAGATTTCCCAGAATTGAAGCAGATGGTATCTGATGAAACAGCTTTCCCAAGATATCTGGACCAGGCCTGTTGGAAATCTGTCTGCACAACCTCTGGTGATGACTTAACATTTCAGATGATCTCCAATGTCTATGATCTTGATAGCATATGGCCTTTTCTTTTTTTTCATTAAATTATTATACAATTTAGACAGTAAATATGGTCTATTTTTGCTTCTTTCCAATAGAATACATTTGATCACAATTTTTTTTTCTACAGCAGGTTCTTAATATTTGTCAATTTTACACACATCAGTGTATACATGTCAATCCCAATCACCCAATTCATCACACCCCACCCACCGC
>NC_041217.1:46300349-46303946 GCF_002837175.3 Physeter macrocephalus
TTTATGGCTGAGTAATATTCCATTGTATATATGTACCACATCTTCTTTATCCATTCATCTGTCGATGGGCATTTAGGTGGCTTCCATGACCTGGCTATTCTAAAGAGTGTTGCAATGAACATAGGGTGCAGGTGTCTTTTTGAATTGTGGTTTTCTCTGGGTATATGCCCAGTAGTGGGATTGCTGGATCATATGGTAATTCTATTTTTAGTTCCTTAAGGAACCTCCATTAATCCATTTTGAGTTTATTTTTGTGTATGGTGTTAGGGAGTGTTCTACTTTCATTCTTTTACATGTAGCTGTCCAGATTTCCCAGCACCACTTAGAGAAGAGGCTGTCTTTTCTCCATTGTATACTCTTGCCTCCTTTATCAAAAATAAGGTGACCATATGGGCGTGGGTTTATATCTGGGCTTTCTATCCTGTTCTATCGATCTATATTTCTGTTTTTGTGCCAGTACCATATTGTCTTGATTACTGTAGCTTTTTAGTATAGTCTGAAGTCAGGGAGTCTGATTCCTCCAGCTCCATTTTTTTCCCTCAAGACTGCTTTGGCTATTCGGGGTCTTTTGTATCTCCATACAGATTTTAAGATTTTTTGTCCTAGTTCATGTAAAAAATGCCATTGGTAATTTGATAGGGATTGCATTGAATCTGTAGATTGCTTTAGGTAGTATAGTCATTTTCACAATATTGATTCTTCCAATCCAAGAACATGGTATATCTCTCCATCTGTTATCATCTTTAATTTCTTTCATCAGTGTCTTATAGTTTTCTGCATACAGGTCTTTTGTCTCCCTACCTAGGTTTATTCCTAGGTATTTTATTTTTTTTGTTGCAATGGGAAATGGGAGTGTTTCCTTAATTTCTCTTTCAGATTTTTCATCATTAGTGTATAGGAATGCAAGAGATTTCTGTGCATTAATTTTGTATCCTGCAACTTTACCAAATTCATTGATTAGCTCTAGTAGTTTTCTGGTGGCATCTTTAGGATTCTCTATGTATAGTATCATGTCATCTGCAAACAGTGACAGTTTTACTTCTTTTCCAATTTGTATTCCTTTTATTTCTTTTTCTTCTCTGATTGCCGTGGCTAGGACTTCCAAAACTATGTTGAATAACAGTGGTGAGACTGGACATCCTTGTCTTGTTCCTGATCTTAGAGGAAATGCTTTCAGTTTTTCGCCATTGAGAATGATGTTTGTTGTGGGTTTCTCAAATATGGCCTTTATTATATTGAGGTAGGTTCCCTCTATGCCCACTTTCTGGAGAGTTTTTATCATAAATGTGTGTTGAATTTTGTCAAAAGCTTTTTCTGCAACTATTGAGATGATCATATAGTTCTTATTCTTCAATTTGTTAATATGGTGTATCACATTGATTGTTTTGCGAATACTGAAGAATCCTCGCATCCCTGGGAGAAATCCCACTTGCTCATGGTTTATGATCCTTTTAATGTGTTGTCAGATTCTGTTTGCTAGTATTTTGTTGAGGATTTCTGCATCTATATTCATCAGTGATATTGGTCTGTAATTTTCTTTTTTTGTAGTATCTCTGTCTGGTTTTGGTATCAGGGTGATGGTGGCCTCATAGAATGAGTTTGGGAGTGTTCCTTTCTCTGCAATTTTTTGGGAGAGTCTGATACGGATGGGTGTTAGCTCTTCTCTATATGTTTGATAGAATTCACCTGTGAAGCCATCTGGTCCTGGACTTTTGTTTGTTGGAAGATTTTTAA
This sequence comes from Physeter macrocephalus, assembly GCF_002837175.3. NCBI lineage: Eukaryota > Metazoa > Chordata > Mammalia > Artiodactyla > Physeteridae > Physeter > Physeter macrocephalus. Next base: position 46,302,084 of record NC_041217.1, read on the forward strand.
TCACAGTTTCAATTTCATTACTTGTGACTGGTCTGTTCATATTTTCTATTTCTTCCTGGTTCAGTCTTGGAATGTTATACCTTTCTAAGAATTTGTCCATTTCTTCCAGGTTGTCCATTTTATTGGCACAGAGTTGCTTGTAGTAGTCTCTTAGGATGCTTTGTGTTTCTGTGATGTCCATTGTAACTTCTCCTTTTTCATTTCTAATTTTATGGATTTGAGTCCTCTCCCTCTTCTTCTTGATGAGTCTGGCTAATGGTTTGTCAATTTTGTTTATCTTCTCAAAGAACCAGCTTTTAGTTTTATTTATCTTTGTTATTGTTTTCTTTGTTTTTATTTTATTTATTTCTGCTCTGATCTTTATGATTTCCTTCCTTCTGCTAACTTTGGGTTTTGTTTGTTCTTCTTTCTCTAGTTCCTTTAGGTGTAAGGTTATTTATTTGAGATTTTTCTTGTTTCTTGAGGTAGGCTTTTATAGCTATAAACTTCTCTCTTAGAACTGCTTTTGCTTCATCCCATAGGTTTTCGATTGTCGTGTTTTCATTGTCATTTGTCTCTAGGTATTCTTTGATTTCCTCTTGATTTCTTCAGTGACCTCTCGGTTATTTAGTAACGTAATGTTTAGCCTCCATGTGTTTGTTTCTTTTACGTTTTTTCCCCTGTAATTGATTTCTAATCTCATACAGTTGTGGTCAGAAAAGATGCTTGATATGATTTCAATTTTCTTAAATTTACTGAGGCTTGATTTGTAACCCAGGATGTGATCTATCCTGGAGAATGTTCCATGCACACTTGAGAAGAAAATGTAATCTGCTGCTTTTGGATGGAATGTCCTATAAATATCAATTAAATCTATCTGGTCTATTGTGTCATTTAAAGATTCTGTGTCTTTATTTATTTTCATTTTGGATGATCTGTCCATTGGTGTAAGTGGGGTGTTACTGTCGATTTCCTCTTTTACAGCTGTTAACAGTTGCCTTATGTATTTTGGTGCTCCTATGTGGGGTGCATATATATTTATAATTGTTATATCTTTTTCTTGGATCGATCCCTTGATCATTATGTAGTGTCCTTCCTTGTGTCTTGTGACACTCTTTATTTTAAAGTCTAATCTGCTGTTTTTGGATGGAATGTCCTATAAATATCAATTAAATCTATCTGGTCTATTGTGTCATTTAAAGATTCTGTGTCTTTATTTATTTTCATTTTGGATGATCTGTCCATTGGTGTAAGTGGGGTGTTACTGTCGATTTCCTCTTTTACAGCTGTTAACAGTTGCCTTATGTATTTTGGTGCTCCTATGTGGGGTGCATATATATTTATAATTGTTATATCTTTTTCTTGGATCGATCCCTTGATCATTATGTAGTGTCCTTCCTTGTGTCTTGTGACACTCTTTATTTTAAAGTCTAATCTGCTGTTTTTGGATGGAATGTCCTATAAGTATCAATTAAATCTATGTGGTCTATTGTGTCATTTAAAGCTTGTGTTTCCTTATTAATTTTCTGTCTGGATGATCTGTCCATTGGTGTAAGTGAGGTGTTAAAGTCCCCCACTATTACTGTGTTACTGTCGATTTCCTCTTTTAGAGCTGTTAGCAGTTGCCTTTTGTATTGAGGTGCTCCTATGTTGGGTGCATATATATTTATAATTGTTATATCTTCTTCTTGGATCGATCCCTTGATCATTATGTAGTGTCCTTCCTTGTGTCTTGTGACACTCTTTATTTTAAAGTCTAATCTGCTGTTTTTGGATGGAATGTCCTATAAGTATCAATTAAATCTATGTGGTCTATTGTGTCATTTAAAGCTTGTGTTTCCTTATTAATTTTCTGTCTGGATGATCTGTCCATTGGTGTAAGTG
>NC_041217.1:46304141-46322572 GCF_002837175.3 Physeter macrocephalus
TCTTAGCTTTTGCTTGTCTGTAAAGCTTTTGATTTCTCCATCGAATCTGAATGAGATACTTGCTGGGTAGAGTAATCTTGGTTGTAGGTTCTTCCCTTTCATCACTTTAAGTATATTATGCCACTCCTTTCTGGCTTGTAGAGTTTCTGCTGAGAAATCAGCTGTTAACCTTATGGGAGTTCCCTTGTATGTTGTCATTTTTCCCTTGCGGCTTTCAATAATTTTTCTTTGTCTTTAATTTTTGCCAATTTGATTACTATGTTCTCGGCATGTTTCTCCTTGGGTTTATCCTGTATGGCACTTGCTGCACTTCCTGGACTTGGGTGGCTATTTCCTTTCCCATGTTAGGGAAGTTTTCGACCATAATCTATTCAAATATTTTCTCGGGTCCTTTCTCTTTCTCTTCTCCTTCTGGGACCCCTATAATGCGAATGTTGCTGCATTCAATGTTGTCCCAGAGGTCTCTTAGGCTGTCTTCATTTCTTTTCATTCTATTTCCTTTATTCTGTTCTGCAGCAGTGAATTCCACCATTCTGTCTTCCAGGCCACTTATCCATTCTTCTGCCTCACTTATTCTTTTTTCTTTAATTCTAGTAGGTCTTTGTTAAACATTTCTTGCATCTTTTCGATCTTTGCCTCCATTCTTTTTCTGAGGTCCTGGATCATCTTCACTATCATTATTCTGAATTCTTTTTCTGGAAGGTTGCCTATCTCCATTTCATTCAGTTGTTTTTCTGGGGTTTTATCTTGTTCCTTCATCTGGTACATAGCCCTCTGCCTTTTCATCTTGTCTATCTTCCTGTGAATGTGGTTTTTGTTCCCCAGACTGCAGGATTATAGTCCTTCTTGCTTCTGCTGTCTGTCCTCTGGTGGATGAGGCTATCTAAGAGGCTTGTGCAGGTTTCCTGATGGGAGGGACTGGTTAGCATATGGCCTTTACATAAAAAGTGCCTAAGAGGTCTCCCTCCTATCTCTCCTTGTTACTCAAATGTGACCTCAATAGATTTCCCGTCTCTGCACTTTCCCTCTGATGTGAGACACTACAACCAGCAAAAGTCTTTCCTGGCATTGAGGGGAAAAAACTACTGAAACTGGAAAACCTGATTCATGTTCAGCAATGCTTTCACAGAAAGATCTTGATCAAAAGGGGGAAATGTAAAAGACTTAAATAGAAACCTCAATTAAAATAGAGTTGGAAGACCAGAAGGGGCAGCTCTCACACCCTATGACGAGAGCAGAGCCCAAGAGGAAGAAGAAAGACTCTTTCTTCTTGCCTGCCAAGAGTTCAGCGAATGAGAGACAGTCACAACTCAGCCAATAAAAGGACAAGGACTCTTTGTTTACTATAGCCCTCACAACTTCCTTTTCCCCTCTATAAAAGAGTTCTCCTCTCCATTTTGCTGGGGACTTGCACATGACTCACCATAGTTGCAAACTCTGAATTACAATTCTTTGATGATCCTGAATAAACCCATTTTTGCTAGAGAAATAACTGGCAATCTGTTTAAGGTCAACAATTACATATAGAGGAACAAGATCACCAATATGTCATCAGAAGCAATGCAAGCCAATATGATATATCTTTTTAAGATGATGAAAGAAAAAACCTGTCAACCTAGAAATATTATTTAAAAATAAAGATATTTTGAGACAAACTAAAGCTGAGATAGCAGCAGATATGCACTGTAAGAACTGTTAAAGGAAGTTCTTATAACACATGAAAACTCAGATTTAGACAAAATGATGAAGAATGCTTGAATGATCAATATGTGGATAAATATAAAAGATGTTTGCTTATTTATTTTTTAATTTTCTTAACAGATAATTGACTGTTTAAAGCATAAATAATAACAATGCATTATGTTATGTTATAATAAACGGAAGTAACATATAGGACAGCAAAAGTACACAGGATAGAAGGGGAAAATAGATGTATATTGGAAGGTTCTTCCGTAATATAAAGTGGTATAATCTGATGACAGACTGTGATAAGTTAAACATGAATATTATAAACCTTAGAGAAACCACTAGAAAAGTAAAAGAAACAGTATAGCTAATAAGCTATTAAAGGAGATAAAATGAATTATAAATACCCAATTAAAAAAAAGAAAATGAGGAATATGGGGACAAAGAACAGATAGGACAAATAGACAACAAATAGCAAGATGGCAGACAAATACCCAACAAGTAAATGTAGACGGTCTAAATACTACAATTAAAAGGCAGAGATGAAAAGACTTGATAAAAGAGCAAGAGCAACTCTACACTGTCTATAAGAAACACACTTTAAATTAAAAAAAAAGATATTTTTAAAATGAGAAGATATACCATGCAAACATTAATCATAAGAAAGCTGTGATGGCTCTACTAATATCTGAAAAAGTAGACTTCTGACCTAAATAGACATTTCTCCAAAGAAGATATACAGACTGCCAATAAACACATGAAAGAATGCTCAACATTGCTAATCATTAAAGAAATGCAAATCAAACCTACAATGAGGTATCACCTCACACCAGTCATAAGGGCCATCATCAAAAAATCTACAACCGAGAAATGCTGGAGCGGGTGTGGAGAAAAGGGAACCCTCTGGCACTGTTGGTGGGAATGTAAATTGATATAGCCATTATGGAGAACAGTATGGAGGTTCCTTAAAAAACTAAAACTAGAACTACCATATGACCCATTCAAAAAGACACATGCCCCCCAATATTCATTGCGGCACTATTTTCAATAGCCAGGACATAGAAGCAACCTAAGTGTCCATCGACAGATGAATGGATTAAGAAGATGTGGCACATATATACAATGGAATATTATTCAGCCATAAAAAGAAACGGAATTGAGTTATTTGTAGTGAGGTGGATGGACCTCACTCTGTCATACAGAGTGAAGTAAGTCACAAAGAGAAAAACAAATACCATATGCTAACACATATATATGGAATCTAAAAAAAGAAAAAAATGGTTCTAGAGAACCTAGGGGCAGGACAGGAATAAAGATGCAGACATAGAGAATGGACTTGAGGACACAGAGAGGAGGAAGCGTAAGCTGGGATGAAGTTAGATAGTGGCATGGACATATATACACTACTAAATGTAAAGGTAGCTAGTGGGAAGCAGTTGCATAGCACAGGGAGATCAGCTTGGTGCTTTGTGACCACCTAGAAGGGTGGGATAGGGAGGATGGGAGGGAGACGCAAGAGGGGAGAGATATGGGGATATATGTATATGTATAGCTGATTCACTTTGTTATAAAGCAGAAACTAACACACCATTGTAAAGCAATTATACCCCAATAAAAATTTTAAAAAATAAATAAATGAACTAGTACTTGATAAATTAAAAAAAAAAAAGAAAAAGAAAAAGTAGACTCCTGGGAATTCCCTGGCAGTCCAGTGGTTAGGACTTGGAGCTTTCACTGCTGTGGCCCACCTTCAATCCCTGGTCAGGGAACTAAGATCCCACAAGTTGTGTGGTGCGGCCAAAAAAAAAAGAAAAAAGAAAAAGTCGACTTCAGGACAAGGAACATAACCAGGAATAAGAGTAATATTTTATAATTAAATAAGGGTCATTTTTTAAAAAAATCCTAAATGCGTATATATGTAAAACAGAGCTTCAAGATACACAAAGCAAAAACTGACAGAACTGAGTTGGAACAGATAACTCCACACTTGTGTTTGCAGATTTCAACACTCTTCTGTCAACAGTTCAAAGAATATGTAGAGAGAAAGTCAAAAAAGATATGAAAGATGAAAAATAGTATCAGAAACAAATTGAACAAATTAATATTTACATAAAATCTTAAATGGCAAAAATATGCATTCTTTTCAAGTGCTGTAAACTATTTACCAAGACAGACTATGTGCCAGACCATTAAACAAATCTCAGTACATTTAAAAGAATGAAACTATACAAGTGTGGTCTCTGACCAAACAGACCTAGAGTAGAAATCAATAACAAGAGACACCTGGCACAAATCTCCAAATATTTGGAGATTTAAAAACACATTCTTAAGTAACTCAGGGCTCAAAAAAGAAATCACAAGGAAATGAGAAACAGTATTGAACTAAAAGATATTGAAAACACAATATATTAAAACTTATGTAATACAGCTACAACAGTGCTTAGACAGAAAATTATATCTCTTAATGTTTATATTAGTAAAGCAGAAAGTTTAACATTAATAATGTAATAGCTTGCAGCTTAACTTAAGAAGCTAGGGAAAAAGCAAATTACACAAAACACAAGTATAAATATGGTAGTAATAAAAAGCAGAAACCAATAAAATAAAAAGACAAAAATAGGTAAAAATTATTAAAACTAAAAGCTAGTTCTTGAAATAAAGTTGATAAATCTCTACAAAAAGAGAGAGAAAATGTAAGGTAACAATATCAGGAACGAGGGTATATCACTAGACATCCTACAGATATTAAAAAAGATAGAGAATAAATAGAAACAACTTTATGCCAATAAAATTGACATATAGTGAAATAAATAAATCCTATGAAAGATGCAATTCCCCCAAATCAAAGAACAAATCAGAATATAGAGGAGGAAGGAACACTTCCAAATTCAGTTTGCGAGTCAAACAAAGCAAAAGACGTTATTAAAAAATTACAGACCAGTTACCTTTATAAACAGATGTGTAAACCTGTAACAAAATCTCAGTAAACATAATTCAGCCATGTATAAAAAGAATAATATATCATGCCCAAGTGGTTTCTATCCAGATATTCTAGTTGGTTTAACAATTTTTTTAGACAATGAATGTAATTAACATTTTTAACAGAATAGAAGAGAAAAATCAGGTAATTACAATTGACATGGAAAATGCATTTGACAGAATTCAACACATATTCATAATAAAATAAAAACTCTCAGGAAACTAAGAATAGAAAGGAATTTCCTCAAAGTGATAAGGAATACCTATGAACAACTTCCAGCTAACATTATACTTAATGGTGAAATGTTAAACTCTTTCTCTCTCAGACTGGGACCAAGGGGAGGATGCCTGCATTCACCAATTCTATCTAACACTGTATTAGAGGTCCTATCCAGTGCAATCGTCAAAGAATTGTCTTTATTTGTAAATGACACGGCTGTCTATGTAGAACATCTTTAAAAATCTTCAAAACAGCTGCTAGAACTAATACACTGACCTAGTAGGGTTGTCAGATATAAGGTCATTATATCAAAATCAATTTATTTCTATAAACTAGCAGTGAATACTTAGCAAATGAAATTTTTTAAAAACATCACTTATAATAACATCAAAGTATAAACTGCTTAGAGACAAACCTAAAATATAAGTAAGACCTACATGTTGAAAATTATAAAACAACACTGAGAGATATTAAAGAATACCTAAATAAATTGACACATATATCATATTCATGGACCAGACACTCTCATAAAATAAGGATGGTTTTATGTATAAGCCTTGGTACGCATGATGATAAACAACTTTTTTTTAACCTGAAGAAATAGATACCTATTAAACAAAATCAGAATATACCCCTTTCCTTATTTAGTTTCTTTTTCCAAATGTTAATAAGCATTATGTTAAACTGACTTCTCCTCTCAGAATGAGAATAATAAATAATTCTGTAGAAGAAATGGAAATATCTTATATTAACAAATCAAATATTTAAACCAAGTGGAAAAATTCCTATAAAAAGCTGATCAAGAAGAAATAGAAAACATGAATCATCCTACAGGCATTAAAAAGAATCAACTGTCAAAAAATATTTCCACCTCAGGCTTATATGATTTTACTTACAATTTCAATCAAATAGTCAAGAAAGGAGTAATTCCAATCGTACACAAATTTTTCCACAGGAAAGAAAAGAAAGGAGCATTCCCTAACTTTTTTTATGAAGCTAATGTAACTATAAAATCAAAACTTGACAAGGACAATGCAATAAAGAAAAGTTATAGGCCAATGTTATTCATGAAAATAGATGGAAAAATCCTAAACAAAATAGCAGGAAGTCAGCTTTAACAATGTATAAGGATAATACATCTTAAACAAATTGGGCTTATTTCAACAATGCAAGATTGGTTTAACATTAGAAAAAAAAATGTTACCTATTTTTACATCAATATTTCAAAGAGAAATATATCATCTTCAATAGGTGCAATAGAAAGCAATAATATACTTCAGCATTCATTTATGATAATAAATCTTAACAAGCTGACAAATGAAAAAGAAATTTCCTTCTAAGGGTATCTACAAAAATCCTAAAGCAGAAATCATATATAATCATGACATATTCAGAAGTTTTCTCTTTGGTGAGTAACAAGATAACGATGCCAGATATCAACATTTCCATTCAGTATTATACTGAAGCTCCTGGCCATTGGAATAAGTCAAAATGGATAAAATGTATCAAGGTACCAAAACTGGAAAGGTAGATTCAACTTTCATTACTTGTGGATCATATTATTAGGTACATAAAAAAATATAAGAACATGTAGAAATGCTTAATCAAAATTGATAAGAGTTTAGCAAGATTGCTGGATTTAAAAATGGGGACAATAATGAACCATTCTTCAGGGACTGTTATGATACATTCTTTCTCTCTTAAAATAAAAAAATGGTTTGCTTGAATAGACAGAATACATGTGTGGTAAAAATCCAAACAGTACAAAACAATAGAGGAGAAGTGAGCATCTCCCACCTCCCTGTTCTGAGTCCCTGGAGCAATTATTATGATTAGATATGAAATCTTTCCAGATAAATTAGCATCATTACTGTGAAGTTCAATTGTATGGTAATTATCTACTGATTCTTTCCTCTTCTTACCTTGTTTGAGTTTAGGGTATCAAACAACTCTACTTCCAATTTGGAATCTCATCCTTGTTAAAGTGACAAGCTATATTTTATATTCAATTCTAAGCCCCTTGGTCACCTAAGAGATGTCTTTTGGCCTCTCTTACCAAAAAAAGCAGCTCCACAGAATTCACTTCTGTATTCTGGGACATATTCGTAATTGGCCATCAGAATGAAATGGGCCTAAATCTGTATCCCTAAAGTCAAATTAACAAAATATGCAGACAAACTATGCTATACAGAGAGCTCAAGTGGCAGAGTGGAATAAACAGTCACTGTAGTCAGAAACACTTGAGTTCAAAGCTCTAACACTTCCAAACTATGTCATCTTGGACAAGTTACCAAACCTCTCTGAATCTCAGTCCCCTCAATTGTAAAATAAAACTGAGCTAATGAAAACTGAGCTAATAGAGCTAAGGGAAGGAAAAAAGGGGAAAGGGAAGAGGGAAGAGGGAAGGGAAGGGAAAGGAAGGGAGAAAAACTTGAGGGCTTCCCTGGTGGCGCAGTGGTTAAGAATCCGCCTGCTAATGCAGGGGACACAGGTTCGAGCCCTGGTCCGGGAAGATCCCACGCGCCACGGAGCAACTAAGTCCATGCGTCACAACTACTGAGCCTGCGCTCTAGAGCCCATGAGCCACAACTACTGAAGCCCGTGCACCTAGAGCCCATGCTCCGCAACAAGAGAAGCCACCCAATGAGAATCCCACGCACCGCAACGAAGAGTAGCCCCTGCTCGCCGCAACTAGAGAAGAGCCTGCACGCAGCAACAAAGACCCAAAACAGCCAAAAATAAAAATAAATAAATTTATTTTATAAAGAAAAGAAAAAAAAGAAAAACTTGAGCTAAGTAAGTTGTTGTCATGATTAAATGAGACACATATGTATCTGGCATATAGAATGTATCTTATAAGTGATTGTTTTTAAGTGAGGGAAAGTTCTTTTTAAAAAAGAGAAGGTAGTCAAAACTGTTAAAAATCATGAGAAGATAAAACATTGTTTAATAATAATGTTATTAGATTTGGGCATTAGATGATATTAGTGACCTCAGAGGCAACTCTACCTAATGGTCAAAACTGTAGGATAAAGGGTCTTTGCACAAGTCCCTGGAGCTAACTCAGCCTTTAGAACTTAGCTTTGACAGAAGTTTCTGGAAAAAGCTTTCCCTCATCTTCAAGGTGATATGGTAATTCACTAAATTGCTTCTACAGAGAGAATAAATGTCCATTATCCCAGCACTTTCAGGATATGATAGTGGCTTCACCATAAAGTTAATTAATTTCATGCCATTTAAACTCACCTATCATTATCCACCCATTTATCATCATTAGGGTAGATATTACATGCCAAGCATTGTGCTGGGTACTGGAGTTCTGAAGATAAATGACACATGATGTCTGATCTTGAGATTATAAACCAGAAGGGGAAATGGACTTTTAAAAAGAAAACTACTACGTGTATTATTATAGTATAAGAAATACAGAGTTCATAGGGTAACTGAGGAAGCAAGAAGGAAAGTGGGAGAGATGAGAGGTTTCACAGACAAGGCCACAAATGGAACATGGAAGAGTAATAGTTGAAATTTCTCAAGAGAAAAGATGGAGGATATTTTAGGCAAAGGGACATGGTCATGGAAATGCCATGAGTTTGAAAGAAAATGGTGCTTTGGGGTGATGAGAAATTGTGAATCAGCCTGTGTATTAGTTGATGAGATAAGAACAACAGATTGGGGTAAACATGCAAACTAACTCTCTTATACCAGAGTCAGGATTTTATTTATGGATAACAAGGAGTCAGTAGCAAGAAGAAGATAGGATTAGATTTAGTCTTGGTGTTCTATTCCCTCAGTGATGTCTCAACCCCTGACCCCACCCCCCAGGCCCTAGGGTCATCCTTAATCCTATCCCTTAAGAAAACTCTTCAATTCACACGTATTAAGTTCAGCAACTGAAATTTTTGGAAAAAGTAAAAAAATAAAAAATAAAAAATTTAAGTTGTGTGCCAGTAGGTGGGAGATAATAACTGTATCCTCAAAATAGTTCAAAAGATTTTTTGAAGTGAATGTACTGAAATACCTTTAAATAAACATGTTTGTAATATGTGAGGTCAACTTTAACTTTTTTTTTTTTTTTTTTTTTTTTTTTTTTTTTTTTTGTGGTATGCGGGCCTCCCTCTGTTGTGGCCTCTCCCCTTCCGGAGCACAGGCTCCGGGCGCGCAGGCTCATTGGCCATGGCTCACGGGCCCAGCCGCTCCGCGGCATGTGGGATCTTCCCAGACCGGGGCGCGAACCCGGTTCCCCTGCATCGGCAGGCGGACGCGCAACCGCTGCGCCACCAGGGAAGACCAACTTTAACATTTTTAAAAGGAAACTGAATACAGAAAAAATACTGATTAAATCATTTAATAACCTATCTAACTGAACTCTCTACTGCTAATCTCCTCTCCTTACAATGCACTCTACGTAACTGCTCTGAAAATATTCTCGTGTGATAATCTCATCTCCTTGTACAGTGGGCTTTAGCAGCTTACTACTCCCTATAGAAGATAGCCCAAACTTCTTTTTCTGTATGGCATTCCAGACTGTATACTCTGGTACCTCTCCAGCCTCATTCCCCAAGAGAGTTTCTATCCCAACCTCTTACGTGTAGTATAAGTTTCCTACACATCTGTTACGGTTTCCCTCATCCACACCTTTGTTCACACTTTTCTCCAACCTGAAGGCAGTGTAGCAGAAAGAGTATGCCTTTTGGAGTAAGGTAGACCTGGATTCAAATTTCAACTCTACTACTCCTTATTCAGTTGTGTTCTCTTGGGTAAATCAGTTAACCTCTCTGAACCTCAATTTCACTTGTAAACAGACATCAGAAGTATATAACTTAAAAGACTTATAGTGATGATTTTGAATTAAGATAACACTTATTATATAATGCCTGGTTGGTAGTAACCAGATGCTGGTTTATGGTCTTCTGTCCAGATATGTCCTTTCATTGTCTTAAGCCTTCTGAAACTCTTTTTGTATTTATGAAGACCAGCACAAAAGCCAGTATCTTCATAAAGCCTTTTAAAATTCTCCCATTTGGAAGTAATCTCTCCCCTCTAGGATCAATATTTTCAGGGATAATTCTCTTGTAAGAATTTCTTTCATTCAGGCTTATACCACAGTTATTTGTTTAAAAATATTTGTGTTTACTAGGTTGTAAACCATCTAAATGCAGACATTATATTTTTTACATTGCAAAATTAATATTTGATCAATTAAAAACAAGTAGCTATCTAGCTATGTCGATCAATGTATAAAATATTGAAGATGACAGCAACATTTATTATTTATCAATAATCATTTACCTTGAGTTCCCCACCTATCTCAATACTTTCTATATATTTTCTAATTTTATTCCACAATATTATGTAGAAGATACCATTGTTCTGATTTCACAGAAGAGCAAACTGAGGCATGAAAAGGTTAGTAACTTGCCCAAAGGTTCAAAGCTAATATTTAGAGGAGAGAGGAAGGAAATCTGGCAACCTCACTACAGTAATCTTAATCAGAACACCACCCTAAGACAGAATTTAGAAATGACACACGCCTCCACCCACCATTTAGATGTTTAAAGCACAACCTTGCTCAATAAGGATCTCAAAAATTTCAGAAACGTTTTCTCCCTCAAAACAACTTTATGGTCTGTGTGGTAAAACTAAGGAAGGAAAGTTCCTTGAAGCTCTTTTTTTTGGGGAAAAAAAACACCTAGACGTATAATCTTTAAAACTGAGTCTCTCTTTCAAGTGATAGAACACTATTAGTGACACGGCAAATGTGAAGTATACTGAAATACTATTCACATTTGTCCTCTAAAAAGCAAGAGCTGCAGTTGAGATAGCTAGCAAAAACTAATATAAGCGGTCTGTCTTCAAGTTTGTCCTACAAGCACTGAACTTTCTTCATAAAGTGTTCACTAAGTTAAAACTGTACATGTGTTTAAGCCCTTTAGACAAGCACTTGACATGATGAAAAAGATAAATCACTATGTATGACATACAGTATCTGCAAATACAATTCCCTGTGGGGACACAGAGCAGTGTAGAAGATGGCTGAATTTAATATTCTTCCTTAAAGATATACATATATCTTTAAGGAGGAATATATGAAGAAAGAAGTATATAAAAATTTGAGGGCTTCCCTGGTGGCGCAGTGGTTGAGAGTCCGCCTGCCGATGCAGGAGACAGGGGTTCGTGCCCCGGTCCGGGAGGATCCCACATGCCGCAGAGCGGCTGGGTCCGTGAGCCACGGCCGCTGAGCCTGCGCGTCCGGAGCCTGTGCTCTGCAACGGGAGAGGCCACAACAGTGAGAGGCCCGCGTACCGCAAAAAAAAAAAAAAAAAAAAAAATTTGAGATAACTAGCCTTCAAACAATAACAACCACATTATATGTGTTATATCACAATCTACCTTATATGTTAGTTCATTAATATTCTCTCCATAGAGGCTCTTGTCTTATTTGGTATTCTCTTTTTTATGAACACAGATATCTTTTTTTTTAACATCTTTATTGGAGTATAATTGCTTTACAATGGTGTGTTAGTTTCTGCTTTACAACAAAGTGAATCAGTTATACATATACATATGTTCCCATATCTCTTCCCTCTTGAAACACAGATATCTTGTTTGCTCATTGCCAATAAAGAGTGTTAATTTGGAGTACGACTGCAGTGTTACTACAAATAAAAGACCATACATACTTCAGGTTCTTTTCATAGCAAGGTTATAAACACAAAAATAAAAGTAGGGCCTTCTGCCTCATTCTTTTCTTTCTTTGAGGTGGGGTGAGAAGGTGGTAACATTTGTATGCAAAATGCATCTTGAAAATTAAAATGGCTTTTCTCCTCACGTAGGAGTTCATGGATTCTGTGTACAGCTGAAGATATCTTTTTTTTTAACATCTTTATTGGAGTATAATTGCTTTACAATGGTGTGTTAGTTTCTGCTTTACAACAAAGTGAATCAGTTATACATATACATATGTTCCCATATCTCTTCCCTCTTGAAACACAGATATCTTGTTTGCTCATTGCCAATAAAGAGTGTTAATTTGGAGTACGACTGCAGTGTTACTACAAATAAAAGACCATACATACTTCAGGTTCTTTTCATAGCAAGGTTATAAACACAAAAATAAAAGTAGGGCCTTCTGCCTCATTCTTTTCTTTCTTTGAGGTGGGGTGAGAAGGTGGTAACATTTGTATGCAAAATGCATCTTGAAAATTAAAATGGCTTTTCTCCTCACGTAGGAGTTCATGGATTCTGTGTACAGCTGAATTTGATTTTCATTCAGGATCCTATAGCCACAGAACACTTTCAAATGAGTTTGCCCTTTAAGCTTTTGTTTATTTATGACCTACAGTTGCCTTATGAGCATCCTCTTCCTCTCCTGTGAGATGAAATGCAAATATAATATGCAGAGATTCTTAGGAGGTTTTCTTCCATCAATGTTCTGTTAAGTGATACTATTCAATTGTCCAATTTTTCCACTCCTTTGTATTTCCTTCAAACCATCCCAAAGCCTTTATATACTTCCCTATGGTACCCTCTGATTTAAGTACAAAGAAAGAAAATACTCCAAGTGCTAACATTTTGTTGCTTCACCTTACGGAGCTGTAGTGGATTTCCTGGCAGGCAGAATCATTCTTCTATTAAAACCACTTATAGAGGTTCTCTTTTATCAAGTTTCTCTTGTTCTTTATTTATTTTTTTTTTTTTTTTTACCCAGGCTTACTGTCTTCAGGGACTCCAGGACCCAGGGTCAGTCTTTGCACAGCTGTTTCACTTGTTCCACAAATAGTTATTGAGCTCAGTGTCAGGCTCTAGCTTCAGTGCTGGGGATGCAGCCATGAGCAAAGCAGATGGGGCCTGCCCTCAAGGTCTTTTTTTTTTTTTTTTAATTTTTAAATTTTATTTTATTTTTTTATAAAGCAGGTTCTTATTAGTCATCCATTTTATACACATCAGTGTATACATGTCAATCCCAACAGCCCAATTCATCACACCACCATCCCCACCCCCCGCCGCTTTCCCCCTTGGTGTCCATACGTTTGTTCTCTACATCTGTGTCTCTATTTCTGCCCTGAAAACCAGTTAGTTTATGTAACATTGCAATTATTTTTTTTTCCTTATATGTTTGATAGAACTGCAGTTGAAGCCATGTAGTCCTGGAGTTTTCTTTGTGGGATGAATTTTGACCATTGATATGGTTTCTTTAATGGTTACAATACTCTTAAGTTTCCTCTTTCTCCTTGAATTAGTTCCATGAGTTTGGAGGGATTTTGTTTATTTGTGTTTTTAGTAATTTTCCCCTTTCATCGAAGTCTACAAACTTGTTGCCTTACAGTTATGCACAGTATCTCCTTGTTATCTTTTTAATATTTGTAGGATTTATAATGTCTTCTTTTTTTTTTTTTTTGCGGTACGCGGGCCTCTCACTGCTGTGGCCTCTCCCATTGCGGAGCACAGGCTCCGGACGCGCAGGCTCGGCGGCCGCGGCTCACGGGCCCAGCCGCTCCGCGGCACGCGGGATCCTCCCGGACCGGGGCACAAACCCGCGTCCCCCGCCTCGGCAGGCGGACTCTCAACCACTGCGCCACCAGGGAATCCCTGTATGTCTTCTTTAAAGAAATGACTATTTAGGTCTTCTGCCCATTTTTTGATTAGGTTGTTTGGTTTTTTTGTTGTTGTTGAGTTGTGTGAGCTATTTGTATATTTCGGAAATTAAACCCTTGTCAGTCGCATCATTTGCAAATATTTTCTCCCATTCTGTAGGTTGTCTTTTTGTTTTGTTTATGGTTTCCTTTGCTGTACAGAAGCTTGTAAGTTTGCTTAGGTCTCGTTTGTTTATTTAATATTGAGCTGCATGAGCTGTTTATATATTTTGGAGATTAATCCTTTGTCCTTTGATTCGTTTGTGAATATTTTCTCCCATTCTGGCGGTTGTTTTTTTGTCTTGTTTATGGTTTCCTTTGCTGTGCAAAAGCACTGAAGTTTCATTAGGTCCCATTTGTCTGTTTTTGTTTTTATTTCCATTACTCTAGGAGGTGGAACAAAAAAGATCTCGCTGTGATTTATGCCAGAGTGTTCTTCCTATGTTTTCCTCTAAGAGTTTTATAGTGTCCGGTCTTACATTTAGGTGTCTAATCCACTTTGAGTTTATTTTTGTGTATGGTGTTAGGGAGCATTCTAATTTCATTCTTTTACATGTAGCTGTCCAGTTTTCCTAGCACCACTTATTGAAGAGACTGTCTTTTCTCCATTGTATATCCTTGCCTCCTTTGTCATAGATTAGTTGACCATATGTGCGTGGGTTTATCTCTGGGCTTTCTATCTTGTTCCATTGATCTATATTTCTGTTTTTGTGCCAGAGTTTCTCTTGTTTTTGGATCTCGGAGTTACATGCATTTCACTTTTGTCTGGATCTGATTTATCAGGAGAGTCCCCCAATTGGCCCAGAGTGGTTATTTATCTTAATACAGACATAGATCTATGCTGCACATGGGGAGAGCCCACAGAAAGATATTCAAACATTGGTTACAAGATGATCTCCAATGGTTTTTAAATAAATGCCACTGGTAAGACGAACAGTTTTTTTTTTTTTTGTCCCTGATCTTTCTTTCAGCATGTGGTTTTTCAGAAATGCCTTAGTAAAAATGTATGTAAATATGTCTAAGAGAGAATGAATACAAAACCACAATCTACCAATAAGAGGTCCTGCTCTTTAATATGTTACAGTCAGCCTTCCTGCATTCTATAAAGGATCTAAAACTGAGTGAATTAGTTGTTTGAACTGTATTTTCAAGACAAACAATAAATAAAGTTTGTGATCCTAGAATCTAAGTTTCTCATTTTACTTATCTCATTGTCTCATTTTACTATCTTACAGAGATAGTTAAAAAAACAAAAAACAAAAACAAAGCACCCCAAAACAAAAAACAAACTTCTACCACCATCACATAACTATCTGTTGAGAACTATAGGCCAGTTACTTTGTTAAGGACTATATAAATTATTTCACTTAATCCACATACCAATCTGTTGTATCTATTACAGATATTAATCTATTTTTATCCTCAATTTACAAAGGAAAAACATGGTCTTAAAGGGACTTAATAACTTGTCCAAAACCATACACACAACTATAGCATAGCAAAGCCATGATCAACATATGGAGACTGATAAAATACACCAATTGATGGTTTTTAGCATATTGATTTGGTAAGTTTATCACATGACTGGCCCTGACCTGAATGTATGTACTCAGAAGGGAAGGAGAAAAGAGTTTTAGGTGAGCATTTGATATGTATGGGAGAACCTCAGCTCTCAGACATTATATATGGATATTACATCGCAAGTCTCATATACCTAGATTCCTAAAAGGCTTATTATACAAAGAATTTGGTCTTTTATTTATCTCCCCACAAGTATGATTTCAAGTAATATCATTAGAGAAAAGGACTTGGCAACAGAAATAAGGTGGAAGGTAGTATACTATGTAGCCAGTACAGACAATGGCAGTGCCAGGCTAATACCCACCCCTCCAACCCAATTTAAGATCTTGGAGACTGGAGTTTCTTCATCACAAGGGAACACTTTCAAGATTACCCAGTTAAACACAAATGCTCTCTTTCCTCCCCACTGGTATCCTTTCTTAGGATGATACTGGGTCCCTTTCTAATCCCAAACTATAAAGATTATTATGAATAGAAACATATAGTCATAATCTATGATTAACAGAATAATGGGTCATTATTTTAGTAAAATATATTACCTCATCACACTTCAACCCTTTTTGATTCGTTTAAACAAATACCTACTCTTATAACTAACTTACCTAATAGGAGGAAATGAATTATACTGCTAATCGAAAGAGCTTCTAGATTTGCTGGCTGGCTTATTATATTTTCAATTCTAAAATTCTTAAGCTTTATAAATAAGAGTTTTCTATAAATAATGAAAGTATTCCATGTTGAAGATTTTTTATAATCATTCTAAGACAAGGTGGACCAGATATTTTTATGGCAAACAGACGGTGTTCTAGGTGCTGGATATCTCTTACATTGCATGACTAGATTTAAGAAACAGTAGCATTAATCAGACAGAAGACATAAGTGCATACGAAATTCAAATTTTATCTAAAGGTAAAAGAGCCAAAGGTGATCATGAATATAAACACAAAATGATAGCCCATTAAATTTTACCACTGGAATCTGTCTGTACCAAATAAATATGAAAATCAGCATTCATTAAACATAATTTGGTATAACGTGCTTTTCTCTCTGGGAATACAGCCATATACACATATACAGATTAGTCTAGTGAGTATAATTTCTTTGTAGGGCTTCCGCTAATATGTTTGGCTATTTTGAAAGTCTAACTTAATACAGTAAGAACTTACCCAAACTTCAAAGTAGTAAAAAATCATGTCTATATGTCCATTTGGAAAGATATGTATGTATAGACAGAAACACACAGACACACAGATACACACAAACAGAGGAAGGAATCACCTACCTACCTACACCAGAATCACCAGATTACCATATTTCCTCTCTGCCCCCAACTTACTTGTTTTCTGATAAGACCTAATCGTTTTATTTGGTATCCGAAGGAACTTGCATTCACAATTAGAACATACCTAACATGTACTGTTATCAAGGGTGGTTATCAAATATTTTAAAAACTTTAGCCAGACTCATCAAGTAAAAAAGAAAAAGGGCCCAAATAAATAAATCAGAAATGAAAGAGAAGTTACAACCAACACTAAAGAAATAACAAAGGATCATAAGAAATTACTATGAACAATTATACACTAATAAAATGGACAACACAGGAGAAATGG
The DNA here is from genome assembly GCF_002837175.3 of Physeter macrocephalus. Lineage (NCBI taxonomy): Eukaryota > Metazoa > Chordata > Mammalia > Artiodactyla > Physeteridae > Physeter > Physeter macrocephalus. The sequence continues at coordinate 46,320,854 of NC_041217.1, forward strand.
TTAAATTCCTAGAAATGTACACTCTCCCAACACTGAATCAGAAAGAAATAGAATATGAACAGACCAATTACCAGTAATGAAATCGAATGAGTAATAAAGAAAATTCCCAACAAACAGAAGTCCAGGATAAGATGGATTCACATGTGAATTCCACCAAACATTTAAAGAAGAATCAATGCCTATACTTCTCAAACTATTCTAAAAAGCTGAAGAGGAAGGAATGCTTCAGAAGCATTCTACAAAGCCAGCATCACCCCGAAATCAAATCCAGACAAAGGTATCACAAGAAAAAGAAAAGTACAGGCCAGTATCACTGATTAACACAGATGCAACAATCCTTGACAATATATTAACAAACCGAATTCAACAATACATTAAAATGATCATATAGCATGAACAAGTGGGATTTATCCCAAGGACACAAGGATGGCTCAATATCTGCAAATCAATGTGCACAACACATGAACAAACTGAAGAATAAAAATCATATGATCATCTCCATAGATGCGGAGAAAGCTTTTGACGAAATTCAACATCCATTTACCATAAAAACTCTCAACAAAGTGGGTACAGAGGGAATATATCTCAACATAATAAAGGCCATATAACACAAACCTACACCCAACATCTTACTCAACAGTGAAAAACTGAAAGCATTTACTCGAAGATAAGGAACAAGACAAGGATGCGCACTTTTGCCGCTTTAATCCAACATAGTATTGGAAGTCCTAGCCATGGCAATCAGAGAAGAAAAGGAAATAAGAGGAATTCAAATTGGAAAAGAAGAAGTAAAACTGTCACTGTTTGCAGACGACATGATACTATACACAGAAAATCCTAAAGATGTTACCAGAAAACTACTAGAGCTCATCAATGAATATGGTAAAGTTGCAGGATACAAAATAAATATATAGACATCTGTTGTATTTCTACCTATAAATAAAAAACTATCACGAGACTGAACCAGGAAGAAATAGAAAATATAAACAGACCAATCACAAGCACTGAAATTGAGACTGTGATTAAAAATCTTCCAACAAACAAAAGGCCAGGGCAAGATGGCTGCACAGGTGAATTCTATCAAACAAATCTTCCAACAAACAAAAGCCCAGGACCAGATGGCTTCACAGGCGAATTCTATCAAACATTTAGAGAAGAGATAACACCTATCCTTCTCAAACTCTTCCAAAAGATAGCAGAGGGAGGAAGACTCCCAAACTCATTCTACGCGGCCACCATCACCCTGATACCAAAACCAGACAAAGATATCATAAAGAAAGAAAACTACAGGCCAATATCACTGATGAACACAGATGCAAAAATCCTCAACAAAATATAAGCAAACAGAATCTAACAGCACATTAAAAGGATCATACACCATGATCAAGTGGGGTTTACCCCAGGAATGCAAGGATACTTCAACATACGCAAATCAATCAATGTGATAAATAATAAAAGGAACCCAAATCAGAAAAGAAGAAGTAAAACTGTCACTGTTTGCAGATCACACGATACTATACCTAGAGAATCCTAAAGAGGCTACCAGAAAACTACTTGAGCTAATCAGTGAATTTGGTAAAGTAGCAGGATACAAAATTAATGAACAGAAATCTCTTGCATTCCTATACACTAATGATGAAAAATCTGAAAGAGAAATTAGGAAAACACTCCCATTTACCACTGCAACAAAAAGAATAAAATACCTAGGAATAAACCTAC
>NC_041217.1:46323304-46374003 GCF_002837175.3 Physeter macrocephalus
AGAACACTCTATGACATAAATCACAGCAAGATCCTTTTTGATGCACCTCCTAGAGAAATGAAAATAAAAATGAAAATAAACAAATGGGACCTAGTGAAACTTAAAACTTTTGCACAACAAAGGAAACCATAAACAAGATGAAAAGACAACCCTCAGAATGGGAGAAAATACCTGCAAATGAAGCAACTGACAGAGAATTTATCTCCAAAATTTACAAGTAGCTCCTGCAGCTCAGTATCAAAAAAAACAAACAACCCAATCCAAAAATGGGCAGATGATGTAAACAGACATATCTCCAAAGAAGATATACAGATTGCCAACAAACACATGAAAGAATGCTCAACATCAATAATCATTAGAGAAATGCAAATCAAAACTACAATGAAGTATCACCTCACACCAGTCAGAATGGCCATCATCAAAAAATCTATAAACAATAAATGCTGGAGAGGGTGTGGAGAAAAGGGAACCCTCTTGCACTGTTGGTGGGAATGTAAATTGATATAGCCACTATGGACAACAGTATGGAGGTCCCTTTAAAAACCAAAAATAGAACTACCATACAACCCAGCAATCCCACTACTGGGCATATACCTTGAGAAAACCATAATTTAGAAGGAGTCATGTACTACAATGTTCACTGCAGCACTATTTACAATAGCCAGAACATGGAAGCAACCTAAGTGTCCATCGACAGATGAATGGATAAGCAAGATGTGGCAAATATATACAATGGAATATTACTCAGCCATAAAAAGAAACGAAATTGAGTTATTTGTAGTGACATGGATGGACCTAGAGACTGTCATACAGAGTGAAGTAAGTCAGAAAGAGAAAAACATATACCATATGCTAACACATATATATGGAGTCTAAAAAGAAAAAAAAAAAGGTTCTGAAGAACCTAGGGGCAGGACAGGAATAAAGATGCAGACGTAGAGAATGGACTTGGGGACACAGGGAGGGGGAAGGGTAAGCTGGGACAAAGTGAGAGAGTGGCATGGACATATATATACTACCAAATGTAAAACAGATAGCTAGTTGAAGTAGTCGCATAGCACAGCGAGATCAGCTCTCTGTGCTTTGTGACCACCTAGAGAGGTGAGACAGGGAGGGTGGGAGGGAGACGCAAGAGGGAGGAGATATGGTGATATATGTATATGTATAGCTGATTCACTTGTTGTAAAGCAGAAACTAACACACCATTGTAAAGCAATTATACTTCAATAAAGATGTTAAAAAAAAACTATCAGAACGAGGAACTGACAAAACAATTCCATTTACAATTGCATCAAAAAGAATAAAATAGTTGGGAATAAATCTAAGGAGGTTTAAAAAAAAACCTGTATTTGGAAAACTATAAGAGACTGATAAAAGAAATTGAAGATGACACAAACAAAAAGAAAAATATACCATGCTCATGGATTAGAAGAATATTGTTAAAATGGCCATACTAACCCAAGGCAATCTACAGATTCAATGCAATTCCTATCAAAATAGCAATGGCATTTTTCACAGAACTAGAACAAAAACTTCTAAAATTTGTATGGAAACACAAAAGACTCCAAAGCAGTCTTGAGAAAGAAGAACAAAAGCTAGAGGTATCAAGCTCCCTGATTTCAAACTATGCTAGAAAGTTACACTAATCAAAACAGCATGGTCCTGGCATAAAAAGAGATATAGATCAATGGAACAGATAGAGAGCCCAGAAATAAACCCACACTTATATGGTAACTTATTCTATGACAAAGGAGGGAAGAATATACAATGGAGAAAAGAAAGCCTCTGCAGTAAACAGTGTTGAAAACACTGGACAACTAAGTGCAAAAAAATGAAACTGGACAACTTTCTCACACCATACACTCAAAATGGATTAAAGACTTAAATGTAAGAGCTAAAACCATAAAACTTGTGGAAGAAAAACATAGGCAGTATGCTCTTTGACATCAGTCTTAGCAACATTTTTTTGGATATGTCTCCTCAGATGAGGGAAAGAAAAGCAAAAGTAAACAAATGGAACTATACCAAACTAAAAAGCTTTTGCATAGTGAAGGAAACTAGCAACAAAACAAAGTGGCAGCCTACTGAATGGGAGAAGATGTTTGCAAATTATATATCTGAGATGGGTTAATATCCAAAATATACTAAGAACTAATACAACTCAACATTGAAAAATAACAATCTGGTTAAAAAATGAGCAGTACACCTGAACTTACATTTTTCCAAAGACAACATAAAAATGGCAAACAGACACATAAAAAGATATAATCACTAGTCATCAGGAAAATGCAAATAAAAACCACAGTGACATATCACGTCACACCTGTCAGAACGGCTATTATTAAAAAGAGAACAAATAATTGCTGGCAAGGATGTGGAGAAAAGGGAACCCTCCTGTGTCATTGATGGGAATATAAACTGGTCTAGCCACTATGGAAACAATATGGAAAACAGTTCCTCAAAAAAATTAACAATTTAACTACCATACGATCCAGCAATTCCACTTCTAAGTATTTTCCTACAGGACACAAAACATTAATTTGAAAAGATATATGCAGCCCCATGTTCACTGCAGCATTATTTACAATAGCAAAGATATGGAAGCAACCTAAGTGCTCATCAATAGATGAATGGATAAAGATGTGGCATGCACGCACACACACACAGAACGGGATATTACTCAGCCATAAAAAAGAATGAAATCTTGCCATTTGTGACAACATGGATGGATCTAGAGAGTATTATGCTAAATAAGTCAGACACAGAAAGACAAATACTGTATGATTTCCCTCATATGTGAAATGTAAAAAACAAAATAAAGGAACAAACATAACAAAACAGAAACAGATTAACAGGTACAGAGAACAAACTGGTGGTTGCCAGAGTGGAGGGGTGTTGGAGGATGAGTGAAACAGATAAGGGAGATTAAGAGGTACAGACTTCCAGTTATAAAATAAATGAGTCATGGGATTGTAATATTCAGCACAGGAATATAATCAATAATATAATAACTTTGCACGTGACAGATGTTAATTAGACTTATCATGGTGATCATTTTGTAATGTATGAGAATATCAAATCACTATGTTGAACACCTGAAACCAATGTAATACTGTAAGTCAATTATACTTCAATTAAAAAAAAATGTAACAAAAGGCATAGGCACCAACCTATCATAAAAAATAGTACAGCTATACCATTACATATCTGATTGTCCCTGTTTTTAGTATATCCTTGGCCATAAAAGTACAGAGCAAAAAACAAAAATAACATAAGTGAGTAAAAAATCATGAAATAGTTTATTAAAATGAAGATCAGAGTAGACTAAGGACTTCTAAAGAGCCTAGAAAAATAAGACTACTTATTCAACAATGGTCTAATGCAATAACCGGTCAGAATCAGAAATTTGTGATTTCAGAACCACCAACAAGGATTCTCACACAATTAGTTATAAATAAACCCAGCAATGGCTTACATACCCTGGTGCTGTATATCACACCTCAGTGCATTAGAAATGCCATGGCAGCTCCTTCCCCTGTTACCGTACCCTTCCCCACAACTTACTGCAGAACACACACGATGAAAAACTAAGATTTCAAATTTAGTACTAGGTTAATACTTGGTAGCAAGCTTTTCCCTGGAAACAGTCATTCCTGAAATTTGGTTATAGACGTATAAGATTACATAAACTGTATTTTGGAAAAATCACTTTCTTAATGACAAATCAATTCTTAATGATTCATGGAAACTAACTCTAAATAGCTTCATATCTAAAATATTGACTGACCTTTTCTGATAACCCTGAATTAGTTAAGCCAATGTGGTCCATCAGAAAAATAATATTTCTGTGTTCATTCTACTTCCCGGTTATAGTTTCCTTAATCAAACAAAATAATAATAATATCTATTTTTTAGAAACGGTAATATACCTCAAAAACTAGTTAAGATGGATGCAGAAGTAACTGCACCTGGTAGTCTGTTAATAATGTAGTACACTTAATCAGTAGAGATAGTAAACAAAATGGCAAGGAAAGCAGTATTTGGAGTGCTGGTTTTAAAGGCTGTATGGAGGGGAACGATCAGACTTAGCCAGCTGTCCTAAGCCAGACAGAGACCTCCATGTTAATGTAGGATCACTGCAATTTGTAGACAAAAGGCATTTTTTCATTTGTCCACATGGTTGGTTCCTGCAGGTTCCATTTTTGCTGTACTTCATTATTAAGAAGGCTTTTGTTATCCAGTCTTTTCTATACCAACCTCCTGTCTGCATCAAATCCTCATTTTAAATACACTTTAATGCATTCAAATAAACTACAGGAAAATCAAAAACAAAAACAAAACCCCCCAAAAAACATCATGATTCAGAGAATAGAAAGATTAAAAAGGTACACTTAGGGCTTCCCTGGTGGCGCAGTAGTTGAGAATACGCCTGCTGATGCAGGGGACATGGGTTCGTGCCCCGGTCCGGGAAGATCCCACATGCCACAGAGCGGCTGGGCCCGTGAGCCATGGCCACTGAGCCTGTGCGTCCGGAGCCTGTGCTCCACAACGGGAGAGGCCACAACAGTGAGAGGCCCGCGTACCACAAAAAAAAAAAAAAAAAAAAAAGGTACACTTAGCATACAAACTCAAAATGATCCTTATTCAGGAAGAAAAGGTTGTAAAAACCATGTACAAGAGAAAGAGGATTGAAATACACAAAAACATCACATCATTTTCACGACCCTTCCTTCGTTCCAAATCTTTCCTAAGTCTCCTCCCTTCTCACCAAGCAGCCTAATCAACTTAATTTTCCTTGCAATGCCAGACAACTTCCCTCACGTATCAATACCTCTTGACCTTGGAAGCGCTCCTAAATAAAGCTTGAGAACAAGGTGCTTGCAATGGCATATCTGACAGGGAAAAATGACTCTTTATTGCTGATTAATATAAAGGAGGGCCTCTGAGCATGGAACTATGTATTTCTAAGGGCGCTATTTGCAAAATTCCTCTAGAGTACTCTGGCAAAGCTGTTCCAAGAATTCTGTACTATCTTAGGAATACCATGTAATGCAGTAGAAACAGCAATTAATTTAAGACAAGGAGAACTGGACCTGCATTTTGGTTCTGCCATAGTACTGTCCAACCCTCTTAGAAACTCAATTTCTTCAACTATAAAACAGATAATCTGGGTTTCCCTGGTGGCGCAGAGGCTGAGGGTCCGCCTGCCGATGCAGGGGACATGGGTTCGTGCCCCAGTCCGGGAGGATCCCACATGCCGTGGAGCGGCTGGGCCTGTGAGCCATGGCCGCTGGGCCTGCGTGTCCAGAGCCTGTGCCCCGCAACGGGAGAGGCCACAGCACTGAGAGGGCTGCGTACCGCAAAACAAACAAACAAACAAAAAAACAAAAAAAACCAGATAATCTTAAGTACTTCATAGAATTTTTATGAAGACTCAAAGAAAACCCAGTAACGTACCTAACCAAAAAAGATCTGGCATATTTTAGGCACCAAACAAATAAGTGGCAGTTTTTCTTATTAAGACGCTGTAACCTAAATTTCTTTACAATTAAAGGGCAGTTTTCTCAAGTATGACTCTACTACTGTATTATTTTCATCACCAGAATTATGATCCTATAAAATTGATTAAAAACATAATGTAGACTCTCCAGATTAAGACTTAAATTTTTTCTTAACTGTAACTCTTTCCTAGAAAATGAAGTAGCTTTTCTTATGGCAGTTGCTAGTGTTGACATTTTTTGCTCTCAAAGTAGAAGCAAGAAATATAACTAAGGCAACACTAATGAAGTACAACCTTAGAGAAAAATATACTTGAATGACAGCTGGTACAGTGCATTCTATAAGTGCATGAGTACCTGTGAGAAACCAGAAACCAAGGAAATGAAATGGTTAAGAGAGGGATAGAAAAGTAGGGGTTGGGTTGGGACAGGATGAGAGGATTTAGATAAATGGGAGAGAGAGGACAAGGCAATATAGACATATAAGGAACAACAATGACACAAGTTCAGAGGTAAAAATAGGAACAGGATGGGACAGTGAAGAAACTTTTCTAATAGATATTTTGTGCTTAAAGAAGAAACAGAAATAAGCTTGGACAAGTAGCATTATTCTAGATTCTCGAAAATCTTGAACACAGGCAACAGTTTAGATATGATGCCTAAGATCAAATACACAAGGAAAAAGGAATCATTAAAGAAGCAAAGAGAGGAGTAACAATTAAAAATCATGTCTATGATTATACTTATTTTAAAGGTTGACCTCTTAATTAATTACTACTAAATTTAATTCTGAGCTAACCTTTGAATCAGTTCTTCTATCATACTTTTTTCTATAATTGGAATTGGATTTTTTAAAGGCTCATATTTAATAATGAGGGCAAAATATATAAATTCTTTACTAGATAAAGGCATCTGAAGTGAAAAAGTTAAAATAATTGACAAGTTCAGGTAATATATTTATCAAAATTTCCCCTAATTTTTAATGGAGGCCAAATATACAAGTTGGAGTTACATGCAAATATTGAGTTTGAAAGAAACTTTTCTGGATCAATCAAAGGCAATAGTAATAAGCAATGTTTAACTCTATCTGAATTCCTCTGTAAAATGATTAAGGACATGAAGGGATCAGAAGTAATATTAAGGAAGGACATGAAGGGATTAGAGGTAATCTATGGGAGTGGGGGTAAAAGAAGAAACACGAATGAGGAGACAAATGCATAAATGAATGAAAAGAGACAAATATAGGAGATATTTGAAAAAAAGTATTGTTGTTTGATGAATTAGAAAAAAAGATAGGTTGATAAAAATCTAATTTGTTAAATTCAACAAATATTTACAAAGCAAATATAAAAAGGGGGAAAAAACTCAAAAACTGATATCTTACAGCACTTTACTACATATGAATTCCATGAGTAGTGTGTTAAAAATGGAGGTTCTGGAGCTTCTGGCTTGGTGATACATGGAAGTGATGTGAAGATGGCTTGCGCAGAGAGGGCATGGAAGCCCCATGCCTTACACCCCCACCAATACCTTTCCCTATGCATCTTTTCCACTTGGCTGTTCCTGAGTTGTATCCTTTATCATAAATTGATAAACATTTGGTCAAATTAGGCTGATTAAACGTAAGGATGTGTGGCGTTTTGGGAGATAGATCTTTGCCTTTTGGGAGATATATCTTTGACTTAAAGCTCTGATGAGCTTTAAGATCCTGATTTTCCAGAGCACCAGAAGAATGTTCTAGCCTTTATTTCTGCCACTGAGGAGATCAACAAGAACCCCAGCCTACTACCCAATGCTTCCCTTACAGTTGGTCTTTAGAGTTTCCAAAGTGACCAACTTCCAAAGGAACCTTGGAAAGCCTCCTTATGTGGCTCTTGGAAGGGTTTGAGATAGTATCTAATTACTTATGTGAAATGAAGAACAGGTTTGTGGTGGTCACTGTTAGAAACACTTTAGAAACACTTTTTTCCCCCTTCCCAGATGAAAACACTATTGGATCTCTATAAATTTCCACAAGGCTGATTACGTAGGGAATGGAAATCTGCTTCTTTCATGTAATTCTAGGCTTTTTAATAAAATGAAAGAGAATTATGCATCCCATAAAAAAACAACAACAACAAAAAATGGAGCTTCCTGGGTCTCTCCCTCAAACTCTAGCTTAGTAAGTCTGGGGTTTAGAAATTTGCATTTTTAATACATAACCCAGGTAATTAGTAATTCTGAAGTAGATGATCAGTAGACCATACTTTGAAAAACACTAGTATAGATACTGGAAACTGTCTATAAATGTTGAACTCAAAGAAAGGAGAAATCTGCATCTTCCTACTTTTGGTCAGGGGGCTGGTGAGAGGGAAGTAGAGAGAAAAGATTTACTTGTTTGTCTGTTTGTTTGTTTTAATTTACCGAGTGCCTATTTACCAGATCCCATGCAAGGCCAACATAATACCAAGATAAATAGGACAAGACTTCTTAACCTATGAAAGCTTTTGAGTTCAACGAGAATGATTATACATGTAAAGGTTATTCGTAATACTTTTACAAACCTATATAAATTTATTTGGTTAAAAGATGTTATATTCAGTACTGGTATTTGAATTACACAAGTGGCTCACAGAAATTGAGAAGTAAAGTTAACTTCCCAAATGAAAATCTATGAGAATTTAAAAGAAATAAAATGGAATGGGAAACAATATTGGGTTGTTACCTATACTAGTGTAGTTTACATACACTAGTAATTGTCTTATTCTTCTCTTTCCTTTCAGTCTCCTATTCCCATATTTTACACTAGTCCATGAAAGTGTAAAGTACATGAAATCAGCACAACTTCACAGAATACAGTTTTGAACTCTTTGCCTACTTTTCAAGTGACATTATACCCACAAAGGGTTCAAGTAAATCTAAGGTAAAGAGTTTTTTGAATAATGAAAATTATTAAAAAATGTTGACCTTTACTGTATGCAGAGCCACAAGTTCTTGAACATTACACATTTAAAGATATTTACTGTCTATGAAGTGATGGGTAAAAAAAAGATAAGAGCTGTTCTTATAGGGTAACTCTGTAAGATTTAGAGATAAGGAAAAATACAATGGACTTCCTTATGAATCAGGAACTCCCTGTCACCAAAAGTGTTCAAAAAGTTTGAAGGATACTCCATTAGAAATATGATATAAATCATTTCAACGATGGGCAAAAGGTACGGCTTGATGAATCAAATGGCAGTCTTCCACTCAAAGAATGCGCCACTACTTTTGTGGCTACAAAACCCAGCACTGTACTTAAAGGGCTTCCAGTCTAATGACATTAGAATATGTAACAAATAGAGGTGCAGGAAAGGGTAACTAGGCACAGTGAGCAGCAAAGTCAAAGGCACAAAGGTTAAAATTCAAAAAAACAAACAAAAAACTCCATCAGGGGTGTTTGAGGACCTATAAGCAGTTCAGTGTTGCTGAGGTATATATTAATGCCTATGCAAGTGGTAGGTGACCATACTGGAGAGGTAGGTGGGGGGCCTGATGAAGGAGGGTGTTGTTAGATGTCACATCAAGAAGCTTAGATTTTATTCTGTAAGCACTGGGACTCCACTGAAGGAGTTTAAGCAGCACAGGGTAAATGAGCCTGGGACTACTGAGAAGTAACTGCAGGGAATGATGAAAGCCTGAATTAGTGGTGTCAGAGTAGCAGGGGTAGAAATGGATAATGGAGTCAAGATATGTTAAAAAGAAAATGAGGGGCTTCCCAGGTGGTGCAGCGGTTGAGAGTCCGCCTGCCGACGCAGGGGACACGGGTTCGTGCCCCGGTCTGGGAAGATCCCACATGCCGCGGAGCGGCTAGGCCCGTGAGCCATGGCCGCTGAGCCTGCACGTCCGGAGCCTGTGCTCCGCAACGGGAGAGGCCACAACAGTGAGAGGCTGGCGTACCACACACACACAAAATAATAATAATAATAATAATTTATCGTTTCCATTACTGAAGGGAAACACAGTTGTCAGATCTTTAAAATCCCGCAAAATGTAAGGCATAGAATTAAAAGGTCTTAACCCTTTACGAAACAGAAACTTTGAGGAAATGAAAATATTCCTTATAAATAGAGATTCCTTATTGAAATTTGAAGTTCCAAGGCTAACTTATTAATTAGAAAAGGCATAAACCCTCTTATATTTTATTCTTTTCAAAATATAAGATAAAAATGTTTTCAAATGTAAATACCCACATAAATCTCTAGATCAATTATCCATTCTTATTAGTTGACATTTTGGATTAATCTGAACCACTAGACAGTCTTCCGTTAGTACAAACATCAAGGATTATCATCTGAACTACAAACTTGGTTAGTAAAAAATTATAAGTGCTCATGAATATGATTTGTGAAACTTAAATGACTCTTGGCTGCTAAAAGTAGGGATTATATATATTCAGTTACATATTTCAAACTAGACAAAGATATTTAGATACTCTGGCACGAAATAAAGTATTTTAATTCTTATTTACCAGGTGATACTACTACCATACAATCCATAAGGACTTTTTTTGAGAGATAAAATAATTCTTATCAATTTTTTTAAAAAGATAAACTCTTGGGTCTCCTAAAATAAACCAATGTTTGGAATGTTGTGAGAAATAAAAAGACACTAAAAGAAAAGACAACTACTACTATTTTTCCCTCCGAATCTCTGGAAAGCAACTCACAAAGATATGTGTGGTGAATCACAAAGCCAAAGCTCTAGATACTTAGGATTTAAAACAGCAAATTAACAAAATGGAACTGAATCTTGAAGTCAGATTGACGGTTTATACAATCTATCCCTAAAGCTTCCTACTTTCATCAGAGAGTCAAAGATCTTGAAGGCATATACAAGCATAACTACCTACCTATTTAATTCTCAACAATGTATAAATACTTTGTCATTAAAACCAAATGATTTAGATTTATCTTCTACCTCTTCTTCATTTTTTGGTTGGCTATCACAGTTCAAATAAAGAATCTATGTTTTCATTGAAGTTGATCTTCTTATCCACAGAAAAAAAAGGACTAAACAGGCACAAAATTAAATGGCTTCTTTACAGCAATTACAATAGACTGACTTTTCTACATAATCAAATTATTCCTGTGTTCAGTAGTAATAACTTTTCTACCATTCTGGGAATAGCCAATGCCAACTTCTGATAGCTTTATGTGGAAAAATGCTGCATAAAATGGGATTTAAGATACAATGGAGTAATAAGAGATATGAAAGGCACAAACCCCTGTAGGGATCATATCAATACAGGAGACTGTCATAAGAACAACAGAGATTAATGTGAGACTGTGGAAGTAAAATATAAAAATATATTTCTTTTTCCCAGATAAGATGCAAGTTTGAATTAGCAGGAAACAGTTTTCTCTTAAACAGTTGCTGCCCTTGATTAATTCTGCTTTAAGTAATTGTTAAATATATTTTTATTCAATTAGAAAAGAATAATCACATTTTTTCATATATACACTTCAGCATATGAAACCAATTCAAGTAGTATTCGTTAAAAACGTTTAAGTCAAGGAAATGATATCCAATATTCATTCTCTTTCCTTTCACTACTGCTACAGAAATTTGTAGGTATTATCAAAAGATAAACATTTAGAAACCAAAGTTAAATTCCTTCCCATCTCAAAATATTCTGGACACTCTTAAGCATGGTGGGATGCTAATGAAAATTATTTATAGGTTAATGGCATAATTCAGAATGCACTCTCAAATTAGTGTATTTCTTTTTTCCCTTAAAAATGGCAAAACAAAACCCAAAACCAAGTAGCTTAAAGATCTGTGTCGATTCTATTCTTCAAAATTGGCATACTTCAGGACAAACACGATTTTTAAAGAAGTATTTAATGAGAAAAAAAATTATAAGAACCATTCTAATATAAGTCAAATTCCATTACAGTACATATAAAAATGAACATAATGAAAAATTTTAAATGTCGACCTATAGATCCACTAAATTATTTTGTTGATTTCATTACCTTTTCACCATAAAATATTTAATGCAAGAAATGTTTTCAAAGGAACTGTCCATACAGTAGTGCACCTTAAGGTTAAGGAATATTTACACTTAATGTAATTTAGAGAAGAGATAAATTACAGGTTTGCTTCAGTTTTCCACAACTTTCTTGTCTCCTCTATTTTCTACTCCCCTACCCCACTCTAGTCTGGACACTAACGGATGAGTGGGGCACTTAGGAGAAGATGGGAGCCACAGTCTTCCTGGAAGTCAGGGTCCATGCTCAGAATCTTCTTTCCTTCCACACCCAAGACAGACAAGAGTTCATTCAGATTGGCCCTCTTCCAGTCAGGAAAATTTTCTAAAGTGTTATAAACCATCCGGCTAGAGGGAAGAAGAAAGGAAAGGAAAGATAAAAGAAAAGGAAAGAAACAGAAATGAAGAAAGGAGAGAAGAAAGAAAAAGAAGTTCCTATGTTGTCTTCTCAGTGTTCACTGAAGAATTTAAGATGAGAAATAGTTTATAAATGTGGGAAATCAATATATATTAAAGGTAGCTTTTTTTTATTAAAGAAAAGAAAAAAGACCGCATCTTATTCTTTTGTGTGTTTCTTCCTGAAAGGGTAAGGGAGTTGCAAAATCTAACAGACATTAGGTATTCATAAATATAATTATCCCCCCTTTAACAGATGCTTGAGAACCATTAATGCCTCTTGGTTATCATGTGTACAAATCTCCAGTGGTAACATAAGTCATCTGTTTCCAAACTTGACTGTTCACGTAATTTTCTATGGAGACCTGGAGAACTTTTCAAAATACAAATCTCTTCTCTCTTCCCCTCCTCCCCCAGAGTACGGACTCAGGGGTCTAAGAAAAGAACTGTTTTGTTATATATATTTTTTGAAAGATCCCAAGGTGATTCTGATGATCAGTCGGTTTGAGAATCACTGTGATAAATAAATTTTATCATAGATGCCTTCTGCATTTTAATGGACGCAGATTGGCTTTTCACATATATTTTAGTTTCCTTAGTTGAGTGCAATCTGATGCTTTATACACAGTGTTTAGTAAGTCAGAGAGGGATGCCTATCTCTTGGATAAAAGCATATATAAATTGGAAAACAGATATGTAAGTCTTTTTGAGGGAAGACTGAATTGTGAAATAGCACAAATGCAATGGAGAAAGGGAAGGACCGGTAATAAATACCAATTCCTCCATAGGTGCAGGCACTTTAACGTTTTTGTTGCTTTTGAAAATATGCAAAAGCCTGGGGGTTATATCCCAAGGACAAAATGATAATTATGAAATAATTATATAGGTACCCATGAATGTTCATGTCAGGAAAACTACTTTTCTTAAATTGAGGTAGTCTTGATATTACCATTGAGTTTTAAGTATTAGAAGTATCTCTCACTTCTACTCCAGCATTTCCTTGGTTTCAAAAACCAGTATTTAATTAACCATGCAACAAACACGATAAAGGACAAGTCTGAAGGATTGTATCATTCATTACAAAAATTATATATTAATGATACATTATGTGCAAACCATCTGCTTAGTGGTAATTTAAAAATGAATGTTACTAATAGCAAACACTAACTTTCTCTATAGGTCAAAAACTATTCTAAACCCTTTATGTACATTAACTTATTTTAACATTATAATAACCCTAAAGGGAGGTTATTACTATCATTAGCGCTTTATAGATGAAGAAATTGAAGCACAGTGTAGTTAAGGAACTTGAGCAAAGTAATAGAGCTAGTAAGTGGAAAATCTGATTTGAACCTCAGTGGTCTGGCTCCGTAGTCTTTGCTCTTACTCTATATACTATGATGCCTTTTTTCAAGTAGTTTGCAAGCCAGCAGAGGATAGGAGACATGAACACAAATAACAGTACAAGGCAGTGTATTAATTCATTCAGGAAATATTTTTAATGGATAGGAATCATGAGAGATTTAGGTGAAGAAAAGATCTCCATGAGAACACAAAGTTTTAGTTAAAAACACTTCACAATAAATGTTTCATTATATAAAGTTTTATTTGTTAGAAATAAGGACAGAAAGAATATATTTCACTATATGACTAAAAAAGATGCCCTTGCCTAATATAATTATAACTTTGTACAGTACGGGTGATAACATTGTTAACAAATTCCCAGGCTAAGTTTTGCTGGATTTGGTTTCAAAGGAGGGAAATTAGAGAAATCATTATCCTGACATCCTTCACTATTGAGTTAGAGAAACTTTCAATATGACTTCTGGTGTTTCAATCCACAAGAGAAAAAAACCCACCCTTAATAACCAAAGCTTTTTCTGAGGATACAATGTGTACACACACACACACACACACACACACACACACACACACACACACACACACACACACGTCACTTCTGAAGAGCTATGAGAGTCGTAAGTGTCCTTTACAAGCATTGCCTTTTACCATTAGATATCTATTTAGAATTGGTGACCCAAGGCTAGATAATCCTGTACAATGTAACAGCCTCAGCGGGAGTCACCATGGACTCAAGGTCTGCCTCCAACAAAAATATGGTGTCCCTTTACACAGATATGATCACTTAACAGAAAGTAATTTGCATTCTTGAATTAATTTATATTTCATTCCAACAGATTCAGATAAGAATTATTCCACAGAATTGTTCCACAGATACAGAACATATATAATCTCCTTTACCTAACTTCCAATCTCTGAATAAAGCAGTGATGATAAAAAAAGATATGACAGAAATAAAGAATAAGAATATTATCCAAATTTACTTTTGCTTTGTAGCATTACTTTCAAGGTGGATGTGGGGTGTAGGAGATAATGGAATAGATATAAATGACTAATACAAAATTGCCACAGGACTATAATTATAAAACAATATCTCAGTTGCACAGTATTTCCTTTTCAAGCAAGAATTTCTTAAGAAACAAACAAACAAACAAACAAAAACAGTTCTCAGTATGTAAGCACACAATTTGTAAAAAATGAAAAGTTAATGTTTTAGAAAATTGTTTATGGAAACAAATGATTTTAAAAGATTATTTTACTAACAAGATATTTTCAAACTGGCAAAGATACTGACATTATATTCCATGTTTTATAGGCATGGTCCAACCGAAACCCCTGGACTTTCTCAGTGCAAGACCAAATGGAAAAAGATTGTTCTAGAAGGCAATCTATCAGTTTTAATCAGAAGCTATATGAATAAAGCTATCCATTTAATAAATCTCAAGTTCTCTTCTAAAGAATTAATTAGAAATTTAAAGATTTATGCAAAAATATTCAAGAAGTAGTAAAAAGTAAACATGAGTATCTTCAACAAAACAACAGTATACCAGTTATGGTAAATCCTTAAGACTAGAATAATATGGAACCATTGAAAACACTCTTTACAAAATATATTCAGACCTGGGAAATAATCATGACAAAGGCAAAAGGTAAACAACACATGATAATATATAAAATATTCACTGTTATTGGGAAAAAAGTTCCTTTGAATGGAAAAATTACATGGTTAATTACATTAAAATGTTCATATTAGTTATTTCTGGGAAAAGTATTATCTGATATTTTGTTTTATGTTTTTCTAAATTCTCTAAAACATACATGTATTCATTTCTAATTGTTTCTTTCAGTAATAAGCTACTATAATCATTAAACAAAAAACAACCCAAAACCTAAGAGATAATGTTCCAAGATGATCACATTATTCTCCACCAATGCGCTTGCCAGGGAGTTTCACTCTGACTCCATAGTCTCCTAATATAAAGCTGCAAAAAACTTTTTTTGAATCAACTCTAAATTAGTTTAAGGATAATTACTTAGTTAATGAATTATCCAAATCATATCACTACTGCCTTTCAGGAGGAAGGGAGGGAGGGAAGGAAGAAATAAATCTTTTGTTAGTCCACATTAATACCTGCTAGAAATTGTGAGCAAATAGAATACTTTAGAAAGACTGAAACTAGAACAAACATGAACTGTTGATTACAGACTTTAATGATCCAGATAATGGCTGTGTCCAGTAAGTATCAGACAGCAAACATTACTACATCTGGACACAAGAGGTTAAAATAAATTATGAGGTACTTTTCAAGGAAGTAAAGTCACAAAATGAATTGAAATTGTAGTCTAATGGCCCACCATTCTCCATATTCAAAAGTATAGTTGACTGCTGTATATGGAAATAAAGCAAACTACACTTATTTCAAAGATAGTGTAATTATTCAAATGGAATGTATTTGGATGTTCAATCATATATAGATATAATACATTCAAGTACACAGTTTTAGAATTTACAATTGTTTCTTCAAATAAATGAATAGTAAATTTCTTTTATTACATCAAGTTAAACAAGCTCATTTCATCTATATTTAAAAAATAAGCAGTGGGGAAATTAAATTCCAAAGCCCAAATAGAGTGATATGTGGTATTACAAGTAGTTATTTCTCACAAATTCTGCCTTTTTTTAAAAAAAAAAATCATGAAGTTAAAACTGAAATAGGCAATGCAAATAAGATTTACTCTTGGGGGTTAAAATCCTAAGAATTTAGCAATAACAGAATATCCATATGTCAATAATTCTAAATTACTAAAGTTTAATTAAAATATCTTCAAATAAATTAAAATAATAAAGTAAAAACAAAATATAAAATGAAGAATTCTGCATTCTTCATTAGTATACAGTAACTATTACCATCTCTAAGTATTCTAGAGAGGACCTATGTTGTAAAATAAAAAAAATTCTAAAAAGAAGCATTTTCAATACAGTTCAAACAAAACTTATCTTAAAACTCCTTTGAAAAGTAAATGTGGTACAAGAGGTTGTGGCACTTTAACGGTAGAAATGCTGGAGCCACTACCTTTGCAAGCAAAGCTAAAGAACAAAGGACAGAAGACTGTCAGCAAACCCTAAAGTGACTGAATAAAAGTGCTTTTAGACACAGGGAAAGTATTAGTAAGAAAAAGAGAAAGGACAAAGTACTGTCCCTCAGATTAAAAGAAACAACTTTAGACATATTCTCTGTCTTTAAACAGAAGTAATTAAAAGCAAATATTGTAAGCCTAGAAGAAAAAGTGGACTACATGGCAAAGGTGAAGGTGGGAGAGAAGCATCCTGCTAACTTCCACAGCACTGTGAAATAAAAGGAGAAACGCAATACAATGAACTTGACCAGCATCTTAAAAAAGGGCAGTGTATAGCGTTCTTTCCATTTTATATGCAGAATGGTAGAAATAAAAAGAGTAGAAATTATATATATAATCTTGGCTGATTACTCAAAACAGGACTTGAGATTACTGGTTCATTTTCAGCCAGAAGTACTCAAAAGGAAAAATAAATGTATCTAGAATATAGGAAAAAACAAGGTTAGACAAAAATTTAATCTGCAGGAAAATATACTAAATTTTTATAAAACCAAGATACTGTCTTAAGAGAATATATCTATTTGTATTTGTGCCTCTTCCTCTACCACTCATTCTTAATTCCTCATTCCCTCCCTATGACTAAATCACTACCATAAATGGTAACATAAAGATATATGAAATTTTTATACCATCATTAATTGAATAGTTTTATGCTTTCTATTCATTCATACAGTAGATTTGATATACCACTAATATATGTCCAAACATTAAAAAAACTTTCAAAGTTAACCTATTTCATAAGTGCCCTTAAACTGATCTCTTTCTTGTGATCAAAATTAGGTAGGATAGAAATAAAGCATAGAGGGCTTCCCTGGTGGCGCAGTGGTTGAGAGTCGGCCTGCCGATGCAGGGGACACGGGTTTGTGCCCTGGTCCGGGAAGATCCCACATGCCACGGAGTGGCTGGGCCCGTGAGCCATGGCTGCTGAGCCTGTGTGCCTGGAGCCTGTGCTCCGCAACGGGGAGAGGCCACAACAGTGAGAGGCCCGCGTACCACCAAAAAAAAAAAAAAAAAAAAGAAATAAAGCATAAAAAGACAATGAAATGTTTGGCTACTGATTTCATGTCTTAAAAAAGTAATCTAGGTGAGATTAAACATTGTATTATTTTCTTATTCCCCAAAACAGTTCTCTGTACTTCATCATCTCTGTCTCCCTTTCCTCTCTTTCTTAAAACCATTCCAGTCAAACTTTTGTCTTACCACTCCTATTATTTTTTTGCTCATCTTACTTGTATTAGTAGCATCTGACAAAGCTTAACCAATTCCTACTTTTTTTTCTTTTTAATTGTCATGTCTTACAAATCTTTTTTTATTTATAGGTTTCCTTTCATCTCTTTTTCTCCCTTGCAATTTATGTGTTGAAGAAACTTGATTGCTTAACAGTTTCTGATAGTCTTGGGGATTTTTCTGCTTCATTACCATGGTCCTTTACCATGTTCCTTTTTCCTCTGTATTTCCTGTAAGTGGTTAGGTTTAAAGGCTTAATCAAACATGGGTTGAGTTGACTTCATATGGTCCCCTCCTTCAGGAGGCCCAATGTATAGCATCTCTCTCTCTGTGATGCTGTAGTTGGATGCTCAGATCCACTGGTTAGGTTGCAAAATGAGATATTCAAATTTTATCATTACTGTTTTCTTTTCTTTTTATTGTTTTAAAACAGCTTTATTGAGATATAATTCACGTACTATACAATTCATCCATTTTAAGTGTACAATTCAATGGTTTTTTGTATATCCATAGATATGTGCAACTATCACCACACTCAATTTGAGAATATTTCATCATGTCAGAAAGCAACCTTGTACCCTTTAGGTATAATATCCCTATCTCTTGCCCGCCTCAGCCCTAAGTAACCACTAATCTACTTTTAGTCTCTATAGATTTCCCTCTTCTAGACTTTCATATCAATGGCCAATTCCTCCTCCTTGAAAAACCTTCTTCACTTGGCTTCCCAGGCACCAGTTTTCCTACTATTGATAACCACTCCTCAGTCTTTTTGTTGATTCTTCCTCATTGCCTAAATCACTGAACACTGAAGTACCCTCAAGCAAGGTACTCATACTACTTCTAATCTCTGATTACACTTCCTTGGAGAGATCTTATCCCATTTCTTGCTTAAATATCATATGTTGACAGCTACCAAATTTATATGCCTAGCCCCACAATCTGCTGTGAACTCCAACTTGGCAGGTCCACTTACATGGCAAGTAGTACCTCAAACTTAACCAGTTCACAACTTTCCTGTGAATCCAAAATTGACATCTCCACTTAGTATTTTTAGTAACTCTCAAATCAGGCTGGTCTAGAGGTCAACTCCTGGTCTTCTCCCCTGATCTTCTCCCATAAGACAGTTCCTCTGGTAGTCTTCTCCATCTTAAGGAACGGCAATTCCACTCTTAAAGATGCTTGGGGAAAAAACCTCAGTGTCATCCTAGACTTTTCTCTATTGTTCTCCACATGTAATCTATTGTCAATTCTATTTATTCCAGTTTTAAAATATGAACAAGATCTGACTACTTCTCACTGGCTTACCACTATTTAATCTTACCTGGATTATTACAACAGCCTTCCTGATTCCTATGTCTGTTCTCTACAAAACAGCCAAACTGATTTTTTTAAAATTTAAGTCATATTGTATCACTACTTTGCTCAAAATCTTACCACAGCCCCCAACTCCCAGGAGAAACAAAAGTCCTTACAATGGTAAACGTGCTCTATTGAAACAGCTCTTCTTCACTGCTCTGAAATTATCTACTACTCCCCACCTAGACCACTGTAGTACAGCAACACTGGCCTTCTTTCTGTTCCTGGAACACTAATCGCATTCTTTCTTCAAGACCTTTGAACTGTTTACTACACCTGGAATACTCTTTTCCTACATTTAAACATGGATTACATCTTCATCTCCTTCTAGTCTTTGCTCTAATTCAGCTACTCAGTAAGGCATTGTCACCACCAATTGAAAATTACAACTCCCTACTCTAGTACCCCCATCCCACTTTCCTGCTTAGTTTTTTCCCAAAGCACTTGTCACCTTCATATATATATATATATATATATATATATATATATATATATATGTATATATTTTGTCTGCTCCAGCACATAATATTCTAAGTCTCCTAAGAGGGCCAGAACTTCTTCTTACAGTTTTGTTTAGAGTTTATCTCCAGTATCTAGAACTATGACTGTAAATACTAAGTATCTGCTCAATAAATGAACAAAGGAGTGTCTCACTCCTTCTGCCTCATCTAAAATAAGGAAATTAAGTTATTTTTTGTAGCTAATCCAAGTGACAGTTATATAAAAGTCAGATTTAAATTAAATCTGGAATGGTACTGAAGTGAGTTACAGAACTTTTCATCTTTTTATTGTGAAATAAACAAGTTCCCTGGTGATGCTGCTGTTTTGGTCTAGGTAGCGTTCTTTAAGAACTTACTTTGAGGGTTATCCTATGACCTACAATATGCATCCTTTCAGTCTAACATTAATTAGTTCTTTTGCCACCTTCCTTGACAAAACAAGGAATTGAGAACATTTTAATTACATTTATTCTTCTGACTTACGTTATTATCATCAAGTACTTAATTCTATGTGTGTATTAAGTCCAACAAGACATCATTGCTTTATACAGTCAACATGAATTTAGATTTACTGCATATTTACCATTTCTATTGCTTTCCTTTCCTTTCTGCATGTCTTACCTTTGTCTTCATTTTCTGCATTTTCCTTCTGCCTTAAGAATTACCTTTAAAATTTTCTTTAGTGTAAGTCTGCTGGTGGCAAAATCTTCATTTTCATTCATCTAAAAATGTCTTTATTTTACCTTTGTCTTGAGAGATTTTCATTGGATATGGAATTTTAGATTGGCAGGTATTTTCCTTTACACACTGAAGATCTGGCTCCACTATCTTTTGATTTCTGCTGCTTCACTGGGAAGTTGGCCGTCAGTCTACTTATTCATCCTTTGAAGACAGTTTTTCTCTGCCTTCCTTTAAGAATCCCCCATTGTATTTTATTTTCAGCAGTTTCACTATGATGTGTCCCACCACCAGCAGGGGTCACAGGATCAGGTGCAGTTAGTTTTAATCTAGCAGATAGTTAGCTTTATAGGATATAAGATAGGATATTGAGCATGCACAGCATCTTCACACTCATCAGGAGGCCAAGCAACTATTCACATGCATAGCTTCTTAGATCAAACCACATAGAGTGAGCACAGCTGCCAAGGACAGCTGAAGTGCAGGTGGTTCACCTCAATACAGAGATGTGCCTTGGTTTCCTGCCAGTCTTGTATTGTTCACATTGCACAGATGTAAGGCCAACATGTCAACTCACAATTCTCTCAGTCCAGAGGCAATACAGATGAGAGTTCATAATAAATTTAAGAGATAACTAGCTCTTAGCACATAACATTCCTTATTTGTCTTAATTTATTTCCACAGAAGAGTGCTATGAGAAGGCAGACCCAAGGTCAGATTTTCAGCAGGCCTAGGTCTGTTCAGGGTCCAGAGCTGATATTAAATCTGTACTCACAATGTAGGTTTCAAGTCATTTATTCTCTGGCGTATGAAGGCTTATTGAATCTCTGCCTTACTGTCTTTCATCAATTTTGTAAAGCTTTCAACAATAATGATTTCTAATATCTGCTTTGGCTGCATTATTTCTCTCCCCTCCTTTTAGGTCTCCTATTGAGTATGTTCAACTTTCCTACTTCAACCTCTATCTCTTTTCTCTTTTTTTCCATCATTTTTTGTCTCTCCATGCTTCCTTCTGTATATTTTCTTCTAATTTTCCTAAAAGTTCATTAATTATTTTTTCAACTGTGTCTTATCTTCCAGTCAATCCATCCACTAAGTTCTTAATTTTGGTAATTATATTTTTTTAGTTCTAGAATTTTCATTTTAAAAATACTTCTAATTTCCCAATTGAAATTTTCAACCTTGTCTTTCATCTTGTCAGCATGGTTATTTTCAGGCTATGTCTGATAATATCCAGAGCTGCTGTGATTTTGTTTCTATTGTTCAATGCTTATACTAAATTTATTCATGTCGTCTTGCCTTTTCCTATGTCTATTTTTTGTTGTGTCCTAGTTATATTTGCAATTTTGAAAAAAATAAAATTCTGAGATGATCTTCTTTAGAAGGTTTTCTTGCAGAGAGGATTTAATTTTGCATGTTAACACTAGCAATCTAAGATCACCTCAATTTACTCAGGATTGATATGATCTGAAGTTGAGTTGCAAAATCACTGGGGGCTTATCCTCTACTGCTTTACCCTAGACTAGAGCCCTTTGGGGACCTAAACCAAGGTGAGTTCACCCATATGGTGGTGAGCACTAGACTCCATTCCCTGTGCCCCCGTGAAGCTACCATAAGTGCTCTCAGCCATTCTACCAAAATTGGCAAATGCTCCCAGGGGAAAAGAATACTCAAAAGCCAGGCTCACATTCCTAGACTGGTAATTCTTTTCTATCTTGTTTACTTTCCAATGACTTAAAACAGGTGTTGGTTTTTAAAATATATATATTGAATACTTGGTCTAACTTTTCCACTTCTACTTAGACGGAGGGTTGGTCCAAATCACCTAATCTGCCATTGCCAAAACTGAAGTTGAATAATAGAACTGTAAACAAGATAGCTTGAATATACCTAAATAAACTGTACCTGGAACTCAGATGTCTTAAAGTAACCATCAAGTAGAATTTTTTGGTGTCAAAACTAAAACCAAGTCAGCACCTAAAAAGCTATTTTTAAAAAGATGACATTAATGCATGACTAATGTTTACAAAATCAAGACAATAAAAACGATTATTTCTTCATATAACTTATGAGAAAGCCTGCACTTTAAAATGTATAAATAAATGACAAGTTTGAGGAAACTTTTTTGGGGCAACCTAGAAGTGCAACTTGCTTGTTAACTGAATGTGTTTAAATATTCCTGTATAAACGTATTTTGTAGAGAGCAATTCTACCCTGAAATAGTATTTAATTAGGTATACATACAGGCCACTCTCCTTTACCTACATCAAAATTTTTCCTTCTAATACAATACCAGGTTCAACTGAATGTTTACTGAACCTATACTGCATGTGACTAATAAGGAAAATGAGACACAGTGTGTTTTCTGGAGAAATTTCCAGTCCTATAGGAGAAGAGATAGAGATAATATGATAATGCTGTAACAGAGGTATGCATATGATGCTATGGGCACACAGGAGAGACATCATGTCAGCATGAAGTGACACTCCAATTACTGTTCCATTTGTGACATTTCAATTACTACTTTCTAAATGCCTGTTTCCTTTGGTGATGCAATACTAAGCAAAAAAAAATGTATATAACATATCAATTTATATTTTAAACTTAAAAAAACTTACCTGTGTATACATAAACACAATGCATTATATGAGACACCAAGGTGAAAAAACTGATATAAAAACTCACCCCATCTGGCAGTGCCCTCCAGCACACAGCACTAACGAACTCATTTGTATCATCTTCTTTTCGGTCTTTGTCCAGAACACTTTTGACCGTATCAAACTTAAAAGTTAGCAAAGTCTTAGAAAGTCCTTTATAGTACAGGTAAAGAGAGTTGTTCTCACTTCCTGAAAAAAATTTAAAAGTAATTTTTTTAGAGTGGGAGAACTTAGAATTACGATATCACATTCATAAGGTAACTATCACTCAACGTTTAAGTTCAAAGACTACTAATCTTTTATGGTAAAATATGAAAGACCAGAGCACAGGCTTTCTTGGGAATCATATGAGAAAAGGATTCACAGAAAAAAACTTATACTTTCCTAAAGAAATAACCCACTGTCAAATGATATAACAATACTGATACAAAAATCATTTTAGCAGAGGTCTAGAGAAGAACCAGAGTGTGTTATTATAGCATGATCTTGAATTACATTTATAAAGATTTTTATCTAGAGGGGAATAAGAAAGTTATAGCACTTAAAAAGGCAGATTTTAATAATCTACAAAACTTATTTCCCATTCCCCAATAAAAGATGAGTAGTCTAAAAACCTATATTTTTGAGCAGTCTATCAAAGTAAGAGATTTGCTTTGACAGGGTTTAGGTTCATATACATGCAGAGATAGTCAACTTTACTGAATAAAAGGCCAAGTCCCTTGAAAGTACTGACGAAAGTTCATATATTCAGGCATCAGATGTATTAAAGCATTTGAATAGTACCAAATTTGACGTTTCTACTTCTAATTTAAATTTGTATAAATTATCAACAATGAAAGTCCTAGAATAACAGATCAAGACTACTCAAACAAACTGTTTATTGAAGGGAACATTATATAGGGGAAAATGAACATCAAGCTTTAGAAGACAAATGTCTCCAAAATTAAGATATCAGCAGAAACTAATATTTTCTGTCTTCTACATAACATCTATAGAAATTATATTTTACCAGAGAACAACTACAAAACATATTTAACAATCTATGCTATTTCATGTGGTCAGGGCTTGTGCTCAGTGAAGGAGAGAAGGACTAATGCTTTTTCTAATCTGAGTTAATTCAACGTGCTACCTTCTGAATGTATAGATCATTTCCTGAATTGGTATGTAGTCTGTTCCACTGAATGCAATTTCAGTGACAGATATCTATTTAAAAGTTCCAGGAAACGACAGTTCCACTTACCACAAGCTATATAATCTCCATTGGAAGCGAGGCCTACAAAGTTTTTTTCATTGATATGACCCTTGAAGGAACGTAGACAGTATGGCTTCCCTACATTCCACAGCTTTAGCTGGCTGTCTGTTGAACTGAGATAAACACAAAAAGTTAGAACAACTTTAAGATCTCATTACATGAAACCCATCACTACTAATTAGAGGCAATCCAGTTTGGTGGTTGAGAATGCAGACTCTGGAGCTAGACTGCCTGAGTCAGAATGGTCAATATGCCATTAGTTTGCTTTTGACCTTAGGAAAGTTATACAACCACTTTGGCCTCAATTTTTTCATCAGTTAAATGTGAAATATAATGATTCCTATCTTACAGAATTAGATGAATTCTATAAGATACTGCAAAAATTAAATTAATTCATTCTAAATGCTTTCAACAGTACCTGGGCACGTAGGAAGTAACAAACATTAGCCAACATACCATCACCATTAAACAACAAGAGAGTTCTATTGGCAGCTGTGCTTAATTTCAATTGTTCCAGTTGATTTGACTTACTTTTCAACTGCTGAATCATATTAGTATACTGAATATAAACTACTGATATTTTCACAGCTTGGTTGTACCTACAGGGGTGGAATACTATGAATGGTTGAATGGTCTATATAGTTTATCTTAATAAAGTAATATGCAAATGCAGCTATTAATCAAAAAATAATTGAATACAAAAATCACTGCTAATCCTATCACACAAAGACAGTCTTAGGATTTGCATAAAATATCATATTTTTGTTTTCTTCTGACTTTTTGTTACAAAAATTGGATCATAACAACACATATTATTTTGTAAAGTGCTTCTTCCTCGTTCAACAAATTTGTTTTACATTGTTTATGTAAAATAAATATGTTTCTATATCTTTATTAATGACTACACAATAAATCATCTTTTCTCTTGCTCTAACATTCACAGAACAGGGCACCACGCTAAATGTTTTACATAGATTATTTTATTCAGAGATTCACAAAATCAGTAGTATTATTAGCTCCATTTCAGAGGTGAGGAAACAGATTTAGAAGGTTAAGGATATTTTCAAGGTACCACAGCTAGTAAATAGTAGAGCCAAGATTGAAACTGTCATCTCAGAGGCCACACTCCTAACACTTCTCTATTGCTTCTCATCATTTTTCAACATAACATCTATTCTTTGACATTTATGTTGTTTTTTTTTGGCCACGCCACGTGGCTTGTGGGATCCTAGTTCCCTAACCTGGGATTGAACCCAGTCCCCAGCAGTAGAAGCGCCGAGTGCTAACCACTGGACTGCCAGGGAATTTCTGACACTTATGTTGTTTTAAGTTTGTTTTTTGCTCAACAATATTGCATTGAAAAAAAATCCCTTTATATGTGTACGTGTGTGTATGTGCACAGTCCAAGAATTCAGAGGCTGCAGCAATATGTATATAGTTTAATATTACTTTTTAATATTTCCAAACATACTTGTGGGTAAATGTCTTACATACTTCTAACACAAATATGTCCAAGAGGAAAATCATCATGATTTATAAAAACTAAGAAGGAAAAAAGACTGGTGAATATACAAACCACAAATCTGCATTAAAAAGGTCAACTAAGATTTCCAGTTTATACAATTAAGTATACATATACTTCAACTAGTTGAAATCAAACTAATTGATTCAACACTTATAAGTCTGAAATTTAAGAAAAATACTTTTAATGTATAATCTATCGTTCATATTTGAATCTGAATAAAATTTTAATTATTTACTGCCCATTATTACTCCTAAAGATGGGATACTTTTTGACTGGTTACCACTTAATTTAGATTTGTGAACTAATTTCCTCTATTAACTCCACTTAGAAAGCTCAGCTCTCACTTTCTTTTTTTCCCTTTTTGTAACTCAATTCAAATTACCTTGTTAAATCAACTCAAATTACCAAGTTCTTATCTAGAGCAACCAGTATGGAGGCAGATGTGGTGGGAGATCCCAAGTATAAGGCACTGGCATTAATAATCTCCTAAGAGATATTAGAAACTATGTGAAAGAAAGAAAACAATGTACAATTAGGCTTGAGAAGAAATAATATGTATGAAAAAAAGGAGACTGAGAATGGGTATTTACTAGAATAATACAAAATAAAGAGAACAATGATATGGATAACAGAAAGAAGAGACTGTCTCTTAGTAGAAAAGCTTACTCAACAGTATTTTAGCAATTGAGATTTATTTACCTGGTTGACATCTTGTTTCCTTCAACAAAACAAAAGACAACTAAAAGCTTATTTTATGATTCTCTAGTTCAGAAGGCTTCTCAAAGGATATTTGTCAGGTGTAAGCAGTCACATTTAGAAAGTTCTCTTCAAAACATATTTAAAACTCACCACGAAATCATAGGGAGATCAAATAACATGGAATCATGAAAGTCAACCAAATATTGTTTAAAACCAAAAATGATACTACTATACTGCAATATAGATAATTATATAATAACATATTAGTGGTCTTAAATAAATAAAACACTTCTCAACCTACTGCATCGACTATATTGCTTCTCTCTTTTTAAGGAGCAGGGGCTGAAATCCAATCTGAAGTTCAAATGTTTAAGGGGGCAACATTAAAAAATAGTATCATCTGGATTTTATTCACAAATAACATATAAAAGTGAGCAATACAGACTAGAATATACATGTATTTTAATTAGACAAGTTATGAAAATCTACTATTTAAGAAAAAGTGCATATACCACAGTGTTAATCTTCACAAAACTCACGGTGACATTACAAACTGGTAAATGATGGCATGTTAAGCTCAACTTCTGAAAAGGGTAATACTCACGCAGAGACAATTTCCTCACCACTCACAAACTTTGCATAAGAGACTGCTTTTCGGTGTCCTTTGAATACCATGATTGGCTGTTTAGTGTTACGAAGATCATAGTAGTGAACACAGTGATCTAAAATAAAACAAAACAAACAAAAAGAGAAAAATGTAGTAAACGAAGAAATGGAAGGCAAAGCTTATTTTAACTGGTTTGGGTGTTTTTCATCAAATGTTTAAGAAACAATATCCCACCTATAACAGTCAGAAAACTAAGGGCAATGACTCATTTTCAAAGATAAGAAGATGCAGCAGGTTTTCTGTTTTGAATCTAGGAGACTATGGTTGTGTAAAAAAGTGTA
The DNA here is from genome assembly GCF_002837175.3 of Physeter macrocephalus. NCBI lineage: Eukaryota > Metazoa > Chordata > Mammalia > Artiodactyla > Physeteridae > Physeter > Physeter macrocephalus. The sequence continues at coordinate 46,350,551 of NC_041217.1, forward strand.
TATACATATGCCAATGTCAGTCTGAAAGGGAGTTCCACTGATATTTCTTGAGATCCTGGCTCTAGAAACAGTATTAAGGATTCAAAATAACTGGAAAATTTTTAACGTATCCTTACATTTTGATGGCTTTATAAAAGTAATGTAAACATTTTGGGTTTCTGGTTAAACAAAATGAAATATAATTTTATTCCCCACATTTTCTTTTTAAAATACACTTTTTTGAGACACATTTTACATATAATAAAAATCTACTCAGTGTAAGTACATAATTCAATGATTTTTAGTAACGTTACCCAGTGGTGCAACCAACACCATAAATCAGTTTTAGAACATTTTCTTCATCCCAATAAGATCCCTCACGCACATTTACCACCCACCACCCTAGGGCAACCACTGTATTTTACCTCTATAAGTTTGCCTTTTCTGAACACTTTATATAAATGAAACCATACAATATGTGACTTTTATGTATGGATGGCTTCTTACACTTTACACGATGTTTTTGCAGTCAATCCATCTTTTAACATGTGTCAGCAGTTAATTATTTTTCTATTGCTGAACAGTATCCATTGCATGGATATACCACATCTTGTCTGTCCACTCACCAGTTTATGGATATTTGTTTCCATTTTTTGGTTATTGTGAATAATGCTGCTATAAACAATCGCATTCAAATCTTTGTGTGGACATTTATCTAGGCCTCAGGCAGATATCTGAAAAGTGTAATTACTGTGTCACGTGATAATTCTGTGCTTAACTTTTTAAGAAACTGACAAACTGGTCACTGTACCATTTCACATTCCCACCAGCAATACATGATGGTTCCAATTCCTTTACTTGAGTTCTCTGAAAATTTTGGATACATATCCGAAATGTGTTTTGCAAATATTTTCAACCTTTCTGTTGCTTATCTTTTTAGATAAGTACAGAAGTTTTGAACTTTGATAATGTCCAATTTATCTTTTTTTCTTTCATAGAACACACTCTTGGTGTTGTAAATATGAAAACTAATCCAAGATCTTAAAGATTTTTCTATTTTTTTCCTACAGCTTTATTGTTTTGGTTCTTACGTTTAAGTCTGTGATCAATTTTAAGTTAATTTCTGTGTGTATGGTGTGAAGTAAGGGTCTTAGGTCATCTTTTTGCACGTGGATGGATATGAATCCAGTTGTCCCAGTATCATTTGAGAACAGACTTTTTCCCCAATGAACCGCTTTGGCACCTCTGTTGGAAATGAATGGACTATAAATAGGGATTTTCTTTTGGATTCTTAATTCTAATCAACTGATCCACAGATGTCTACTCTTCTGCCAGTACAGCAATGCCTTAATAACTACAACTTTGTAATTTTGAAATTGGGAAGAAAAAGTCCTCCAAATTTTTCTTTTTCCTCAAAATTGTTTTGCTCTTGTTTGCCCCAACTGGTATCACAGCCTTTGATAGTTGTGATACTACATCTGATTGTTTTCAACACTACCCTGGGTACAGGTCTTTTCCCATGGAGACTCTGAATCAGGTCAAACAGAAACAACATCTTGCAAATGGAGCTTTTTCTTTTCTAGTGAGTTGTAAGTCAGGTCAAATAGTGAAAGTGATCTGGAAATGGGGATTTTTGAGACGCTCCAAAACCAGTTTTTACCCCAGTGGTGACAGCAAGGCTGCTGGTTTTCAAAGTTCCATAACTATAATGTTGGTTCATTTTTATAAATTTGCCAGTATTTTTGTTGCTTATATGGAAAAGTATTCCCACATTGCAGTTTATGTTTATTATTGTAATTGCATTAAGTGATCACCTCAAATGACAGCATTTAGCTTATCCTGTGGAAGTACAAATGTATAGCTGTAATCTGTTCGGCATGTGTTAGAGTAAAAATGGAAGAAGAAAATCCTCCTTCATCTGCTGTGCTCATGTTAAATTTATCAGTAAAAGACAGTAAACTTCTCTCTTGCAGTAAATAATTCAAAATTGAAAAACATTTTAGTAAAATAAGTCTTTAATTTCTCAAGTTATTTTATAAGCTGAAAATAATGATACTATAAAATAGCATACTACAGTATAATGATATACCACCTCATTCTCACGCTAATAAAAAAACAAAAGGGGGGGCTTCCCTGGTGGCGCAGTGGTTGAGCGTCCGCCTGCCGATGCAGGGGACACGGGTTTGTGCCCCGGTCCGGGAAGATCCCACATGCCGCGGAGAGGCTGGGCGTACCGCAAAAAAAAAAAAAAAAAAAAAAAAAAAAAAAAAAAAAGGGGGATGTAATATGTAAAAGATATAGAGGTATAAGTAAAGGTTAAATTATGTCACTGTGCACTGCAAAAAGATTTTTCAGTAGCTGGAATGAGAAAAGTAGTGTGGAGACTGAGTAAGAAATGCAGGTGTTTCTGTAGACATGGCAGCCTCAAAAGAAATTGTACTGCAGTACTCAGAACGAGCTTACCATGTGCGATTTATTTTCAGCAAAATATATACTAGCTATCACGTTACTGTTATTATGTCATCATGTTGGGTTTCTTTTCTTTTTTTGGTTTTATATTTTCACTGTATTTAGTTAGAATTTGACTTGACTTTATAGTTGCTTTAAGAGCTAGGAACACACAAAGGTGATCTTCAGTTGTACATTTGTGCATATACTTTAGCAATATTATGATATAAATAATTTAGGTAAGTAGGTTAAGTCCTCAATAATTTTCTTTCCTTTATAAAAGGGAAGTCTTTCTGAAGTGTCACTATAATTCTAATAGTCTTAATAATTTGAAGATATAGTATATGATCCCATCTCTATTTTTCTTTTCCCCCTTTTTTACTTTGAAAAATTTCAAATCTGCAGAAAAGTTGAAAGAATAATACAATGAATACCTTTGTACCTTTCAATCTAGACTCACCAACTGTAAGCATTTTACAAAATTTGCTTTATTCTCCCTTCTAAAAACAAACAAGCACACGTACTTTTTTTCCCCCTTGAACCATCTGAAAGTAAGTTTTAAATACCAGGATACTTTACCCATAAAAATGTCGGCACCCACCTTCTATAAAGAAGAAAACGCTTCAACAATATCATATGTCGTACTCAAGAAATTAATATTGACATGAGAATATAATTTAATATGTATTCTGTATTCAAATAGACCAACTGTTTAAAAAATATCCTGGAGACTGTTTATTTAATTTTGCTAAAGGGTCACACACTATATTTAGTTTCTATGACTGTCATTTTATATATAACATTTTCATAATACTGTTATTTTTGAAACATCTAGGCTAGTTGTTTTGCAAAGTGTTCCACAAGTCTAAATTTGTCTGAATGTTTTCTCATAATTATGCTCTTATTACATATCTTTGACAAGATTACTATAAAACTGATGGTCCTTCCTACTGCATCACATCAGGAGGCATACAATGTTTGTTCCATTAGTGGTCCTAAATTTGATTGCTTAGTTAAATGCCCCCATGGCCTTTTCAATGTAAACAGAATCTGTTTCTTTTTCTTTAACTTTTTAATCAAACTATGCTACTTGTAAAACCATGAAGAGGAATACCAACAAAGAACAATTTCCAGTACAATGAATAATTTTCCTATAGGGATACTAAAAAAAATAAACCAAAACAAAGCAAAACACCCAAACAAACACAGTTTCACCATTAATAAGGTAATCATTGCTGATATGCTAAAATAAAAGGGTGGAAATAATTTGTCTGGAATAGGTGTAGAAATATCTTATTGAACTTAATGTTTAATGAACAGTTCATTACCTTCTATTAAAGTAAGAATAAACCAACTATAACTGATAAGTCAAAGTTTTTAAATAGTTTATGACACAACCACTCAAGACTGTGTTCCAAAAAGCAAGAAGACAATATGGCCAATCAGAGATCAAACTGAATTTTTAAAATCCTCAATACTATTTTCAGGTTTCCCAGATGCTTGAGAATTTATAAAAATTCTCTATGTTCCAGCTTTTGGATATCACCAAGATAGGGTTGGGATGAGAAAGCAAGTTGGAGAAATCCTTAGAAAGCTTTCCTTAGGAGGGCAAATAACTTTAGTATTTAAAAACACACAGGTCCACTGGTTACTGATATTTATCTCATATAGCTATCATGACTGTTATTAAAAACAATAATTAAATCATTTTTATCTCCTTTAAGCCTTTGATGATATCCTAAAATACCACCTCAGAGATCTGAAAGAAAGCTAATCTTTGGAAACAGAAAGATCAAGCAAGTATAAGGTAAATAATACAAATGCACATGGAATACTTTGGAAGCATCTGCTTTTAACACCAGCTCTGAATCTGGTTGTTAGATCTTTGTTCATCATTTGAGAAAGAATCAGAAACTGTCATTGCTTATTTTTTCACCGTATATAAAACCCTAGAAAGACATATTAACTTTAGCCCACTATTATGTATGCTTTACTTTGAGTCACGCCTCCTTACCAGTCTGCAAAAGATGCACAAGCAATTGTGATATTCCCCTAGTGTCACAGAAGTAGAAACTATATATCTGTACATTAGAGATTAAGCTACAATCATCAAATCAGCAGCAGTTAAAAACAAACGAATAAGTTTTCCAGTTCTACACATAAGATGCTTAGAAGTTAACACTCCATCCTAACAACAACTAAAAGGTGAAAAAACTAAAAAATCAACAACTATTCTAGGATCCATAAGAGAGGTGAGGGCCAAGGTCAACCGCTGACACAAAGATTGGAAAGACAAAAGCAAATACAGGGAGTCATAGCTTATCAGAGCAGAGACTCACAAGGAGAAATTGCCATGGGGAAACAGAAACTGGGTATAAAAATTTGAACTGTAACAGGTGAATTGCTGAAGGCTCAGTGTGGACAAGTCTGAGGTTAAAAATTCCAGAAGGATCCAGTCATAGGAGTCCTCCATAATTTTGTCAGATTTATTTCTAGAAGCTTGATCAGGTTCTTAAAGGCAGAACACAGAGGATTTTTAGAGCAGTGAAAATACTCTATATGATACTATGATGATGAATACATTTGTCCAAATCCATAGAACGTACAATACCACAAGTGAAATGGTGATTATGATGTGTCAATGTATATTCATCAATTGTAACAAGTGTACAACTCTGGAGGGAGATATTGATAATGGGGGGTTATGCATGGGTAGGGCAGGAGGCATAGGGGAACTCTCTGTTATCTCCCTCTCAATTTTGGTGTGAACCTAAAACTGTACTAAAAAAAAAAAGTCTTTAAAAATAAGTCTCAGTTATGTATCAATATATTTTCCCAAAATTAAAACCAAAAACAAAATCTCAGTTAAGAAAAAGTAGCAGAAACATTTATAACAATATCCTCCCTGGCTTAACTTACTTAGAACCTCAGGATATAAAACCGAGTAAAGTAAGAGCTGCTCTGGTTAGAGCCCAAGGAGGAACAGGAGCCCTTTTCTAAGCCTATTCTCTCCCTACATTTGGCTTTCCTTACCACCTGCCAACTCTTGAGAAATCTGAAGAGACAGAATTTGAAAATTAATAATTTTATTTTTGATCACTATGAAAAAACGACTTCATTAATTTTTTCCCAAATTTATCTCTTTTTATGGTAGGGAGAGAGTATATTAATGAATTTTTAATGCTTAATTCCAAAGTTCATGGGCAAATAAAAACTTTTACAAATCACTACTATGACCACCCCCAAATCCAGTTCAAAATATCAATAACACCTATTTTTTCCAATAATATCTATTTGTGTATGTTCATGATTTGTTGGTTTTAATGATCTCTGATGGAAGAAAATGTGTTTCCTCTAAAAGAGTTTCTCTTGTGCTGTCTCTAAAACTAGACTGGCAACAGGGAAAATATTGTTTAAATCTACTGGGTCACTAATACGACCCAGTACAATGTTCTGTACATAGACATTAGTGACTAAACAATGATATCATTGTAAGCTTTATCACTTGGAAATGCAGAAAAATATGTATCATGTATAGAAGAGTTTTAATGTTTGTGTTTGTTATTTGAATTCATCTGAAAGTATACACAATGAATTACTTGTGGAATATATAGTTTTATTACCATACTACTGTAGTAGGTTACAGATAAACATAAACCACACAATCTAAAATATTCACAGTGGCTTATAAAACATTAAATAAGCACAAAATGTGGGCAAAATTTCCTGGTTTCGCGGTTTGCCTTCTTTAGAATCAGCTTCTACATAATAAAATGTGTGCTACTTACCAGGGAAATTTAAGGATCTGTTTTCCTCTTCTGCTTAGTAGGTGATATTTTTTAAAAAATTAGATTTTTATAAGATTATTCAAACATCATAAATCTAAATTCAGAGGCAATGTCTTGCAAATCTAAATGGCTTTAGAAATATAAAATGGGCATGCCCACACTAGAAATAAAAGACTGAAATACATACTCAAAACACAGTAGAAAATTATTTCCTCAATGTAGTAGAAAATTATTTCCTAGTTTGCTAAGTTTACGTATAGCCAAACTAAGCACCTGTAAAAATATGTGAATATTTATTTTGTGAGAATTAATTTGCTTCAGTCTTTACTGATCTGCTTTACTTCAACCTCTTTTCACAAAATGGTTGTCTAAATTAATGGTAGTAGGAAAGAACCAAAAGAAAAAAAGAAAAAACTAAATAGTTTTTATACAGCATTTAGCTGAAAACTTCTAAAATTTTAATAAAATAACCCAATCAGGGGATTTGGTCTTTGAACTGGTAAATTTAATGTTTCAATTTACTGTGTTCAGATTAGTCAGATGTTTGGATTAACTCTCATCACCTTAGTTTTTACTTTTTATCCTGGCTTTTTCTATGGTTCTTCATTTCCTCGTTTTCTGCCTGCTATAGATTGAGTTCTTTTTAATACAAATTGAGTTTTCTCTCCTACCGTAGGTTTGGAAGTAGAGATTCTATTTCTATTCTTTAATGATTACGCTTGAAATTGTAGAATAAACGTATGACTTGAAGGACAAAGTTAATTAATATTGTTACACAGATTATACAAAAACCTTAGATTGTTTTTTCCATTTCATCAATACGCCTCCAAAACCTGGGTTACACTTTGATTGTCCAAATTTTTACTTCCATCTTTTTAAAACATCCAAATTACTCTTATTTTTCTATTATTGTTGTTGTTGTTTTATACAGTCAATGCTAAGATTTACCCACATGTATGAATTTCTTTGCTCACAAGATTTCTCTCCTTGTATTTTATTCAATTCTTGATTTAATTCTCTTCTTTTGTCTGTTTCTCTGTGGTAGGGGCAAGAAGAAGAAGCATCCTATGCCATGAAGTCAGTGGTTAGAATTCTCAGGGGTCCAGCTCCTCTCCACCACTCAGAGCCCAGGCTAAGACAAAGTTTCTGGAGATTTCCCCATGTAGATACGCAGATAGGCAATTACAACACCCCAGGTACACACTTCCCAGGTCCACACCACCTGTTCCCTCCCCACTAACTCTTCAATATCCAGGTCTCTGGATTACTGAGGACAGCAACTTTCCATCACCACCAGGCAACGTAACTTCAGCTCACATGTTTACTTCTCTGGTTTTTATATTCTGCTTCGTCTGTGACCCTTTGTGATTTCAATACTTTATAAGCTATGCATCTAAAATAATATTTTATATATTTTATCTAAAATAATGTTTATGTAAAATAAATAAAATGTTAATTGGCAGGGGATTTTCAGTTTATCTAGTCTATCACACTGTTAGAACCAGAACTCCCTTTTTTTTTTTTTTTTTTTTGCGGTACACGGGCCTCTCACTGTTGTTGCCTCTCCCAATGCGGAGCACAGGCTCCAGACATGCAGGCTCAGCCATGGCTCACGGGCCCAGCCGCTCCGTGGGATGTGGGATCTTCCCAGACCAGGGCACGAACCCGTGTCCCCTGCATCGGCAGGCGGACTCTCAACCACTGCGCCACCAGGGTAGCCCCCCAGAACTCCCTTTTGAGAATCTTATTACTTCAATTGGTATAACCATTTGCAGCAAGTTTCAAAATAAAAGACTGATTAACCTTTCACTACGTCAAGTAACTACTTTTCTGGTGTATTTCACAGCTGTCCCTCCATTTCCAGAGGTACTTTCATCCAATCCAGGGTATTTGTATTAATATAAAGTATATTTCTATATTAAGTGTCATTCTATAGCAAGTGTCTTTCTATAGCAGTAATATAATAGGGAGACTCCATGTAAGTACATGACTGAAAACTAATCTAAAATGGAGAATTTAAGTGCAAAAGATAACGTAGATTTGGGGTTCAGTCTATTTAATGACCTCCTTTATGCTTTTTTAAAAGTCATAATGAATCCTTATTATCTCAATAATAATAGTTCATAAGAAAAAACAATTTGGTTTTTCTTTTACTAGACAGATTTTGTCCTTATGTTTTGCTAAATGCTATTAAAACAGACACTTAGTATTTTAATTCCATTATGTTCATCAGACAAAAACAGCTTTCTTACTATGACATATAAAGGGTCTTCATTATTTAGCCTATATCTACATTTCCAAATTCTTGTTCCACCAATTCAGGAACCTGTAAATATTTTTAGCACAGTTATTCTTGTCCCAGGAGAAGACAGAGGGAGGGGGTACACATGAAAATGATATAAGGAGCAATTTCAAAATACAAATGCTTGGTTTCCTCTCTGAAGATTCTAATTCAGTAGGTCTATGATAGGGCCCAGACATGAATAATGTTTCAGCTTCTAAAAAAAGACTGATATGTCTCAGAATGTAAAAACACTATTCTAATGCTATTTTTTACAACATACTATAACTTATTTGCTTGTCTGCCTTACCTAACTGTGACATCTTGAGGGGTAGGATTATTTTTTATTTTTGTATACATAGTAACAAATACAAAGTTATTTTAAAAGTAAGTGTTTGTGAAGTTAATAAATCAATGATATAATTCTGATGAAAAGAATTCCAGGTATCCTGATTAATGTGATAGAGGGGGGGAATTTTTTTTTTTTTTAATGGCACATGGTCTAGTTCCTCTAATCACTATTTACTTTCCTTTTAGGGACTGTAAGAAATCTTTAGATATATGTTACACATTGGATAAGCAGATCTGTAATTAAAGTGGAGACTACAAAGTTCATTGTGCTTAGGCTGATCAGTATCATAACATTCTATTTGTGGATCCAGAGTGCAGCTAAGTATCACTTACCTGGTGGTCTCACAGATGTTTCAACCCAGAATGACCACAGCTTCCTAATACTAACACACCCCTACTATGTGTCTTCTAATATACTTTTATTCAGAATTCAGTATTCTAGAGTTATACAAAATCAAGTGGTTGCTTTTGTTTCTATTTTCTGCAATTTATACCTGGAATAGAACCATCTTTTTGTATCCATGCATCCATCCTCCACCTAACCATCTGTCCAACCATTCATGCAGGTAGGGTTATTAACATCTTAAACTTATAACAGTTCCGGAGTTAACTGAACCACAGTTTTTGGTTGTTTGAAAAATCTTTGTTTTTATTTGTAAAAAAAGAATTTTTGGCTGGATATAGAATTAGGGGTTGAAAAAACTTTTTAGCACTTTAAATGTGTGGTGGTTCCATTGGTTTTTTGGTCTGTATAGTTTATAATGAGAAGGTTGCTATAATTTTTATCTTTCACAGTATATAATATTTCTCTGTCTTCAAGATTTCTCATTGTTTTGGACATTTTGACTATGATATACCTAGGTATTTCTGGTCTGTTTTTGTTTTTATTGTGTTTGAGGTTCTGTGAACTTCTGATATCTAAGGTTGGTTATCTTTCACCCATCTTGAAAAATTCTTGGTCTTTATCTCTTCAAATATTTCTTCTTTCCTCTTCTTTCCTTCTGCTTTTACAACTCCAATTACAAGTGTTTGACTGTTTGACACTGTCCAGCAACTCTTTGCTACTGTGTTCTGTCTTTCTCTCCCACTCTTTTCTTTGTGTTTCATTCTGGATAATTTCTATTGACCTATCTTCAAGTTCATCTAGTTTTTTCTTAGTTTGTATCCAATCTGCTGATAAGCACATCAAAAAAGTCTTTGTTTCCGACATTAAGATTTGTATTTCTAGTATTTCCATTTCATTTTTAAAAAATACTTTGCATTTCTCAGGTGAAATTCTTCATCTTTTCAAGCACGTTGTTTATCTTTCCCACTAGATCCTTTAACATGTAATCATTTATTTTAAAATTTCTGTCTCATACCTCAACATCTGCATTATCTATAAAACGAATGAGTCCTTTGAGTCTTGACAACAGGATACTTATTCTTACTTATTTGTATACCACATACTTTTAAATTAAAGGTAAGAGATCATACAAAGAACAGTAGACTCTGAGGTAAACAGTATTTCTGCCTGGAAATGAGTACCTCTTTTTCTGTCAGGCCATTAGTGTGATGGAATCAACTAACTTAGTCAGTGGTTGAGCTGAGTTTTGGTTGTTAAGCTCACTGTTGTTAAGTGCATCACAGGCTTCAAATTTTTCCAGCAATGAGCTGTCATCACTTTGTGCTTAGTGTGGTCCTGGGGCAAGAGAAACTCTTCTCAGTATTCCTGCTCTACTGTTACTTTTCAACAATTTCTGCATGTCTGAGCCTAGGAGAGGGTCTTTCTCCAGGCTACTGTCCCTCCCCCAGTGGTAGAGGACTCTTTCTTGTTTTTCTGGTGGTAGGATTCTGTTTGGAGAGGGGTTCTCAGTTCTTCTGTTCCATCATGAGTCCTAGGAAGATGCACATGCCTGAGTTTCTGGTATGGGGCTTCTTAAGCATTCCAACCCCTCACCATCATGGCAGGCAAATTCTACATAGCATCTGAGGCAGGTCTTAGACTAGAGAGAGTTTTCACGCCACTCAATCAGTGGTAGTAGATCTCTGCTTTGTATGATGTAGGATCCTGAGCCCAAGAAGTTTTCCTGCTTCTCTCCTAAGAGCTTAAAGCTTCTGCTTGATATGAGAAGAGGGTCTGGAGAAAAAGGTGATATTTTGTGCTGGTCTTTCATCAGGAACTTATCACTACATGAACTTCTGACTGCCACTGACGTAGGTTACTGTCTTGCCTCATTCATTTTGTGAGCAGCCAGTGGAGGGCCATGGAGAAAAGCTTATGAGTAAGTGTGCATTCCTCTTTTGTTCTGGACTTCTAATTATTCTACAGTGCTATGCCAGCCCACACTTGACCTTTAAGAATGTGTTAATATTTTAGCTCATTTCTTCTTACCAGCTTCTATGGTGGCTACTTCTTCCTCTTGTGGTCTGCAAATGGTGAAACTGTTCATATGTCCTATCTTTCCTTGGAGGGGCTTGGCATTCCTTGGAATTCAGTTACCCTGCCTTGTGACCTCAGCTCTCTTGACAGGCAGGGGTCAAGAAAAGTTATAATTTTGTAGTTCATATAGTGTTTTCTGTTTTTAAGATTAGGGTAACATTTCTCATGGAAGAGAAAAAGAAGGAAAGAGAAAAAGAAGGAAAAGAAGTAAGAAGTAAGGGGAGTTGAGAGAGAGCACTAGAGAACATGAGCAAGCAAGAGTCAGCACATGTACAGGCAAGGAAAAAAGTTTGAGATTCTGAACTTCTTTCTACAACCACAGATGGTTCTACAATAGTTGAGAGTTCAGGTTCGCAGATTTATGCATGAATTTATCAAAAAATCCATATCTTACTAAAACTCCTTGATTTGTATCATAAAAATACACATTTCTTTACAATTAAAAATATTTAATTTTTTATTTAATGTTGTGCAATAACTCATTTAAAGACTAATCTAACAATTAAAGCATTTAGCACCTAATTTTTGACTAGTAATAGCCACTCATTGATTCTCTGCCATCTACAATGATCTATCTATATCTGTCCCAAAATTAACTAACCAAGCAGACTTCTAATTTTTTTTCTAAAAGAATACTAAAAAACTATACCCTCATAAATTTTTAAATCAATGTCTAAAATTTTTCATCATTTGCCATTTATAACATATTTAAATGACATTTTAAAATATGAATTAAGTATATCTAATGAAATCTAAACACCACAGTAATTTGATGTCAAACATCATCCACTAAAAAATATACATAAACAAGATATTCTTTAAGAGTGGAAAACTTCACATGCTCTTTTCCTTGAATTTGTATTTTTGTTCCCCTTGCAAAATAAAATATATCCCATTGATTTTATACTGTCTTTTTAGACTAAGTCTTATTTAGCATTCCCTCTTCTTTGAAAAAAGGATGTATATAATACAAACATTAATTTAATTTTCTGTGACCAAAATGCTCCAATTGTAAGATATTTTCTCCACTTGAGTTACTATTAAAATTATCAGTATACAATTGATAAAAAACAACAAATTTTGATAATTATTAAACAAAAGTAATATTTTATTAGAAATACAGGTTGTGGCACACCCTCTCCCTCTGCCTTTTTTGTACTGACTGTGTTCTGGTAACTACAAATGAATATTACCTACTCTTAGAATTCCATTCTTATTGTTCAGCATTAATTCTATTCCTACAGTTCATTTATATATTTATACAGATATAGTCATAGAAATGTAAAATTTCCTCACAGTAATGTCTTTCAATTTTTTATATCCCAAGTTTGTGACAAAAATCACATAGCCATTTATTATCAAAAATATTTTTAATGATCTGACATCTTTATTGGACCAGTCTTTAATTTTTTATTGAATACAAAGAACTAGAACCATCTACCTTGCTACCTAGTAATGAAGAGTATTTTAAAATCAGAATTTTTGCAAAGTACTAAAACAGGTTTACCAACATCAAATCAAATGTGCAGAAACACAATCCCTTATCCCAAGCACTTGGGGCATATAAGTTTCATAATTCTGAATTTTTCAGATTTTGAAAGGAAATATGCTTCATATTATGCAACACTCCAAGTAAGGTCTGTGTCCACACTCTGTAATCAAATACATTAATATTTCTACTGGAAAACTTATGAACAATTACAAGAAGTAGGATATATAAAGATAAGTAGCTCTGCTCTATATCTAATCACGCCATAAAATGAAAATGAGTTTTTGGTATTTAGAGCTTTCTAGATTTTCAAATGGCAGATAATGGACTATGGACCAGTATTAATTACACCTGTTTATTTGTCCAACTGAAGTAAGAAGATCTACATTCAGTATTTGGTGCTAATGGCTTCTTTGCTTTGCTCCCATGGAGCTTGAGAATAAGGAACAATGCATACGTTTTTTGACAATACTCAGAAGAAGAAACAAGTCCTTTAAAGAAAAAAAAACTTCACCCACTTTCACTCTCGTACTCAACAAATACCTAAAGTAAAAGAACTCAAAGTACAAAATATACTTTTTCTAATGCCATGTTTCACTCTTAATAGAAATACCTGTAAGACAAAGAATGACAGCAAGTTACTCTAGTAACAACATTTAGAAGAAACATCCCTTTGTCAGATAATCCTGAGGTTTTTACAACCTGGTAAAATGTACCATGTTAAGGTTCATGATAATGAGAAATATGTTTTTCTCTTGTAAAACAGAAAAAAGCTATTATAAAAGTTGAAATATAGGGACTTCCCTGGAGGTCCAGTGGTTAAGACTTCACCTTCTGGGGACTTCCCTGGTGGCGCAGTGGTTAAGAATCCGCCTGCCAATGTAGGGGACACGGGTTCAAACCCTGGTCCAGGAAGATCCCACATGCTGCAGAAAAACTAAGCCCATGCGCCACAACTACTGAAACTTGCGCTCCAGAGCCTGCGTGCCACAAATACTGAGTCTGAGTGCCACAACTACTGAAGCCCGTGCTCCTAGAGCCTGTGCTCCACAACAAAAGAAGCCACCACAATGAGAAGCCTGTACACTGCAACGAAGAGTAGGCCCTGCTCCCCGCAGCTAGAGAAAGCCCGCGCACAGCAACGAAGACCCAAGGCAGCCAAATTAATTAATTAATTAATTAAAAAAAATAAAAGACTTCACCTTCCAATGCAGGGGGTGCAGGTTCGATCCCTGGTCGGGGAGCTAAGACCCCCACATGCCTTGCGGCCAAAAAACCAAAACAAAAAACAGAAGCAATATTGTAACAAATTCAATAAAGACTTTAAAAATGGTCCACATCAAAAAAAAAAATCTTTAAAAAAAAAGTTGAAGTGGAAAAGGAGAACTGGCATGATACCCCAGGCTTCACTGTCAGGCATATCAACTTATGTATGAAATTTGAGGACCTAAAAGTTGATTTTCTTAAATCTGTAAGTTTCTACACAAACCCTAAATACTTTTAGTGCTCCATCAGGGTTTTCTTACTCCAGTTTGGAGACCTTTGCTTCAGATTACATGTCAAGTATTTAAGTATGTACTTCTATATGTGAAGATTTTGTAAAGCATGTGCCTAAAGGTAGGAGAGTATTTTTACGTAGATTTTTTTCCTGTGCTTTCAGACAAGTGGAATCCAGTGAATGTGATATAGTTGGCTAAAGTACATTGATACTCTATAAGTGATGATTTTTTATAAACAGAAGATGATTAGAGCCTTGATAATTATGTAGAGAAATAGCCTTTATTCATTCAATAACATAAAATTTCCCAGAACAGTGTACTAATTAGCCATTGCCACAAAATTGCTGTGTAACAAACTATTCTAAATTTTAGTAGTTTAGAACCGTCATTTATTTTCACAGATCTGAGGGACAGCTTAGGGTTGGTTGATTTCAGTAGAGCTTATTTATTTGTCTGGAGGTTGGATGATTTGGCTGGGGCAAGTCAGTACCACTCCAAGTGGCTTTCTTCCTCCCCCTGGGACCAGTAGCTAGCTTGAGTATGTTCTCTTCATGGTGATGGCAGAGGGGGAAGAGTAAGCAAGCCCAACTGTGAAAGCATATTTCAAACTTCTTGTCAATTTCACACCTAACCATCACTTGGGCCAAAGCAAGTCACATGGCCAAGTCCAGAGTCAGGGTGGAGTTGTTTCCCACAGTGGGGAAGCACTGTTTAGTGTCAAAGTACATAAATACAGGGAAGGATAAAGAACTGAAACCAAAAATGCAATTTAATATAAATATTAAAATCTGAAACAAATCTTTCAGCATCTTATAATAGCTTAATATTGATTAACAGAGGCCAATTAAATTGGCTCTGTTGTTAAAGTAAAATTTCTAGAGTCTAAAACACAGTTTATATAGCTTAAGATGAATTCAGAACCACTAGAGGAAGAAGTGACTCTTAAAATACTAAGAGGTGCAAGCACTGAATTTATACCTTAGATGGTCACAGGAAGATGAAATAATTATCACTAAATGGAAAGAAAGCTAGCTTAGATAGGCTTTCGAGCTTTTGGTTTGTAATACTGACATGGCAATCTATATGTTCTATTTTAAACTAAGATCTGTAGGGGGAAAAAGAAGAGTCATATTTTATTTAATTCAATTAAGCCCTTTAAGATAATATTTTAACCATGGTCTCTGTCTAATGATATCCAACTCAGACACTAGTACCTAAATTTTATATTTTCTGGAGCAGCCCTTTATAATATAGCCTCTTCTCCAATCCTCATTCTAATTCTCCCACTAAAGAAAAAATCTATAAATTACATGATTCATCACTCTACTACTGTGTTTAGTATAAATATATTAAAAAAAAAACTAACCTTGCAAACAAAATGTGAAAACACCAAATAAATATTTAAATTCAGAAAAAATGATTTCAATTTTTTAACATAGGTTTTTCAAAAATATTTAAAGTATTTCATATGACAGATTTACAATAATCTACAACAGTAAGCCACATTTAGAAGTCAATTTTTTAAAACCTCAATGAGGAAAAACACATTTTCTGGAACCCTTTAAGTAAATCACATATATCAGGATGTAAAAACGTTCTCTTATTGAGTGAATATTTGAATAAACAATGACAATCTTATTTATTCTGGCATTAAGCTTATTCTAAAAATTCCCTTAAACATAACCCATCCTAGCTGCCTGTAGGCGCTAAACATAACCCATCCTAGCTGCCTGTAGGTGCTTGCAGAAAGGAACATAAATGATGTAGCTGAAACTGAAGTGTTAGTGGCTTACTGGGAAGAGAAACAACAAAAATTGATGAAGTCTCAATCTTTTATTAAAAAAAAAAAACAAACTTAAGAGAGACTACCATGTATGTTTATTCACTTAAACCATTTTCACTTATAACTGCCAAAAACTCAATTATAAGAAGTTTCAATTGTAATATCCTAAAAGTATTTAATGATATATTTTATGAATTTTCTATATGCTAAATTTTTAGCATTTGTTTAAATTAGTCTACATCTTTTCCATCTTTTTAAAAAAATTTCTTTCTGATTTGGAAAGTAGCCTGCATATAGACAGTTTATAAAACATGTGAAAAGTTTAAACATCTTTGTAACTACTACAGTGGTTACAACTACAAAATTAAAGCCTCCTGTCCATCACATTTTTTTTCCTCCTTCTGAGAGGTAACTGCTATATTTGAAGTTAGAACAATGATTTCCTTTTTTTTTTAATGGTTTGACCACATATTCCTATGGTCAATGTACATATTCCTAAACACTGTAGTTTGTTTTACATGCTCATGAATAGAATTGTGCTGTGCGTTTTTCTGTGACTTTCTTTCATTCAACATTTATTATGCTTGTTATTCATCCACATCAGTTCATGGAGCTGCGGTTCATTCATTTTCACTGTTGAATATGTTCTACAGTGTGAATATGCAACTACATACATTGTTTAAATACATGTTTCTCTAGGGCAAGGTTTCTCAAACTTTAGAGTGCATAAGAATTACCTGGGGAGCCTGTTAAAAAACAGGTTCCTGGGGTCCACCTTCAGAAATTCTGATTCAGTAGGTCTTGGTCAGGGTGTTAGAATTTGCATTTCTTACAAGCTCCTAGGTGATGCTGATGCTGATGCTGTGCAGAATATGCTTTGAAGAGCAAAGTTGTAGGATGTATTTATCATTTCCTTATTTATTTGAAAGAGTTCTTCATGTAATACAGATAAGAAGATTTCTGTCGTTTATATGTGTTCTACATATTTTCTCCCAATTAATGACTTTTTAAGAAATTATTTTCCAGGTATTATTTGTTAAACAGAAGTTTTTAATTTTACTGTCGCCAAATTTATCTACTTTTTATTTATGGCTTAAACTTTTTGTATCTTAAAGCCTTCCCTATTATAAGATCATGAAGATATTCTCTCTTAACTCATTTGCTAAATACTTTACAGTTTTGCTATTCACATCTAGGTTGTTTGGTGACCTGGAATCGATTGTGTACTGTATGGCGTATGAATTACAACATCATTTTCCCACACCAATTGTCCAACTATGAAAATTCCATATTTTCCAAACTCCTATGCAATACGATCTTTGCCAGGTATCAAATATCCATGCATTTGTAAGTCTATTTTTGGTTCTGCTCCACCAGTCTATCTATTCCTGTGCCAAAATAAAACTGTTTTCATTTATCTTTCCTTATCCTTGTTTTAAATGTGTCTCTTGTAAAGAGTATATTATTGCATTTTGAACATTTTAACTAGTCTGTTAATCTGCACCTTTAACTTGCAGTTGTTAAGTCGTTTCCATTTACAATAATTAGATACATCTGAATTTCTATCAGCTTATTTTCTGTTTTTTAACTATCCCAAATTTTCTATGCTTCCTCACCCTTTCCATTCTCATTTTCTTTTTGATCAGCCAAATATTCTACTCCTTCCCCCCGACCCCAATAATAATTTGAATTTTGTGCTTTGCTTCTATTATTTTAATGACCTTTCTAGAAAGCATATCATGTATTTCGTACTTCCCCGTGTTCGTAGTGACTGCTCAATATTAGTTTCAAAAAATGAATGATCATGTCTATCATATTAGTAACAACTGAATAATAAATGCCTGACTTTAAAATATCTCTGCATTTAATATGAATATAAAATTTCCTGTGAAGCCCATTTTTTAAAAAGATCTAGCTAAACAACACTTACAGCCTGGAAGGCAAGACAGATGTAAACAGGTGAAAGATTTACTAGGTGCCTCAAAGTTGTTCTTAAATTCTAGACTATCAAAAGTAGGTTTTAAAACAAAATAATAAATAGTTTGTTTCTTGAATATTGGTGTTATGCATGCCACTTCCATTTGCATTCACACAGATTACTTAGAAACTTGAAAACAAAATGTCCTTGATGTAGTATAGATAACTGAAACACATGTTCATGAATGCTGTGATGTTAATTAAGATTTATTAAATAAATATTCAGACATTTAATTTATTTAAATGTGAAGGAAAAGATATCCCCACTGGCAACCACTATATAAAATAAAAAACAAGGCAGATTTATGAACCTAACAAACCTAAAATATTTCCCATTAAATAAATAAGACAGAAAAAATGTAATAAAAGATATCCCGAGCACTTACATATCTATCAAGTTTCTCCATGTTAGCTCTATAAAATGAAACTAAAATAAACACCAGGTTCATAAGTTGAAAGGGATGAATTATATTTTGGGGACAGATATAAGAGGAGGGCATGGAAGAGCAGAAGGCAGTCCAAAAATTCACATCAGAGATCTAAAGGTAACCTAAAACTTTGTGTATTTTACATAATGTGCATGTTCATCTTTTAGAATCCATCTTGATTTTTAAAAACAACAAATATTCTAAAAAAGAAAAATACCTATTGGCCATCTCCACAAAAAATGCTCCCTATCTATGGAAAGACACTTGTAAAAGTATTTTAAGAAGTACCTCTGAAGAGACAGTTTAATAATGTGTGATCAAGGGGAACTTAAGCTTTATCTGTAACATATTAAAGTTGAGAATGAGGATTTAACCTTGTACTATTTGTATAATTAAATATAAACAATTTTTAAATGATTACATACATTTTTAAAAGTGGAAGATACATATGTAAGATACGCAGGCTCAACTTTACGGAGAATCAAGAAATCTTTATGAAAGACGAAGCTTTATAAAAATTCTCAGTGAAAATTTTCAAAGAATAAACAACATAAGTCAAGTATAAGGAATACTGAAGGCAATCATGGAGCGCCTAGAACAGAAAGCAAAGGACTCTGTGTTTATTCTTTAAACAATAAGAAACCACTGCAAGTTTCAGAGTCAGGAAAGTAATATTGGTACTTAAAAATTAATTAATCAACAAAACCAAACCAAACAGAAAGGTTATTTTTTCCTTTTGAAGACTAAGAGTTATCACATATCAAATCACAAAAACTAGAAAGCATTGAAAATGCGAAAACAAATGGTATATGTTTATGTGTATGAACGGTTTAGTTTGCTGACAGTAACGAAGAGTTTACAGCAACCAAAACTGAAAATGTTTGTTGAGAACACAGTTTAAATAGAATATTTCAGAATTACTGTTTGTTTATTCTAGAAACATTATTCCTTCCCAGTGAGTATGTTATTAGTATAAATATCAACCTTGAATCAGAATAATACAAATCTTACCTTTGACTTATATCACTAACTTCTGGGGGGAAAAACACAACTATTATTACTTTAAAGAATATAACTTAGGAGTACCCACATTTCCTATCTGTTATACTAATTACAGTTTTAAAACTTGCAAAATGCTTCAAGTTAGTAAGCAAGCAACTCTACCATTCTATTAAAACCACAGATTGTTAGTAGTTCTATTTATTTTAGTCTTACAATGTTCTCTCAAACTGGCTTTAGAAAAAATGAATTGGAAAAAAATGATTTTTCTACCTTTTCCTACTCAATAAGAAAACATCATCAAGTAATCAACTAACAAAACAATTAATAAACACCTTTACCCTTAGGTCAAAAATCTTGTTCTGCTGAATGGATACCAAAACAAGACTGTATATATGTTGTCTACAAGAACCCACTTCAGACCTAGGGACACACCACATACAGAGTGAAAGTGAGTGGATGGAAAAAGATATACTATGCAAATGGAAATCAAAAGAAAGCTGGAGTAGCAATCCTCATATCAGAACAAATTGACTTTAAATTAAAGACTATTACAAGAGACAAGGAAGGACACTACATAATGATCAAGGGATCAATCCAAGAAGAAGATATAACAAATATAGATAGAAAGGTCATCCAAACAGAAAATAAATAAGGAAACACAAGCTTTAAATGACACAATAGACCTGAGAGATTTAATTGATATTTATAGGACATTCCATCCAAAAACAGCAGATTACACTTTCTTCTCAAGTGCGCACGGAACATTCTCCAGGTTAGATCACATCTTGGGTCACAATTCAAGCCTCAGTAAATCTGAGAAAATTGAAATCATATCAAGCATCTTTTCTGACCACAACGCTATGAGATTTGAAATCAATTACAGGGAAAAAAATGTAAAAAACACAAACACATGAAGGCTAAACAATACGTTACTAAATAACAAAGAGATCACTGAGGAAATCAAAGAGGAAATCAAAAAATACCTAGAGACAAATGACAATGAAAACACGACAATCCAAAACCTATGGGATGCAGCAAAAGCAGTTTTAACAGGGAAGTTTATAGCAATACAATTCTACCTCAAGAAACAAGAAAACTCTCAAATAAACAACCTAACCTTATACCTAAAGGAACTAAAGAAAGAACAAACAAAACCCAAAGTTAGCAAAAGAAAAGAAATCATAAAAATCAGAACAAAAATAAATGAAATAGAAACAAAGAATGCAATAGCAAACATCAATAAAAGTAAAAGCTGGTTCTTTGAGAAGATTAAAAAAATTGATAAACAATTAGTCACACTCATCAAGAAAAAGAGGGAGAGGACTCAAATCAATAAAATTAGAAATGAAAGCGGAGAAGTTACAACAGACTGCAGAAATGCAAAGCATCCTAAGAGACCACTACAAGCAACTCTATGCCAATAAAATGGACAACATGGAAGAAATGGACAAATTCTCAGAAAGGTATAGCCTTCCAAGACTGAACCTGGAAATAATAGAAAATATGAACAGACCAATCAGAAGTAATGAAATTGAAACTGTGTTTAAAACCTTCCAACAAACAAAAGTCCAGGACCACATGGTTTCACAGGTGAATTCCATCAAACATTTACAGAAGAGCTAACACCCATCCTTCTCAAACTCTTCCAAAAAAAGGAAGAGGAAGGAACACTCCCAAACTCATTATACGAGGCCACCATCACCCTGATACCAAAACCAGAGAAAGATACTACCAAAAAAAAATTTACAGAACAAAATCACTCATGAATATACATGCAAAAATCCTCAACAAAATACTAGCTAACAGAATACAACAACACATTAAAAGGATCATACACCATGATCAAGTGGGATTTATCCCAGGGATGCAAGGGTTCTTCAATATACGCAAATCAAACAATGTGATACACGATATTAACAAATGGAAGAAGAAAAACCAAATGATCACCACAATAGATGCAGAAAAAGCTTGACAAAATTCAACACCAATTTATGATAAAAACTCTCCAGAAACTGTGCATAGATGGAACCTACCTCAACATAATAAAGGCCATATACGACAAACCCACAGCAAACATCATTCTCAATGGTGAAAAACTGAAAGCATTTCCTCTAAGATCAGGAAAGAGACAAGGATGTCCACTCTCACCACTATTATTCAACATAGTTTTGGAAGTAGGAGCAACAGCAATCAGAGAAGAAAAAGAAACAAAAGGAATACAAATTGGAAAAGAAGAAGTAAAACTATCACTGTTGCAGATGACATGATACTATACAGAGAGAATCCTAAAGATGCCACCAAAAACTACTAGAGCTAATCAATGAATTTGGTAAAGTAGCAGGATACAAAATTAATGCACAGAAATCTCCTGAATTCCTATACACTAATGATGAAAAATCTGAAAGAGAAATTAAGGAAACTCTCCCATTTCCCATTGCAACAACAAAAAATAAAATACCCAGGAATAAACCTAGGTAGGGAGACAAAAGACCTGTATGCAGAAAACTATAAGACACTGATTAAAGAAATTAAAGATAACACAAAAAGATGGAGAGATATAACATGTTCTTGGATTGGAAGAACCAACATTGTGAAAATGACTATACTACCCAAAGCAATCTACAGATTCAATGCAATACCTGTCAAATTACCAAAGGCATTTTTTACAGAACTAGAACAAAAAATCTTAAAATTCTGTATGGAGAACAAAAGACCCTGAATAGCCAAAGCGGTCTTGCGGGAAAAAAAGAGAGCTGGAGCAATAAGACTCCCTGACTTCAGACTACACTACAACGCTACAGTAACCAAGACAATATGGTACTGGCACAAAAACAGAAATAAAGATCAAAGGAACAGGATAGAAAGTCTCGAGATAAACCCAAGCACCTATTGTCAACTAATCTATGACAAACGAGACAAGGATATACAATGGTGAAAAAACAGTCTCTTCAATAAATGGTGCTCAGAAAACAGGACAGTTACATGTAAAATAATGAAATTAGAACACTCCCTAACACCATACACAGAAATAAACTCAAACTGGATAAGAGACCTAAATGTAAGACCAGACACTATAAAATTCTTAGAGGAAAACATAGGAAGAACACTCTTTGACATAAATCACAGCAAGATCTTTTTTGATCCACTTCCTAGAGTAATGGAAATAAAAATAAACAAATGGGACCTAATGAAATGTAAAAAACCTTTGCACAGCTAAGGAAACTAAAAACAAGATGAAAAGACAACCCTCAGAATGGGAGAAAATATTTGCCAATGAATCAATGGACAAAGGATTAATCCCCCAAATATATAAACAGCTCATGAAGCTCAGTATTAAAAAAACAAACGACCCAATCCAAAAATGGGCAGAAGACCTAAATAGACATTTCTCCAAAGAACACATGCAGATGGCCAAGAAGCGCATGAAAAGCTGCTCAACATGACTAATTATTAGAGAAATGCAAATCAAAACTACAATGAGATATCACCTCATACCAGTTAGAATGGGCATCATAAGAAAATCTACAAACAACAAATGCTGGAGAGGGTGTGGAGAAAAGGGAACCCTCTTGCAGTTGGTGGGAATGTAAATTGATATAGCCTCTATGGAGAACAGTATGGAGGTTCCTTCAAAAACTAAAAATAGAACTACCATATGACCCAGCAATCCCACTACTGGGCATATACCCTGAGAAAACCATAATTCAAGAAGACACATGCACCCTAGTTTCATTGCAGCACTATTTACAAT
This sequence comes from Physeter macrocephalus, assembly GCF_002837175.3. Lineage (NCBI taxonomy): Eukaryota > Metazoa > Chordata > Mammalia > Artiodactyla > Physeteridae > Physeter > Physeter macrocephalus. The sequence goes on from NC_041217.1 coordinate 46,373,749, forward strand.
AGCCAGGGCATGGAAGCAACCTAAATGCCCATCAACAGATGAATGGATAAAGAAGATGTGGTACATATATACAATGGAATATTACTCAGCCATAAAAAGGAACAAATTTGGGTCATTTGTAGAGACGTGGATGGATATAGAGACTGTCATACAGAGGAAAGTAAGTCAGAAAGAGAAAAACAAATATTGTATATTAACGCATATATGTGGAACCTAGAAAAATGGTACAGATGAACTGGTTTTCAGGGCAGAAAT
>NC_041217.1:46374066-46379189 GCF_002837175.3 Physeter macrocephalus
GAGAAGACTCAAATCAAGAGAATTAGAAATGAAAAAGGAGAAGTAACAAATGACACTGCAGAAATACACAGGATCATGAGAGCTTACTACAAGCACCTATATGCCAATAAAACGGACAACCTGGAAGAGGTGGACAAATTCTTAGAAAAGCACAACCTTCCAAGACTGAACCAGGAAGAAACAGAAAATATAAACAGACCAATCACAAGCACTGAAACTGAGACTGTGATTAAAACTCTTCCAAGAAAAAAAAGCCGAGGACCAGATGGCTTCACAGGCGAATTCGATCAAACATTTAGAGAAGACCTAACACCTACCCTTCCCAAACACTTTCAAAAGATATCAGAGGGAGGAACACTCCCAAACTCATTCTACGAGGCTACCATCACCCTGATACCAAAATCAGACAAAGATGTCACAAAGAAAGAAAATTACAGGCCAATATTGCTGATGAACACAGATGCAAAAATCCTCAACAAAATACTAGCAAACAGAATCCAACAGTACATTAAAAGGATCATACACCACGATCAAGTGGGGTTTACCCCAGTAATGCAAGGATTTTTCAGTATATGCAAACCAATCAATGTGATAAACCATATTACCAGGTTGAAGGAGAAAAACCATATGATCATCTCAATAGATGTAGAAAAAGCTTTTGACAGATTTCAACACCCATTTATGATAAAAACCCTCCAGAAAGTAGGCATACAGGGAACTTACCTCAACATAATAAAGGCCATATATGACAAACCCACAGCCAACATGGTTCTCAACAGTGAAAAACTGAACAAACCCACAGCAAACATCATTCTCAATGGTGAAAAATTGAAAGCATTTCCTCTAAGATCAAGAACAAGACAAGGTTGTCCACTCTCACCATATTATTCAACATAGTTTTGGAGGTTTTAGTCAAAGCAATGAGAGAAGAAAAAGAAATAAAAGGAATACAAATCAGAAAAGGAGATGTAAAGCTCTCACTGTTTGCAGATGACATGATACTATACATAGAGAATCCTAAAGATGCCACCAGAAAACTACTAGAGCTAATCAATGAATTTGGTAAAGTAGCAGGATACAAAATTAATGCACAGAAATCTCTTGCATTCCTATACAATAATGATGAAGGATCAGAAAGAAATTAAGGAAACACTCCCATTTACCACTGCAACAAAAAGAATAAAATACCTAGGAATAAACCTACCTAAGGAGACAAACGACCTGTATGCAGAAAACTATAAGACACTGATGAAAGAAATTAAAGATGATACAAACAGATGGAGAGATATACCATGTTCTTTGATTGGAAGAATCAACATTGTGAAAAGGACGATACTACCCAAAGCAATCTTCAGATTCAGTGCAATGCCTAGCAAACTACCACTGACATTTTTCACAGAACTAGATCAAAAAATTTCACAATTTGTATGGAGACACAAAAGACCCCGAATAGACAAAGCAATCTGGAGAAAGAAAAATGGGCTGGAGGAATCAGGCTCCCAGACCTCAGACTATACTACAAAGCTACAGTAACCAAGACAAGATGGTTCTGGCACAAAAACAGAAATACAGATCAACAGAATAGGATAGAAAGCCCAGAAATAAACCCACACACACGGTCACCGTATCTTTGATAAGAGAGGGAAGAACATACAATGGAGAAGACACAGCCTCTTCAGTAAGTGATGCTGGGAAAACTGGACAGCTACATGTAAAAGAATGAAATTAGAACACTCCCTAACACCATACACAAAAATAAGCTCAAAATAGATTAAAGACCTAAATGTAAGGCCAGACAATATAATCTCTTAGAGGAAAACATAAGCAGAACACTCTATGACATAAATCACAGCAAGATCCTTTTTGACCCACCTCCTAGAGAAATGGAAATAAAAACAAAAATAAACAAATGGGACCTAATGAAACTTAAAAGCTTTTGCACAGCAAAGGAATAACTAAACAAGACAAAAAGACAACCCTCAGAATGGGAAAAAGTAGATGGAAATGAAGCAACCGACAAAGGATTAAATCTCCAAAATTTAGAAGGGGCTCCTGCAGCTCAATATCAAAAAAATAAACAACCCAATCAAAAAATGGGCAGAAGACCTAAACAGACATTTCTCCAAAGAAGAGATACAGATTACCAACAAACACATGTTAGGATGCTCAACATCACTAATCATTAGAGAAATGCAAATCAAAACTACAATGAGGTATCACCTCACACCAGTCAGAATGGCCATCATCAAAAAATCTACAAACAATAAAGGCTGGAGAGCATGTGGAGAAAATGGAACCCTCTTGCACTATTATAAAGATGCAGACGTAGAGAATGGACTTGAGGACACGGGGAGGGTGAAGGGTAAGCTGGGACGAAGTGAGAGAGTGGCATGGACTTATATATACTACCAAATGTAAAATAGATAGCTAGTGGGAAGCAGCCACATAGCACAGGGAGATCAGCTCACTGCTCTGTGACCACTAGAGGGGTGGGACAGGGAGGGTGGGAGGGTGATGCAAGAGGGAGGGGATATGGGGATATATGTATATGTATAGCTGATTCACTCTGTTATCAAGCAGAAACTAACACACCATTGTAAAGCAATTATACTCCAATAAAGATGTTAAAAAACAAATAAAAACTCATAACCCCCCAAAAAATGATGGCCATTGGTATGTTTATAATATTAAAAACTCAAAAAGCTACTCTAATTAAACGACTGATAAAATATTAATTAATAATAATAACTAAGTAATTATTGAGCATCATGTTCGAAGAGCTTTACAGACAGCATCTTCCTTTCATAATCCTCGTAAGAGACCCAAAAGGCTATCTCTATTTTAAAGATAAGGAACTTGGGGAGAGAAGTTAATCAATTTGCCCAAAGTAACATTTCTAGTCAGAGACAAAAGAGAGATTTAAATAATGGAATAGTAGGTCCCAATGGAAAAGAGCAGCATGTGGGGAAAAAAGAAAAAAATCCATCTGCTAATGAAAAGAGAATTCTACCCACATATACATGTTCATCCATACCCTCCTGGAATTTAATTATGAAATTATGTCAGTATGTAAGTGAAATAAATAGTAAGTTGGAATAAGGAAAAGATGTTATGACAAATTAAGATTTAAATTTACCTTTTTAAAAGGTAATATTGTGTTCATGATATTGTGCTAGATTATCTTTTTTTAAAAAAATTTTTACTAGTCAATCAATAAAAAAAGGAATCAAGAATCAAGGAGATTTAACAATGCTAAAGTTAAATTACAGGTGTTTACTGCTTTAGTAAACATTCAAGGTAGGAATTCAGATATAGAAGACAAAGGAATTATGAGTAAAAGTGACCATATAATTTATCTTCCAACCCATAACACTTCTGAGAATGAAAGAAAGCCCTATCAGTAATTATGATGGTAAGACAAATACAATATAAACTAGGACTGCTCCAGGCAAATTCAGACATTTGGTCACCCTAGTTAAGACAGACATTTGGTCACCCTAGTTAAGAAAAATACTTTAACAAAAAATTCTTTGGTATGATTTTTTTTGAGTACTTACTATGTTAGCATGTACTCCACAACACAAGACTTTATCTGTCTTATTCACTGCCCCTAGATGGGTGCTTTGTGCACAGTAGGCACTCAATAAATAATTGTTGAAGGAATTATTAGGTTTCCTTTAATTAAAAAAGAAAAAGGTCTTCTTGTTTCTGAACAATACAGCTTCATTGTTTAAACATTATTATGACCTAAGTTTGTAAACAAATAAGCATTATTCATGCATGCAAAGACTCAGAGGAACAACAAAAATAATCAACAAACCCATCTCTATGTATTAGACATGGGAGACAGAACACTGAAATTAAGGCACAGCAATTAATGAGTAAAAATGGCATACCACATAGTTCTAATTTAGAGTATAATAATGAAAATAAAGTTTAAACCTACAAAGAAAGTTATTCATTTTAAAACGTTCTTTTATCTTAGTCATGAAAACCAACAACGAAAGAAGACAAATCTTTCATTTCTTACCTGCACAGCCGAAAGCCAGATGGTATCTAGAAGAGGGGCTGAATTTAACACAGCACACGTTAGCCTTCGCCTCAATGCTTGCCACCGAGTTGTCTAGGTTGGTAGACCATAGCTTCACTAAGAGTAAGGAACAATAAAAATGAAAATAAACAATACATAGGCCAATGCTTCTGTAACTGAGAAAGTCTGCTTATTGCTACAGCTGTCTTTTCATGCTAATCTAAGCATTTTGGTTTACTAGGATCAAAAATATTTAACCTGAGTGAATGAATAATAGAACAGTATATTTAAACCAACAGAGCTTAGTTTCAAAGTTAGAAAACATTATATAATCAATATATCTCATAACTAAGGCATAAAAGACAGGTTAAAAAAAGGAATCTGAAATACATGTGTATTTGCCTTAGTATTCTTTAAATTGTGTGTGTGTGTGTGTATGAGCAGGGCAACTCTATGGTTTATCATCCAACCTATTACACTTTTGAGAACCTCACATACACACACATTTTCACATGTACGATATATATCAGATTGTATATATGATATATACACAAATATCTTTTAAAGTACCTGGGAGCAGTTCTTATTTCATCTTTCAATTAAGAATTCCATGATTTTAAAATTTTACATGGGAACTTAGTTGTATGATTTAGTACGTCTAAAGTAACAGATGACAGAATTGCTTGGCTAAACTTTAAAATTTTACTTTAATATTTGATATTTAGTCCATTCCAATGGTATATATTGAGATTTGTAAGGATTAGGGAGTGAAAAGCTGACTGATCAGAGCAGGTCAGATCTGAAAACAGAAGTATAAAAGTGAGATGTTATCTTGTGAGTTCCCAGAGCAACCATATCATTTTTAAACAAAAATTTCTTAGTAGACACTAGAATACAAATAGACTTTCAAGACATAGGTTACAATCCTGGTTGCACATTAGGATTAATAACAAACATTAACAACAACAAAAGCCTTCCTAACCCATCGTTCTGTGGGTCCCAATGTCTCGTCAGGACCGTGCCCAGATGGGGTCCAGGTATTGGTGGTTTTTTAAAAAGCTCTCTGGGGGCTTCCCTGGTAGGACAGTGGTTA
>NC_041217.1:46382125-46429619 GCF_002837175.3 Physeter macrocephalus
GGGCAGGACAGGAATAAAGATGCAGACGTAGAGAATGGACTTGAGGACACGGGGAGGGTGAAGGGTAAGCTGGGACGAAGTGAGAGAGTGGCATGGACTTATATATACTACCAAATGTAAAATAGATAGCTAGTGGGAAGCAGCCACATAGCACAGGGAGATCAGCTCACTGCTCTGTGACCACTAGAGGGGTGGGACAGGGAGGGTGGGAGGGTGATGCAAGAGGGAGGGGATATGGGGATATATGTATATGTATAGCTGATTCACTCTGTTATCAAGCAGAAACTAACACACCATTGTAAAGCAATTATACTCCAATAAAGATGTTAAAAAACAAATAAAAACTCATAACCCCCCAAAAAATGATGGCCATTGGTATGTTTATAATATTAAAAACTCAAAAAGCTACTCTAATTAAACGACTGATAAAATATTAATTAATAATAATAACTAAGTAATTATTGAGCATCATGTTCGAAGAGCTTTACAGACAGCATCTTCCTTTCATAATCCTCGTAAGAGACCCAAAAGGCTATCTCTATTTTAAAGATAAGGAACTTGGGGAGAGAAGTTAATCAATTTGCCCAAAGTAACATTTCTAGTCAGAGACAAAAGAGAGATTTAAATAATGGAATAGTAGGTCCCAATGGAAAAGAGCAGCATGTGGGGAAAAAAGAAAAAAATCCATCTGCTAATGAAAAGAGAATTCTACCCACATATACATGTTCATCCATACCCTCCTGGAATTTAATTATGAAATTATGTCAGTATGTAAGTGAAATAAATAGTAAGTTGGAATAAGGAAAAGATGTTATGACAAATTAAGATTTAAATTTACCTTTTTAAAAGGTAATATTGTGTTCATGATATTGTGCTAGATTATCTTTTTTTAAAAAAATTTTTACTAGTCAATCAATAAAAAAAGGAATCAAGAATCAAGGAGATTTAACAATGCTAAAGTTAAATTACAGGTGTTTACTGCTTTAGTAAACATTCAAGGTAGGAATTCAGATATAGAAGACAAAGGAATTATGAGTAAAAGTGACCATATAATTTATCTTCCAACCCATAACACTTCTGAGAATGAAAGAAAGCCCTATCAGTAATTATGATGGTAAGACAAATACAATATAAACTAGGACTGCTCCAGGCAAATTCAGACATTTGGTCACCCTAGTTAAGACAGACATTTGGTCACCCTAGTTAAGAAAAATACTTTAACAAAAAATTCTTTGGTATGATTTTTTTTGAGTACTTACTATGTTAGCATGTACTCCACAACACAAGACTTTATCTGTCTTATTCACTGCCCCTAGATGGGTGCTTTGTGCACAGTAGGCACTCAATAAATAATTGTTGAAGGAATTATTAGGTTTCCTTTAATTAAAAAAGAAAAAGGTCTTCTTGTTTCTGAACAATACAGCTTCATTGTTTAAACATTATTATGACCTAAGTTTGTAAACAAATAAGCATTATTCATGCATGCAAAGACTCAGAGGAACAACAAAAATAATCAACAAACCCATCTCTATGTATTAGACATGGGAGACAGAACACTGAAATTAAGGCACAGCAATTAATGAGTAAAAATGGCATACCACATAGTTCTAATTTAGAGTATAATAATGAAAATAAAGTTTAAACCTACAAAGAAAGTTATTCATTTTAAAACGTTCTTTTATCTTAGTCATGAAAACCAACAACGAAAGAAGACAAATCTTTCATTTCTTACCTGCACAGCCGAAAGCCAGATGGTATCTAGAAGAGGGGCTGAATTTAACACAGCACACGTTAGCCTTCGCCTCAATGCTTGCCACCGAGTTGTCTAGGTTGGTAGACCATAGCTTCACTAAGAGTAAGGAACAATAAAAATGAAAATAAACAATACATAGGCCAATGCTTCTGTAACTGAGAAAGTCTGCTTATTGCTACAGCTGTCTTTTCATGCTAATCTAAGCATTTTGGTTTACTAGGATCAAAAATATTTAACCTGAGTGAATGAATAATAGAACAGTATATTTAAACCAACAGAGCTTAGTTTCAAAGTTAGAAAACATTATATAATCAATATATCTCATAACTAAGGCATAAAAGACAGGTTAAAAAAAGGAATCTGAAATACATGTGTATTTGCCTTAGTATTCTTTAAATTGTGTGTGTGTGTGTGTATGAGCAGGGCAACTCTATGGTTTATCATCCAACCTATTACACTTTTGAGAACCTCACATACACACACATTTTCACATGTACGATATATATCAGATTGTATATATGATATATACACAAATATCTTTTAAAGTACCTGGGAGCAGTTCTTATTTCATCTTTCAATTAAGAATTCCATGATTTTAAAATTTTACATGGGAACTTAGTTGTATGATTTAGTACGTCTAAAGTAACAGATGACAGAATTGCTTGGCTAAACTTTAAAATTTTACTTTAATATTTGATATTTAGTCCATTCCAATGGTATATATTGAGATTTGTAAGGATTAGGGAGTGAAAAGCTGACTGATCAGAGCAGGTCAGATCTGAAAACAGAAGTATAAAAGTGAGATGTTATCTTGTGAGTTCCCAGAGCAACCATATCATTTTTAAACAAAAATTTCTTAGTAGACACTAGAATACAAATAGACTTTCAAGACATAGGTTACAATCCTGGTTGCACATTAGGATTAATAACAAACATTAACAACAACAAAAGCCTTCCTAACCCATCGTTCTGTGGGTCCCAATGTCTCGTCAGGACCGTGCCCAGATGGGGTCCAGGTATTGGTGGTTTTTTAAAAAGCTCTCTGGGGGCTTCCCTGGTAGGACAGTGGTTAAGAATCCACCTGGAAGTGCAGGGGACATGGGTTCAAGCCCTGGTCCAGGAAGATCCCACATGCCTCAGAGCAACTAAGCCTGTGCGCCACAACTACTGAGCCTGAGCTCTAGAGCCCGCGAGCCACAGCTACTGAGCCCACGTGCCACAACTACTGAAGCCTGCGCACCTAGAGCCTGTGCTCCACAACAAGAGAAGCCACCGCAATGAGAAGCCCACGTACCGCAACGAAGACCCAACGCAGCCAAAAATAAATAAATAAATTTTAAAAGAAAGCTTTCTGAGTGATTCTAATGTGTAAAGCAGAATTGAAAACCAAAATATAGAGCTGGAGGCATAATACAATTTTAGAATCTTTTTAGGATTATTAATACAGTGATCTTTAAATAGGAGTGAAAAATATAAAAATGGTTCCAACAACTACCACCTCTATGAATGTTATTTCATAAGAATAGAGACTTCCTCTGTGTGAACAGGATCATTTATCTTCTATGAATAGAATTTCACAAGAATAGAACATTTCTTTAAATATCTGAAACCTCTAAATAAAAATTAATCATTAAAAAAAGTTATTTAGGGCTTCCCTGGTGGCGCGGTGGTTGAGAGTCCGCCTGCCGATGCAGGGGATGCGGGTTCGTGCCCCGGTCCGGGAGGATCCCGCGTGCCGCGGAGCGGCTGGGCCCGTGAGCCGTGGCCGCTGGGCCTGTGCGTCCGGAGCCTGTGCTCCGCAACGGGAGGGGCCGCAGCGGTGAGAGGCCCGTGTACCGCCAAAAAAAAAAAAGTTATTTAAAACCTGATGAATCTATTAGCCTTCCCAGAGAAACATAAGATACTCATTACTAAAATAAAAAAATAACAGTTTTAAATAGAAATATTTGATTTGTTCCACGTTATTTTCCAATAGGAATCGTGCTATTTCAGTCAACATACAATTGTTCAGGCAATTAAGATACACAATTCTGAGATGAGATGGCTAGCTGTAATTAAAAGTTTGCATGTCAAATAGTACTTATAGATTAGAATATCAAGTGGTAGAACTGTACTCTAACAGCGTGGCAAGCCAAAGTTAATCCACAACAAATATTTATGGAGCACCTACTAATCCCATAACCTCACTACTAATCACTAAGAACCTTTACAAACAAGGGTTATATATCAGTGTTTTATGACTATTAAATATGAGTAGTCATAAAAATGAACCAGAACTAACAGAACAACAGCTAACTTAGAAGTGAGGTCTTTTCTTATTTCAAAGTAATTTTCTCAATGGAGTAATCATTTACATTTAAAAAATAAGACATAATGGTAACCACCATGGTTATAATTTTCAACACATAAGATATTAGAATCCAATATAACTGTCTGAACTGTAAGGATACCTAAGGTTTAAAATACTATAAAGATACACTGAATATATAAAGCATGGAAAAGAAAAATGCACAAGAAATATAATACTGTTATTAAGTTATTAGTTATTAAATAGAACAGGTATTGCGGGTTAAATTGTTTTCCCCAAAAAGATATGTTGAAGTCCTAACACTAGGTACCTATGAGTGTCAACTTATTTTGAAATAGGGTCTTTACAGATGTAACCAAGTTAAGATGAGGTCATACTGGAATAGAATGGGCCCTAAATCCAATGACTGATATCTTTATAAGGAGAGGGAGACTTGGTTACAGAGGCAAAGAGTGAAGGCGATGTGTAGAGAGAGGCAGAAATTGGATGCCGCTACAAGTAAAAGAATGCCAAGGACTGCTACATAACCACCAGAAGCTAGGAAGGCAGCAAGGACGGATTCTTCCCTAGAGTCTTCAGAGGGAGAATGGCCCTGCCAATACCTTATTCCGGGCTTCTAAGCCTGTAGTACTGTGAGAGAATAAATTTCTATTGTAGGAGCCAGGCAGGTAGTGGTACGCTGCTATGGCAGTCCTAGGGAACTAATACAACAGATATGATGAAGTAACATTAAAATCAACTTAATATCCTAAGATAACATCATAGGTCAAAAGGTAAAATAGTATAATCTTTTGGAGAAAGAAATCAATAAAAGTACTGGAAGAAAATGTCTAAGACTGGGAATTCCCTCGCGGCCCAGTGGTTAGGACTTGGTGCTCTCACTGCCAGAGGCCTGGGTTTGATCCCTGTTAAGAGGAACTAAGATCTGCAAGCTGCGTGGTGTGGCCAAAAAAAAAAAAAAAAAATGTCCAAGACAAATATAAATGAGATGTTCTTCACAATAAGGAACTATGGTTCCTTTCTCCTTAAAAGTCTGATAGTAAGAATTTCTTTTAACTACAAAATTACAGTCTCAACATTTATTGTGAAAATTCCTTTTGGCAAGAAAAAACAACAGCGAATTTAAAAGAAAATATCCTCAAGATGAAGAGCTAAGGCAATTAAATCAAACAAAACACACTGCCCTTATTTATACAGTCTCCTGTGACACTCAGCAAAAAATCAAAACAGTGACTCCTAGGAAAATCATGTCAAAATGTAGGAGACTAAAAAAAAAAAACTTGTTCTGAATACTATCTAGCTGCCTTTAGGAAATGAATTTTTTACTTATAACTAAGCATTTTATTTCAAGTTTGATTAATGTTAATAGGTAAAGAAAAGATTTTTGTTTTTTTTGTTTTTCTGGTTTTTTTGAGTATCATCTGAATCTTAAGTCCCATTAAAAAGTCCTGAATTTTAAAAAATCCAACAACCCTAGAAGATTGGTGAGGTTTATCATCTACAAATCTTTAAAGTCTGGGTTAAACACTCCCAAGTTCTTTTGTTCAAAATTATTTTTTCCAAAAACAGAACACATTACATACCTATAATAATGTCAGTACCAATTTCAATGTGCAGGATTTATGCTTCTGAGCTTTTCAGACTGGGTCCACTGTATATCTAATTTGCACAAAGCTTCCTAAGAAAGAATTCATTGTAAAAGATAAAGGAAACAGGCCCAGGAGTTTGACACAGTAAGAAAGCCTGTCTTTAGTGAGAATGTGCAAGTATGAGTATGATTCATATCTGGTACTCCTGAACCCACTTCTGAACTACTGTCTAGATCCTACAGAAAACAGAATGAATTCAAAGGGAGAATGCTGCTTCACCCAAAACTATCATGAACATCTATACTATTTGATAAGTCTAAAAAAGTATAAAAGATTAAACACAAAGATGTGTACTTTGACAATGCTAATTATCAAACATAAGTTTTTCTTTTAAACTTCATCAAAGAGAAAACAGGCCTTGTCGCATTAGTTAGCTATTGTTGCACAGCAAATTGCCCCAAAACTTAGCAACTTAAAACAACAAAATTTACTATGTCACATAGTTTCTGAGAATCAGGAATCTCCAAGCAGCTTGGCTGGGTGCTTTTGGCTCACCGTGTCAAGGCTCAGAGGTCACAGTAAAGCTGAGCTGAAAGATTCGTTTCAGTTTACTCAACACAGCTCTTGGTGTGAGGATTCGGTTCCTCACCATTTGGGCTTATGATACAGCTAGCTTCTCCCAAACCAAGTGAATGGAAAGAGAATGATGAAGACAGATAAACTAATTTCAGAAGGGACGTATCTTCACTTCTACAGTATTCTGGTATCATGCAGACTGGAGCAATGGGGAAGCAGAGGAACTAAACAACTGTGGGAATAATAGAAGCCAAAGATCACTGGGGTCCATCTGGCATGCTGGCCAACACAAGCCTTTTAATTTCATTTGGATCCAGGAGATATTATACTTAGTAGAGTTATAACTTATGGGAATGATAACTGTTATCATAATGCTGTTTATTTATTATGTTGCAGTTCATTTTTTAGTCCTCTGATGATAAGAAGTGGAAGCATTTCATTCAGTATGAGTTAAGTAAAATTAATTTTTAAAATTTACCAAGATTTCAAATTCAGCACTTTTACACTAACATATAGAACTATGAAAATTTGGAATAAATCAGGCTAAATTTAGGGTGTCCTAAAGCCTAAATTCTTCAAACTCATATGTGGAGGGGAAAAAACCTTTAAAGAATGTGCTTATTCTATTTCAAAAGCAAGATTATTTATTGGAAATGACTCTTAGGTTATGTATTTTAAAAGGAAAATACATTTTCCCCAAAGAACTTATAAAATGGCTCATGAAACTCTTTTCTGATTACCTCACTAGGTATTGACAGTTCTTTAACATGCAAATATGTGCACATATAATTGGAAGTAAACAGTTTTTATTTATTTATTTTTAACACTTTATCTTATAACTGGCTTAGAGAAGTTAGATCAACATGGTTGATCTGTTGGGAAAAAAGTTCTGTCATCATTTATGAGGAATTAAACTATTTTTAAAATATACAGATCAGAAAAATATCATTTGTAAGGACTGAGTATTTAATTATGCAATGAAAAAATAACTTCCATTGTTAATAATGGTTAAAAATTGGTTAAACAACAAATATAAAAAATGTTAAATATTTTTGTGTAAAATACATTAAAAGTAATTTAAAATATTCTTACTATAAAATTATTATAAAGGCTATATTTTATAAGTAAAATCACCAAACAGTCAAGGAGTGATAAATATATCTAAGAAACAGTAAATACAGGCATTCCTGTATTGAGGGTTTTGTTCCAGGCCACCACAATAAAGCAAGTACTGTAATAAAGGGAGTCACAAAATGTTTGTTTTCCCAGTACGTGTAAAATCCATGTTTACATTATACTGCAGTCTATTAAATGTGCAGTAGCGTTATATCTAAAAAAAAAATTTTACACACCTTAATTAAAAAATATTTTATTGCTAAAAAATGGCAACCATCATCTGAGTCTTTTTACTGGTAGACTGTTTTGCCTCTAAGTTGATGGCTGCTGACTGATCAGAATGGTGGTTGCTGAAGGCTTGGGGTGGCTGCAGCAACTTCTTAAAGTACGACAGCAGTGAAGTCTGCCCCATCTATTAACTCTTCCTTTCATGAACAATTTCTCTGTTTTCAACTGACTTTGCCCAGATTCATCAGAGGAATCACTATCTATGGCAGATATAGCTTTACAAAATATATTTCTTAAATAATAAGATTTGAAAGTTGAAATTACTTCTTGATCTATAGGCTGTAGAATGGATGTTGATTAGCAGGCATGAAAAAAACATTAATCTCATTGTCTCTCTCCATCAGAGGTCTTGGATGACCGGGAGCATTGTCAATGAGCAGTACTATTTTGAAAGGAATCTTTTTTCCTGAGCAGGAGGTCTCAACAGTGGGCTTAAAATATTCAGCAAACCATGTTGTAATCAGATGTGCTGTCATGCAGGCTTTGTTGTTCCATTTAAGGAGCACAGGCAGAGTGGATTTAGCATAATTCTTAAGGGCCCTACAATTTTCAAAATGGCAAATGAGCACTGGCTTCAATTTCAAGTTACCAGCTGCTTTAGCCCCAACATGAGTCGGCCTGTCCTTTAAAGCTTTGAAACCAGGCACTGACTTCTCTTCTCTAGTTATGGAAATCCTAGATGGCATCTTCTTTCAATATAATACTGTTTCATCTACATTGAAAATATGTTGTTTAGTGGAGCCACCTTCATTATCTTAGCTAGATCTTCTGGATAATTTGCAACAGCTTCTAATCAGCACTTGCAGCTTCACCGTGCACTTTTATGTTGTAAAGACAGTTTCTTTTCTTAAACCACATGAGCCAACCTCTGCTAGCTTCAAACTTTTCTTCTGCAACTTCCTCACCTCTCTCAGCCTTCACAGAATTGAAGAGAGTTAGGGCCTTGCTCTGGATTAGGCTTTGGCTTAAGGGAATATTTGATCTTCTATCCAGACCACTAAAACTTTCTTCATATCAGCAATAAGGCTATTCCACTTTCTTATCATCCATGTGTTCACTGGAATAACACTTTTAATTTCCTTCAAGAACTTCTCCTTAGCATTCACAACTTGGCTAAGTGTTTGGTGCAAGAGGCTTAGCTTTCAGCCTATCTTGACTCTCAACATGCCTTATTCACTAACCTTAATCATTTCTAGCTTTTGATTTAAAGTTAAATGTGCCACATGAAAAGATGCTCAACATCATAACTAATTATTAGAGAAATGCAAATCAAAACAACAATGAGGTACCACCTCATAGTGCTCAGAATGGCCATCATCAAAAAATCTACAAATAACAAATGGTGGAGAGGGTGTGGAGAAAAGGGAACCCTCCTACACTGTTGGTGGAAATGTAAGTTGGTACAGACACTATGGAAAACAGTATGGAGGTTCCTCAAAAAAACTAAAAATAGAGTTGCCATATGATCCAGCAATCCCACTCCTGGGCATATATCTGGACGAAACTATAAATCAAAAAGATACATACACCCCTATGTTCAAAGCAGCAGTATTCACAATAGTCAAGACATGGATAAAATCTAAATGTCCATCAACAGAGGAATGGATAAAGAAAATGTGGCACATATATATACAATGGAATAATACTCAGCCATAAAAAAGAATGAAATAATGTCATTTGCAGCAACATGGATGTACCTAGAGATTATCATACTAAGCGAGGTGAGAAAGAGAAAGACAAATATCATATGACATCACTTATATGTGGAATCTAAAGTATGACACAAATGAATTTACCTACGAAACAGAAACAGACTCAGATTTAGAGAACAGATTGGTGGTTGCCAAGGGGGAGGGGAATGGGAGAGGGATGGAGTTGGAGGTTGGGATTAGCATATGTAAGCTATTATATATAGAATGGATAAACAACAAGGTCCTGCTGTATAGCACAGAGAACTATATTTGGTATAGTTAAACCATAATGGAAAAGAATATAAAAAAAATGTATATATATGTATAACTGAATCACTTTGCTGCACAGCAGAAATTAACACAAACATTGTAAATCAACTATACTTTGATTTATAAAATATAAATAAATAATAAAGTGAGATGTGCAACTCTTCTGTTCACTTGAACAATTAGAGGCCAACGGAGGGTCATTAACTGGCCTAATTTCAACATTGTTATATCTCGGGGAATAGGGAGGCCTGAGGAGAAGGAGAGAGACAGAGGAATGGACAGGTGGAGCAATCAGAACACACACTACATTTATCGATTAAGTTTGCCATCTTATATAGGTGCAGTGTGTGGCACTCCAAAACAATTACAATAGAAACACCAAAGATCACTGATAACAGATCACCATAACACATATAAAAATACTGAAAAAGTTTGAAATTTTGCAAGAATTACCAAAATGTGACAGAGAGACATGAAATGAGCAAAAGCTGTTGGAAAAATGGCGCCAATAGACTTGCTCTATACAGGGTTACCATAAACCCTCAATTTGTAAAAAACATAGTATCAGCAAGGTGCAATAAAACGAGGTATGCCTGTAACACTTTTGAGAAAGGCTTAAATGCATTTGGGAATGTTAGTACCAACCAAGACAGAGTAATCTGTCAGTCTCTCTCACTGTGAGTATACTCTGGACAATTATCAAGAAAACAGAAAGTGACTCTCTGAGGAATGTGAATGATAAGGAAAACCAGTCATTCGGGGGAGGAAATTCAAGACTTAAGAAGTGACCAACATGGAGGTGAGAATACCATTTTGTTCCTCACTCTATTCTCCCATAGAGAGGCAAAGTCAGTACCTCAATCAGCAAAAACTAAGGAAAATCTCTGTGTATCTGGCCATAAGACTAATAAAGGGGGTTCTTGCAAGCCAGAGGTTTGGGAGTAATTTTCATTGTTTTTCTTTTGTTTCATCCTTTTTCTCTTTCAACTTTTCCCCAAGGGAGGGCTTTAGTCACAGAGCTGCATCAGTATAGGAAGCTAATGCACCAAGAGAAACTCCATCTCCGTGGCCATAAAAAGGAGTAACTCATCCATACAGAAAACCCTACTTTCTTGAGAAACCCTCAGTAAAAAAGACCCTGGGGGATGAAGAGTGTGCAGGAGAAACTTCAAAAAGAAAGCACTGGAAAAGGAGATCCCATACTTCTGTGTATGAACAGCCTAAGTCTTGTAGTTACTTCTGAGTTCTATGTGCAAGATGGACACAAAGTAGAATGGCAAAGACTACGAGCATTGAACTACATTTGAAAAGACCTACTAATTTCCAGATTAACCTCTGATTGGCATATGCATCAGATAAACCAATGGAGCACAGCAAAGGCTTTGAAAACTGACCTGACAGTAAAACAACCACTCACATAGGCAAGATAGAACTTACAGTCAAAATCTAAACCAACTGGTTGCCCAATTTAAAAAAAACAAAAAAAAGCACTCTCCAGAAAATCTGAACAGTACCCAGAGTTGTACAAAATAATATTCAAAATGCTTAACATATAACCTCAAAATAACTCAACATACAAAAATCCAGGAAAATGTGAAGAATTTTCAAAGGAAGATGCAATCAACAGAGCAATGCTATAAAACAGATGTTAAAGCAACTATTGTAACTATGTTCCATGGGGTAAAAGTAATAAACACATTTAAAATTAATGGAAAGATAGACGTACTCAGAAGAGATATAGAAACCATGAAAAAGAACAAAATAGAAAAATTTAAAACAATTACAGTAATTTACATAAAAGATTCAATGAGGTAAATTCATAGCAAAAGGGAGATGGACACATAAAATTTAGTGAACGAGAAGACAGAAGAGAAATTACTCAATCTGAAGAAAGGAAAAAATATTGACAAGAAAAGGACAGAGTCTCAGGGACCTATAAGACAAAATAAAAAGGTTTAACATTCATGCAGTTGGAATCCCAAAGGAGAAAAGAATGAAATTACTGGTTTGATTACTATCTAACAAAGCAGTTTCAGAAGAATATCAATAGGGATGAAGAGTGACATTAAATACTGATAAAAGGGTCAGTTCACCAAGAAAATATAACATGTCTAAATGTTCCTGACCCTAACAATAGAGCTTCCCCCCAAAATGAGGCAAAACACCCTCCTCCCCAAGATAACTGAAAGGAGAAATAAAACTAGATTTCAACACTCCTGTTTCATAATTAATAAAACAAGGAGACCAAAAAAGGGGGGATATAGAAAACCAAAAAAACATTATCAACAAGATTGATCTGACACTTATAAGAACACTCCATCCAACAGCAGAGTATAGATTTTTTCAATGCACTTGGAATATTTACCAAGGTAGATTGTATTCTGGGCCACAAAACAAATCATAACAAATTTAAAAGGATTAAAATTATATAAAAATATGTTCTCTAATTATAAAAGAATTAAGCTATAAATCGGTAACAGTAAGAGCTCTGACATTCTTTTTTAAAAACATGGAAAATGTTAACATATTTTAAAATAATTCTTAGCCAAGCAAGACAATCACAAGAGATATTAGATGTAATTTTATTTATTTATTTTTATATTATTTATTTATTTATTTTTTGGCTGTGCTGCGCAGCATGTGGTTCTCTGACCAAGGATCAAACCTGTGCCCCCTGCAGTGGAAGCACGGAGTCTTAACCACTGGACCACTGGGGAAGTCACAGATGTAATCTTAAATTGAATGAAAAACACATTATATGAAAATCTGTGGGATCAGTTAAAATAGTGCTTAAAGGGAAATGTATAACAAAAAATATTTATATTAGAAAAGATAAATGCTCAAATCAATGACATAAACTTCAACTGTAACAACCTAGAAAAAGAAGAAATTAAACCCAAAGCAAGAAGAAAAAATTAATGGACAAACATCAATGAAACTGAAAATAGAAAAACAGAAAAACCAATAAAATCAGTTAGATATTTGAAAAGATCAATAAGATTGATAAACCTAACATCACACTGATCTAAGTACATAAATAATAAAGGACACAATAATAAAATAAAAAGGACACAAAATATCAATTCCTGAAAGATACAAACTACCAAAGCTCACTCAAAAAGAAATAGATTAACTGAACAGTCCTAAATCTACTAAAGAAATTAAATTCTTAGTTAAAACCTTCAAACAAAGAAAACTCCAGGACAGAAAGCTTCAATGACAAATTCTACCAAACATTTAAGAATTAAACAGTAACAATTCTAAATAATCACTTCCCTCCACCCACCCCACCCAGGGGTACACACACAGAAAAGGAAGATCATTTTAGGAGGCCAGCATTATCCTGATACAAAAAGACATTACAAGAATAGAAAAATAACCCTCATAAACATAGATGTAAAAATCCGCCCCCCAAAATTAGCAAATCAAATCTAATAATATAGAAAAGACAGATAATACATCATGACCAAGAAGAGGTTTTTCCTGGAAATGTAAGGCTACCTCAAGATTTGAAAACATATCATTACAGGGCTTCCCTGGTGGCACAGTGGTTAAGAATCTGCCTGCCAACACAGGGGACACACACTTGAGCTCTGGTCTGGGAAGATCCCACATATAGCGGAGCAACTAAGCCCGTGCGCCACAACTACTGAGCCTGTGCTCTAGAGCCTGTGAGCCATAACTACTGAGCCCATGAGCCACAGCTACTGAAGCCCGCATGCCTAGAGCCCATGCTCTGCAACAAGAGAAGCCACTGAAATGAAAAGCCTGCACACCACAACAAAGAGTAGCCCTTCCTTGCTGCAACTAGAGAAAGCCCGTGAACAGCAACAAAGACCCAACACAGCCAAAATAAATAAAATAAATAAATTAAAAAAAAAACCCAGATCATTATAGTTCATGATATTGAAAAACAATAGAATCATCTCAATAGATACAGGAAAAGCATGACAAAATTCAACATCCATTCATGATAAAAAATTCTCAGCAAACTAGAATAGAACTTCCTTGACAAAAAAAAAAAAAATGCCTAGGGCTTCCCTGGTGGCGCAGTGGTTGGGAGTCCGCCTACCGATGCAGGGGACATGGGTTCATGCTCCGGTCCAGGAAGATCCCACATGCCATGGAGTGGCTAGGCCTGTGAGCCATGGCTGCTGAGCCTGCACGTCCAGAGTCTGTGCTCCGCAATGGGAGAGGCCACAACAGTGAGAGGCCCGTGTACCGCAAAAAAAAAAAAAAAAAAAAAAAATGCCTAATGCAAAACCTAAATCTAACATCATATTAATGATGAAAGACTATAAGCTTTCCCCATAAGATCAGGAACAAGGCAAGGATATTTGCTGTCACCACTCTTGTTCAGGAAGTTCCTGCAAGTACAATAAAGCAAGAAAAAAAAATGAAAGGCACACATGTTGAAAATGAAAAGGTATTAATGTTTCTGTTTGCCAACATGATTGGCCCAAGGAATCTCCACACATAATCTCTTAAAAGTAAAGAGTGCTTTAGCAAGGTTGTTGAAATGTAATTTATATTTAAAAAATCAATTGTTTTTCTATAAACTAGTAAAAAATGAATGGATATTAATATTTTAAATACCATTTTCAATAGCACCAAATATTAAACTATTTAGTTGTAATAATGTGCAAGATCTGCATTCAAAAACTATAAAACAATAAAACTATGATAAGAGAAATCCAGAAAGAACTAAATATGAAGAGATAAACCACGTTCATGGAACGGAAGTCTCAACACATTAAGATATCAACTCATCCCATATTAATCTATAGATTCAATACTATCTCAATCACAATTCCAGCAGGATTTTCTGTAGGTACTGGCAACTTGATTCTAAACTGTTTATGGGAAAGCAGAGAAAGTAAAGAGCTAAAATCGTTTTCAAGAACAAAGATGAAGGATTCACACTAAATGATTTCAAGACTTAAGCTACAAATCAAGACAATGTGGTATAGTAAAAGAAGAAATACATAGATCAATGTAGAATCTAAAAAATGTCACACCCTTCTATCAGAAATGGACAGATCCAGCAAGCAGAAAATCAGTAAGGACACAGTTGAATTCAACAACACCATAAATCAACTGAATATAATTGATATCTACATACTACTTTATCCAACAACAGTAGGATACACATTCTTTTCAAAGTCACATGCAACATTCATCCATTCTGGGCCATAAAACACACCTTAACAAATTTAAAGAATGGAAATCATACAATGTATTTCTTAGACAACAATGGAATTATACTTGGAGATCAAACAACATGCTTCTAAGTAATACATAAGTCAAATAAGAAACCTCAAGTGAAATTTAAGAATATTTTGAACTAAATGAGAATGAAGATATAACTTATCAAAATCTGTGGGATGCAGCACTCAGAGGAAAATTTATAGCACTGAATGCACATATTAAGCAAAGAAAAAAGATGAAAAATCAATAATCTGAGCTTCCAATTTAGGAAACTAGAAATAGAAGAGCAAATTCAATCTAAAGTAAGCAGAAGGGAAGTAATAAAAATTAGAGCAAAAGTCAATAAATTAAAATCAGGAAGTCAATAGAGAAAACCAATGAAACCAAAAGCTGGTTTGAAAAGATCAATTAAATCGATAAGCCTCAATGCACTCTGTAACAAAATCTCAATGAAGTTTTTTTGCAGAAATAGAATGAAATCCATCCTAAAATTTATGTGGAATCTTAATAGACTTAAAATAGCCAAAACAATCTTGAAAAAGAAGAAAAAATAATGGAAGACTCACTTCCTGATTTCAAAACAAAGCTACAGTAATCAAAACAGTATGGTAGGGGGCTTCCCTGGTGGCGCAGTGGTTGAGAGCCCGCCTGCCGATGCGGGGGGCGCAGGTTCGTGCCCTGGTCCGGGAGGATCCCGCGTGCCGTGGAGCGGCTGGGCCCGTGAGCCATGGCCGCTGGGCCTGTGCGTCTGGAGCCTGTGCTCCGCGACGGGAGAGGCCACGGCAGTGAGAGGCCCGCGTACCGGAAAACAAACAAACAAACAAACGAAAAACAAAAAAAAAAACAGTATGGTAGTGGCATAATGACAAATATATAGACCAATGGAAAAGAATAGAGTCCAAAAATAAGCCCTCACAGATATGATAAAATGATTTTTAACTAGGGTGCTAAGACCTTTCAATGGAGAAAGGACAATCTTTTCAACAAGTGGTTCTGGGAAAACTGGATATTCACATGTAAAAAATGAAGTCAGACTCTTACTTTACACCATATACAAAACTGAACTCAAAATGGATCAAAGCCACAAATGTAAGAGCTAAAACTATAAAACTGTTAGACGGAAACATAGGCCAAAAGCTTTATTACATTGGATTTGGCAATGACTTCTTGGATATGACATGAAAGGCACAGGCAACAAAAGAAAAAAATAGGCAATTTGGAATTCATCAATATGAAAAAATTGTGTGCATCAAAGCACACTATCAATAAATCATATATAATGGATATATGATAATCATGATAAGGGATTAATATTCAGAATACATAGAGAACTCCTAAAACTCAATAACAACAAAACCCAATTTAAAAATTGGCATAGGACTTGAATAAACCTTTCTCCTCAGAAGATATACAAATGGCTAATAAGCACATGAAAAAATGTTCAACATCACTATCATTGAGGAAATGCAAGCAAAGCAAAACCACAGTAAGATACCACTTCATACCCATTAAAATCATTATTAAAAAAAAAGGAAAAATAAAAGAACAGGTATTAGCAAGGATGTGGAGAAATGGAAACAGTTGGGTACTATTGGTGGGAATATAAAATGGTGCAGCCATTGTGGGAAACAGAATGGCAGTTCATAAAAAAATTAAGTGTGTATCATACAATCCAGCAATTCCATTTCTGAGTATATACCCAGAAGAACTTAAAGCAGGGATATGAAGAGATATTTTGCCATTCATGTTCATAGCAGCGTTATTCACAATAGCCAAAAAGGGGAAGCAACCGAGTGTCTACCCATCAACAAATGAAACAAAATGTGGTATATTCATACAATAGATTATTTTTTGGTCTTATAAAAGAACAAAATTCTAACACATGCTACAACATGGATGAACCTAAAAGACATTCTGCTAAGTGAAATAAACCAGTCACAAGAAACAGAAATTAGAAAGGTGATTGCCAGGGGCTGGTGAAGAGGCAATGGGGAGTTACTGTTTCAGTAAAACAGAAACAGCTTCTGAAACAGAGTTTCAGGTTTGCAATATGAAAAAAGTTCTATGGATTGACAGTGGTGAAGGATGCACAACAATGTGAAGGTACTTAATGCCACTGAGCAGTATACTTTAAAATGGTTAAAATGGTTTATTTTATGTGTATCTTAATACAATTTAAAATCAAGGGACTTCCCTGGTGGCGCAGTGGTTAAGAATCTGCCTGCCAATGCAGGGGACACAGGTTCAATCCCTGCTCTGGGAAGATCCCACATGCTGCGGAGCAACTGAGCCCGTGTGCCACAACTACTGAGACCACGTGCCACAACTACTGAAGCCCACGCGCCTAGAGCCCGTGCTCCACAACGAGAAGCCACTGCAATAAGAAGCACACGCACCGCAATGAAGAGTAGCCCCTGCTCACCACAACTAGAGAAAGCCCCCACACAGCAATGAAGACCCAACACAGCCAAAAATAAATAAATAAATAAATTTAGTAAAAAAAATTGGCAGAAAGAGATGTAGAATTTTTGCCTTGAAACATGATAAACTTCATTAAAAGATTTTGGTATGCACTCAGAATTTAATATAATTCAAAATACAGAGATGTCTAAAGTTCATTTCATGGTATATATAAAGGAACTGGTTATAAAAATGTCACAGTGTGGCATGAACCCAGAAAACATTATCATAATGAAGATGCAGCATATTCATTTTTCTTTCACTCCAAGAAATATAGATTTTTGTGCTTAGCAGATTATTTTTAGAATAATCAGTAATCACAAAGGATTGTTATGAGTTTCAATAAATATCTGCATCTCTGTCAGTAAAAGGAATTAAGTTGTGGGAGGGGACTCAAATAGTACCTTTTGCATCATCAGAACCTGAAGCCAAGAGTTTAGGATCCATCAAATTAAAGTCAACACTCCAACACCTCTTCTCATGCTCCTGGGTGGAGAAGGAAGACAAAGTAGTCTCAAACAGAATATAGATTTAAAATAAATAAAGCAAAACAAACAAACAAACTTGATACCAATTTATCACTACGGTGGGAGGGAAAAGAACTGGCTATGAAAACAAATGAGATGCAAAGTAGCTCCTAAACTTTTTATATACACATTTACAAAATTACTGCTTTTGGAAATTCATTTGATACATTCTACAAATGCAAAAAGTCTGAAGAGATGCTTCAGAGAAGCATCTCTTTGGAATTACATAGGTATAGAAAATGCTAAATAATGACTTTAAATTTGTAACTATAAAACACACGAAGCTCTACAATTATTAAAAAGTGAAAATGTTATTCTTAAAACAAGTAACTAGTATCCTTATTTACCTGATAGACCTTTGACCTCTGTCCTGTGAATCCATCCCATAGGATGACGGTGCCTTCGTAATCACTGCTGGCTAACAGGTTCTTATGGTAACTACTCCAACTGATACAGCTGAAAGAAAGGAATACAGTTAAGCCTCATTTTATATAAAAATAAATAACAATGGGTACAAAGAATTTTGATGTGTTCAGAAAGATTAGAACCCTTTCAAAATGGTTTACATGAGTTCACAATCATTATTCTGCCCACAATACATCTGGGAAGAAAGGTATCAAAAATTTCCCAGATTTTTCAATTGAAACTACCAAGTTATGACCTGTAACCACTTTTCACGCTCATCACGAGCTGGAAGATGGATATGATGAGCCTAAAGTTGCTACTGGCCATCCTTGATACGTGAGAAAAGCATGTCTGTAAGTGAAGGTAATAGAGGCCAAGGGGGCACGAACACGCCATGGCAGAATGACAGACCTAATCAGACTGTTTAGGCCCCTGGATCCAGTTGTGCCCAATCATATAAACCAGTAAACTGGTTTGAATTGGATTTCTGTATTTACACCCAAATCTTAACTCATATAAGTGTATGACTGAAATTTCAATTAAATGCAGTTAACAGAATTAAACGTTTAACATTTATGGTTTCAGCTATTCTCAAATGTTTCAAAACTGAGAATAAGACATCTAAAAATATGCTCTTTTGGTTAGACACATATGCACATCATGCATACAGTAAAGCTAATGTATATTAAAAGAAAAAAGTCACCTAGAAAGCAAAGCAAAGCAAAGCAAATAACCTGATTTCGAAGCATTTGAACACAAAGCTTTTTTGCTCTCTACTAGTTGCATTCATGCTACATTTTAGGGGTTGGAAGAGTTCATTTGCAACTTTAAATATACTTATTAGAATTTCTGGGAGAAATTATATGGAACAGTTAAGAGCCTTGGATTTAGATAGACCTGAGCTTAAATTCCAGATCTGCAACTTACTAGCTGTGGCTTTGGATAATTTAGTTCACTTTCACAATTGGTGTGCTCCAAATTGGTTTTAGGCAAGCTTACATATTGATCCTTTCAGCCCCAAGCTCACAGTTTCCAGCCTTGAACTGCTTCCTTCTCTTTATTCCAAGGTGCATACAGTACTGCCATAATTTTTACATATGTCAAGACAGAAAAGGTAAACCCTCTAATCCATATTTTCATTATAGTAACATTTACTTGATGTGGGCCAAGTACTGTGCTGAGTGCATTATGTGGATTTACTTAAAGTACAATCCTATGAAATAGGTATTACTATTAGAGCCTCCACTTTATAAATGAGTAGCATGAAATGGTTAGGAGCACAGATTCTGGAACCAAACTACTTCTGTTTGAATCCTGGCTCCTCCAGAGAACAGCTGTGCAATCTTAAGCAAGTTAATGAACCTTTTTGTGCTTCAGCTTCCTTGGGTATAAAATGGGGCAACAACGGTCAGCTTAAGACAAAGCACTTAGGACAATGCCTGCCACATAAGAATTCAATAAAGTTATGTCTTACTCACATTGTATTCTTTTCACTTAGGAATAAAGTATATAAACTAATAACTATAACAGATTCTCAATGATGAGCACCACTGATGAATGAGCACTATCAGCCTACCATTTTTATGAATGAATTAGAAAACAAAATATAAAGCTATAACAAATAAAGACTACAATACTTGCTATATTATTAACATTATTAAAATGAGCACATATACACACAGACTATATGTGTCATTCATTCAGATAAAAAAGGTACAAGGATGACTGGAAAATGTTCAAAGTTCTAAATAAATTTATTATTAAGTGATTTCCTTACATCACTCCCTTTTAAGCCAGTGACTATGAAAACAGGGAAGCTTGTTTTAAAAATACAGATTCTAGGATTCCTCCAAGATTTGGAGGTGGGGCATCCTTAAAATGCAGCCTTAACGGTACTCCAGGTTTAAAAAGCACTCATTATGAAATCTAATCCCTAATACATGAAACTTAAATACTATGTCCTCATGAAAAGAAGCAAAATGTTCTTCTGAAAAGAATTCTTAAAACTGTAAACAATTATAATGTTTAGATATACACATGCTAGAGGAAAAATTCTTGACTCTGAGACACTATTCATTGGGCTACAGTACTCCTTCATTCAATACCCCATGAAAGGCCATCTACAATAAAGACCTTTATTTGATTAAGTGAAAGAAAGAGAATTTTCATTTGGCAAACAGAAAAACACTAACTACTAAACCCCACAGGAAAAAAGCAACCCATGCCTATAAAAAAGATATTCTGATGTATCCTCTGTATACTATTAAAGTGTTCACCATGAATGAGTAAGGAGTCTCACGAAAAGGTACCAAAACAAACTCATACTACTTATAGATATTAACTGTTATATACACACTGCATTATGCCAAGAAAATAATGTAAATACCTGATTTTGGAATTGCAGGTCATTTCATTTTCAGGGTAATGAATATCCACCGCATCCTGAATGACTGTGCCATATTCATAGACTTTAATCTTCTTTGTAACCCCAGCAATTGCAAAGTAGTCACAATCCCGGTCAAATTCAATACTAAGGGAAAAAGTACATACGTGGGTCAGTAAGACTATTTACCTACCCTTGTGATGTTTACAGTGACAACATTTCAGAATTTGTTTTTTTCTATTTCTAAAATGATTCTGTCTACCAGGATAATAGATCTACCTGAAATGCCCTCAAATCGTACTAGGCCTTATATCCAGATTAAGTCATTATTATCAAGGCATATAAAATTACAAGTGGTGGAGAACTGTGCACAGCCACAAAATTCTGAACCATAGATGGTTCGTGTGTTCCTAGTAACTTGACATGTTTTTCAATTTGGCTTTAGTAACCATATTACAAACAACATACCCAACTGTCAAGGCTAACAAGTTATACTGTAAAAGTAGTGAGGGAAGATTCAATACTTCGGTATATTAAAAATACATCAAAAAGAATTGCCAATAAGTCTTTTCATAAATTCTAGCTATTTCCCTTCCTGCCATACTGTGGGGATGATAAGATTTCACCATTTTTAAAGTTATTTTAATAAATAAATGAGTACACAAGCTGAATTACTGAAGCAATTAAGGAAGAGGTGATGACAAAAGGATAAAATACACAGAAGAATGGAATCTTTGAATAATCATTATGTTTCCCCCAATCCATTTCTAATCTCCCAATCAGATATGATCTCTCTGATTTATGAACCACAAAAAAACAAGGGAAAAACTAAAAATCTCTCCAATTCCAGTTACTTAGGAAATTCACCCCTCTCCTACTGACTTTTTAATAGAAGTTTCAAAATAAGCTACTTCAAAGCAGAGCACAAGGCTTTATTCACTTTTATAGACCTCAACTTGGAGTCCTAAAAAAGTTGTTACATAATCAGCAAGAATAATAAGTGACCTAATGGAATTAAGAGTAAAATGAATCATCACATATATTATTTCTCAATGAGTTAAGTATCTTTCTAGAAGCTTATTCATAAAATTAGAGAATACATAAGAATTCTTATTGATCGTCAACTAATTATATAATAATAAACATTCATTGACCACTCACTAACTATAACCACTGCACATATTAACTCATTTAATTCTCATCATAACCCTATGAGATAGGTATTAATTTATCCACATTTTACATATGAGAAAACTGAGGACTAGAGTTGAGGTAACTTGCCCAAAGCATCTTGTAAGTGGCTAAAATGATATGCTAGTACTCTGCATATTTCAAACATTTACTAAATGCATACAAATATTTACATGACATACTTTTCTGCATAGATTAACTGTGATATCCTTTTACCAAAAAATATATGGTTAGTTAATAATATAGTAAGAATATTTGCTAAGCTGATAATGAATAAGGAAAATAAGGACACATTAAGAATACTTCCCATAAAAATACACTTTTAAATGCTCAGTTTTCATTATAGCTTTAAATCCTTCCTTAATTTTATAAATTTTTTAAAGGAATTTGATTAAATGTCATTGACTATTGCACAATTCAGCAAATGCTCCCTCCAATACAGTATGACCATGTAGCAATGCAATAGATTTATCTGTACAACAATTTCAGCTGAACTGCTGTCTCAGCTAATGTCATCTGCCCTGGGGACTCTAATCCAACATAACTGTATCGATGGCAACTATTCATCTATCCCAACTCAATTTATACTCATAGCCTCATGCCACAGAATGAGAAATATTACTGTGTCTATCAAAGGACAGAGTTATCAGAAATCCTACCCTTAACTTAGGAAATTTTGTTATGGCTGAGACTTCAAGGGAATACCAGTTATGTTATCTCTAAATACTTTTCCTCCTCCTACAATCATGCATGGCTAATAAGTCAAAAACATTCCAAATGTTGTACGAGTAAAAGTCAACATGCCACTTCCAAATTATTTGTTTTTAATACAAAAAAAGTTTAAACACTAACTTATTAAAAGTCAAAAGATACTGCAGGAAGAAAACTGGCATATAAATTAAAATGCTGTCAAAGGAATGGATTTGATGATATTAAATAAGTAATTGAGTCTATTATTTCTTCCTTTGCTACCCCGTTATTCAACACAGCTCTCTTTTTTCAACAAAGGTTATTTTTTAGCTATATCAGATCATTATTAACTCTCATACTAAAAAATTAACTTTTTGTTTTGACTTTACTGCTATCGTTTTCTTACATTCTGGTTATGTTTTCTTCTTAATATGTTAGTATTACAAGGACCTAGATAGTATCCTTTTTTAATATTCTAGGATATTGAGGTTCTCTGTAGTTTAAAAACAAAGATTTTAATAGAAATACTGATCAAAAAGTATAAAGAATAGTATTATTTCCAGTAAATTCTGGTTAAAAGGATAAAGAAGACCAACAGCTTCCTTTAAAAAAAAAATGCAAGTACTTCCATGTAATTAAGACTCAGAATTTAAGTACTTCCAAACATGAATCATTTGTTCCCAACCTCACACAGATTTAATCATATTTGTTCCCAAAGAAAACAAAGTTAGACTCTAGAAACAGATCATGGAATAACTCAAAAGAATAATGTAGTTTTCAGGTGCAGAGAGCTAATCCAAAATAGATGGGTTCTTATTTCACAATACAGTATTTCAACTATTTTAATTTATGAAATCTGATAAAACAAACAAAAATAATAAACGATTAGTTAGGCTGAAATAAAAACAAAATAAAAGGTAAACAAATTAAAACATACTTGCTTGTGCAATGAAATTCAAAAAAGAACTGTAAGAAGTCTTGTTATACAAAATTCATTTCTGCTATCACCAGTAATAAAACAAGTGGTTTATGAAAGTTAATTGCAATAATAAATTCAGTTTCATAGAATTTTTTTAATTTAAAAAATAAACATTTTGAAAAATTATATGAATGGGGACTTAATTAAACTTGAAAATAAACTGCATTTGTCTTTCACACTTGGAATGTTTCAATTGTTTTTAAAAAGTGATTTATTTAAGCAGTTGTAAAATGTAATTCAGCTGTGGGAAACTGGCTATATTCTCTGTCAAAAGGGCCATCAGTCACGTGATTAAGCATCAAGGCAACAGGCCACACAGGACACCTGATAAATGCATACATCTAGTACAGTATAGCATAAAGCAATGTAAAGACATCAATAACTCAAGAAGGGAATTTTGTCAGTATTCCCACTGTCATATTTTTTCACATTTATAAAACACGTATTAGCAAACAAGGTGAATTAATATCCCTGAACACTAGAATCCAATTTATCAAAAGAAAATGTAAAGTGGGGACTTCCCTGGTGGTCCAGTGATTAAGAATCTGCCTTCCAATACAGGGGACACAGGTTCGATCCCTGGTTGGGGAACTAAGATCCCACATGCCGCGGGGCAACTAAGCCTGTGTGTCAGAACTACAGAGCCCACGTGCACTGGAGCCCACACGCTGCAACTACTGAGTCTGCACGCTCTGGAGCCTGAGTGCCACAACTAGAAAGAAGCCCACACGCCACAACTAGAGAGAAGCCGAGCGCCACAAGGAAGAGCCCGCATGCCGCAACTAAGACCCGATGCAGCCAAAAATAAATTTAAAAAATAGAATGAAATAAAAAAATAAATTTTTTAAAAAAGAAAATGTAAAGTGAACAAAGTTGTTAAAGGTCCAATTCATTATCATGTTAGTGTGCTCCAAGAGACAGGGGCTGCTATAATTTCAAGGAAACAAAGAAAGGTTCAGAAATGGCCTTTTTAGTGAAAAGAAAAGAGCAGACCTTTAAAGAATACAAACACAGGTAAAGTACATAAGAATTGAGGTTATTCAACTGACTTTCTTCCAAATCAGTAGTATCAGCGAAAACTTCCATAACATAATTAACACTATGTGTCAAGCATTGTTTTAAGCACTTTACATAAAATATTTAATCTTCAAATCTCTACTGTATAGATAAGGAAACTGAGGTATACTAAAGTTAAGTAATTTGCTCAAAGTTCACTGGGTAATTCCAAGTCAAGTCATCTAGTTTCAGAGTCTATGCTCTCAATCACTATGCAAAACTCCCATTTTAATGAGAACAAAATGGCTAGTCTTCAAGGAACACACACAAAGGCAAGATAAACAGTAATAATAACATAAAATAATGGTACCTACTACATTTTATATATGATAGTAAGTAATGACATATCATAATTCATCCTGTGCAACAATTTAAATAGAGGGAGAAAAAAAGAGAGCAAAGTAGCCTCACAGGGTTTATAATTACTGCGAAAAATTTATTATTATTATTATTAAAATAAGCAAATGCCAAATGATAAGAACAAAACATGCCAGAGGAATTAAAGAGTCAATGATTACGAAGGCCCACTGGAAGAAAATGTATGATGCTTGAATATTCTCATCCATCAAATAACCAGCGTGCCTGCTATGTGCCAAACACTGACCTAGCTGATGGAAAACCAGGACGTTAAACCAAAACACATATGAGAGATTTGCAAAAATATGCATTAACACAAACCTGGACTATTGCAATAGCCTCCTTACAAGTCTGCCAGTCCTGACTTTTATCTTTTCTAATCCATTTGAAGGACTGATATTACGTAAAATTTCCTAAAACACAGCTCTATTCACATAATTATCTTCATTTACTACCATGAAAAATCCAAACTCCATTACCGAAGATCCTTCACAACCTGGCTTGAATCTTTTCTTAAAACTTATTTTATTTTTAAAAATACATATATGTATAGGCAATGGTTCAAAAAGTATACAGAGAAAAGCAAGTCTCCCTCCCAATCTTGCCAAATAAGTACCCAACTGGCCTCCCTAGAGACAATTAATAGTTACAGTTTGTGCATCCTACTAGAGTTACCCTATGCATGAATAAGCATATGTGTATTCATATTCTTTTTTTAAATTAAACACATTGGATGATATTGTACATACTGATTTGCACATCACCCTCTTCCCCCCACCCCTAATAGTATCTTGACAATCATGTCACATCAGTACATATTAAGGCTACCTCATTTTTCCCCCAGTGGTTGCACAGAATTCCAACATATGGGTATATCATAAATTATTTAACCAGTCTAGCAAGGAACATTTACTATCTAGTCTTTCACTACTGAACAATACTGCAATAAAATAAATACCCTTATATGTGTGTCATTTTTCACATATGCAAGAATATCCTTAAATATACCTGGATTATGAAGTGCTAGGTCAAAAATCACATGCTTTTTAATATAGTTAAATAAAGCTAAACCTTTCTCCATCCAGATTAACACCACTAATAATTTCAATTTCGTCTCTGAATGTTCCATTCATTTTCTAAATGTAACTGAAACCCAGCTCCTCCCTGAAAATGCCGATTCCCCTAAAGCCCTCTCACGTTCCATGTTCAAACAGACTTGGAGATAAAGTCAGTGTCCTCCCTGCTATGCACAGCTTCTTCCAGCCATTCTCCCTCCTCCCTAAAACCTCCCAGGCTCAAAATCTCCTGTAACTTATATCATGCAATTTGATCCTTGTTACTCCTTCTACCAATCCATGAGTTCTTGGAAATTTTAACTTTCAGCTCAATATCACTCTCTCCAAATCTACCCTTGTCATAGTTCTTAATCATTTCAATAATCACATAGATGATTATTCTAATATTCTGGTCTATCAGTTTCTTGACTTTCCCTTCTCCAAAGATCTTTTATTCTGCTCACTTCCACCTCACATAACCATGATC
Organism: Physeter macrocephalus; assembly: GCF_002837175.3. Lineage (NCBI taxonomy): Eukaryota > Metazoa > Chordata > Mammalia > Artiodactyla > Physeteridae > Physeter > Physeter macrocephalus. The sequence continues at coordinate 46,408,515 of NC_041217.1, forward strand.
ATACCCCAGACTTTTTGATTACCAATAACTTCATTCCCTCCATAATTTCAATTTATGACACACTGCTTTCTGACAACCACTTCCATTTGTTCTAGATAACTCGCTGGCTCCAACAATCCTTCACGCCTTTAAGCCCATGGGAACCTAAAAATTCACTGATTTTATCACCACTGTCCCTCCATGCCTTGCATATTCACTTTTTCTTTACCCACCACAAGTTATGTAGTCAATAATTAGGACTCCCTCACATATAACTGTACTCCTTTACCATTTTTAATTCTCTTATTTCTTATACCTAACTTCTTTGGCAAAACTCTAACCCTAGTTAAATCTATCTCTCTACTCACTCTACGCTTGAACTGGCACAGTTGAACATGGCTAGAGAAAAAAACATGTTCTCCCATCACATTTTAAATGCATGATCACCATCCTCAGGTGGAGCCCTAACACTGCCTAGGTTTATGGTAAATTTCCCTTGTCCCATATACTTTCCCATTTGCTTAAAAGAAAGGTACATACTTTCTTCATTCTTTCCAAATTTCCCATATCTCTTTCCTCTTAATCACTCTCAACAGATTATTTTGCTCTCTAGTTTATCAAAAACAAACAAAAAAAAGAATGAGAAGGTAATTTCCAAAGGCTACCACCATCAAATCCTCTGGTCGCTGAGTGAAGGATCCACGCTCCTAGATCTGACCAACACGTCTACTTGTACACTAGATACCAGCTTTGCTTGCTTACTCTAGGATTGCTTCCTCAGTTCTCCACCTCTCTCCTATATCATTCATTTCTTCCATTCTCCTGGATCTTTCCCATAAGCCTTTCAATATGTTTTCTTCCTTTAAGAGAAACACAAACAAAACATCTCTTACAACCCTAATCCTGTTTAGCTACCATCCTATTCCTTTCCTTTCTGATTGCAGAAATTTACCAAGAGTTGTCCATACTCACCGATTCCAATTCCTCTCCTCCCTTTCCCTTTAACCCACTGGAATGAAGCTTTCACCTCCACCACTGAAAATGCTGTATCAAGGTCAACAATGACTTTCAGTTTGCTAAATCTAATAGTCAAGTCTGAGTTCTTATCTTTCTTGAATATCAGCAACACCTGACTTAGACGATCACTCCCTCCTCCTCAACAGAGTTGATTTTTCTCCCACCTCACTGGCAGCTCCATCACAGTATGCATTGTTCATTCCTCCTCCTGTCTCCACTTTGACACTCAAGTATCCCAGAGCTCAGCCCTTGTCCCTCACCTCCTTTTAATCTCCATGGACTTCTTTGGGGAATCTCATCTAATCTTGAGGCTTTAAATATATACACTAATGACTATCAAATGTTTACTTCACATACAAGACCTCTCTGCACTACTGGTTCATGCCTACTTGACAGCTCCAATTTTAATGTAACAGGCATCTTAATCTGTCCTAAAATGAGTTTCTGAATTCCCCATCAAAATCTTCATCTTATTAACTAACCCCATCCCTCTTTTAATTAACATCAAATCTTTCAGCCCAACCTTCAAAATACATACAGAATCTAACCACTTCTCACTGCTACCACTCTCATCCAAGCTACCATTATCTCATGTCTGTATTATCATAATAGGCTCCTTATTGGTACCCCTGCTTCCATACTTGACCCTTACAGTCTATTTTCAAACAGGTCCAATCAACATTCCTTTGGTTCAAAATCATTTAATGGCTTCCTACCTGGTCTCAAGAAAAAGGCAAAGTGATTATAAAACGGTGTATGTGATTTGCCTCCCCCTCTCCCTTGTTCCAGTTACACTGGCCTTATGGTAAACCTAGGAAATTCCAAACCTAATCCCACCTCAGTGCCAATGCACCTGATAGTCTCTGACCCTGAAGTGGTCTAATCTGTTTCAAACTGCAGCTTTCTACTCTCTACCCCCTGTTTTGCTGAATTATCTCCCTCTGCTTTATTTTTTTCCATAGGATTTTAAAAACTTATATCCTGTATTTTCTTCTAATACTTTGCCAGTTTCTTTTTCTTTTTTTAATTTAAATATTCATTCCATCTGGAATTTATTTTAAACTATGAGAAGAGATGTAAATTTATATTTTCCCAAATCATTACCTAGTAACCCCATTTACTGAATAATCTCTTTTCCCCATTTATTAGAAATGCAGTTTATATCATATAAACTAAGTTCTTATAAGAATAACTGTAGACATTCTTTGTTCATGGACTCGTACCACACAGTTTTAATTACTGATTCATCATAATACGCTATAGCATCTTTTAGGAACCAGTGTCCTTTTATTAACTGTTTTCTTCAGAATTTTCCCAAGCATCTTGTAACTACATTTTTAACACCAACTTATTTCCAAATAACAAAAAAAATGTATCCTATATGATATTTTCATGGCAATCATGTTAAGTTCATACACTAATTAAGAAAAACAGTATTTTTGTGATGCTTAGCCTTTCCATTTAGGCATATGCTGTATCTTTCCTTTGTTCAAATTTTGTTTCCTCAGCAGTATTTTAAAATTTTTCTTCTTTTAGATCTCCTACATTGCCAGTTAGGTTTATTATTTTCTATTTGACAACCTTCCCTAATTTTCCCATTGTAATTAGCCTGTGTGGAGTTTTGTCCCTTCTACAACCAGTTCAGATTATCTACATTGCCTACAAAATAATCTCTGTCATTTAAGAACCCAAGATTATTTGCAATAGATTTCAGCAAAGTAGTTCCTTATTACTTTTTCTTTCAGTGTATCTGTAGTTATTTCCTTAGTTTCATTTCTTATTTCATGTACTTGAAGTTTCTCCTAGTTTTTACTTGATTAGGCTAACATGCATCTTTTATTTCTTTTAAAAAGCTTGTTCATTGAAAATCATTGTTTTTTTTAAATAAATTCATTTTTTCACATTTACCTTATTAGTTTCCTTCTAGTTTACTTAGGTTTATTTTGTTCTTTCTCTAACATCTTCAGTTAAACAATTTATTTTCATACTTTCTTCTTCATTAGTTAAGAACATAAAACAAGAAATTTTATTCTGAGCACTTTTAGCTGCATCCCATAGGTTCAAACATATAAAATCTTCACCAAAGTGGCTTCATTTCCACTTTGACTCTAGAGTTGCCAAAATAGCTTTTAAATTTCTATGTGGTGGGTTTTTTTCTGTTTTCCTATTGAGTTATAAATGTCTCATCTTACTGTATTGTGATCAGAGAATGCTGTCTCTGCTATTTTTATTTTCTGTAATTTGACATTTGATATATCACTCTGTACATTTTCTAATGCCCCATGGACATTTTAAAAGAAGTCATATTCTTTATACATGTTTGTATATGTCTTCTAACTTGTTATGTTATTTAGGGCTTCTATAGTTTTATTTTTAGTCCACTCAATGTCTGGCCTGTCATGAACTAAGATCTGATCTGATTTAAAGTCTCATACAACTAGTGTTTTTATTTTGTCTTACAGTTAACAAGAAATTTTCCAATGCATAATGATATTTACAACTACTTAAACTTCATCATGGACTGAATCTTGATCATTATGAAGTGCGGGGGGGGGGGGGGGGGGGGGGGGTATGGGGAGCTGTGGAGAGAAAATGAGATTTAATGATTTCTAGCCTGAATTAAACCTTACTTTTCAACATTCACAGCTCCACGTTTTAGGAACTCTTATATATAGTACAGATTTATGCTTCATATTATGATCTAATGTGAAAGTATTTCCCTTTTGATGTGAGGTTTAGCCTATTTACATTTATTTATCAAGGACATGTTTGCTTTTATTTCTCTTTTGTGATTATTTACTTATTTATTTATGCATGCTGCGTTGGGTCTTAGTTGTTGCACGCAGGATCTTTGTTGCAGCATGAGGACTTCTTAGTTGCAGGATGCGAACTCTTAGTTGTGGCATGCATGTGGAATCTAGTTCCCTGACCGGGGATTGAACCCGGGCTCCTCGCACTGGGAGCATGCAGTCTTACCCACTGAACCACCAGGGAAGTCCCCAACTGCATTTTTAATTAAAAAATATCTTTGACCATTTGATTTCTTTCTGCTTTCTGTGTGCTATTCTCATAAATGGGAATTGTAGTATTACTGTTTAGTTGCTATTTTTATGACTTTATGAATTACTATAGAAAGAAATAAAGGATTCAATGTATCTATTAAGTCTCTAATCTGAACAGAGGACAAAATTATTTTTGCCTTCCCTCTTCCCATCCTATTGATTACATTGATTATCTTAGAATATATACATTCAAAGATATTTTTACCACTCATTCTTGTGCAAGTGAAAAACCTATAAATAATTATTTGAGCACAGAAATGAATCCCATTATACATATAAAGACAAACTAGCCATGCATTTCTAATATTCACTGACTGTTCCAAACTTATTTATTATAAGTAGGTTCAAGTATCTGACAACTCCATTATCCTGTCTAATGCAGTCATATCAAGAAATTTATGTATTAAAATATACATTAGATTTTAAATTATTTTCCTTTTATTTCTCCCTTATATTAGTTATGACACTATAATTTTTTTTAATGTGTGTATAGGTTGCGATATCTATTAATTTTATTTCAGAAGAGCGTCAATGCTCAAATAAAACTGTATTCATGGATGTTGAAATTTGAATTTCATGTAATTTTCACATGTCACAAAAAATTATTCTTTATATTTTCTCAACATGTTAAAAATATATAAACTATTCTTAGCTTGTTGCTGTACAAAATTAGACAGTGAGTCAGAATTGGCTTGCAGGTCTTAATTTATTGACCCGTCTTGAATGAATGGATACACTTGAATTTATTCTGTAGGCACTAAAGTGAAGCCACATTTAAAGTCTACGTATATATTTGTATGATTATTTTCATTAGCTGCTGGTTTTAGTTTTAATCCCATATAAAGCCACAAGATCTTGCTTTAAAACAACTATTTTTAAATTTTTAATTTTTCTGTCCCCTCTGGCTATCACTGAATAGCTAAAACAAATATGTACACTATCTGACATATATTCTGGAACACTTTTGTGAATGTCAAGTGTTTACACTGTGATAAAATGTCTTTCTACTAAAGCATTTAAAATAAAGATGCAACTTGAGGCACTTTAAGATCAATATACTGATTATCAACTCTTTCTCATCTAAGTCTACAGCAAGTTATAATGTATACTCACTTAAATTAACTTAGCTGTAGACTCTTCATCTGTCCTAAAACACCTTTCTGTGCACAGTATAACAATATCCTATGATAGATGGTGTTTATTAGAGAACTTTGGAAAATTGAAAATAACTTATGAAGCAAAGATTAATAGAAAGATTTTATAAAAACATCTACTAGAGAAAAAAACAATAGTTAAAAAACAAAATATCTTTTGTCCCCAAAGCTACTATGACATTTTGTCCTTTTTGGAATGTGTCAATATTTAGTAAAGTGGAAGGAACGATATGCAAGTAAAAGTTCCAATTCTTTACTTTTGAAATTGAAGTAGAAGATACAGCTAACTTTTCAGTTCTGTATCCTTGGGTAGCATTTACAAGCAACCAATGAGGTTACAATATTAAATCATTAATGTCACTGCTGTGATGCTTCATCACAAAACAATATAACTATGATAAAAAGAAACTATTCAATGCTACAGAGGGCTAATCTGAAGTGAAAATGTACAATCTAGAAAAAAATTCATAATGAATATATAAAAGTGTGTCCCCAAAATATCAGTTAGCCAGACAGACTTTAATAAAATCAGAAACTCATCTCATATTTCTTATAGAAACAAGTAGACAAAACCACTGAAGAAAAATGTAAAAGAGAAAATTTGACTCTTACTAGATTAATCCTTTCAAACCATCACAGCAGAAAGAGAGAGAGAGAGAGAGAAGAGAGAGAGAGAGAGAGAGAGAGAGAGAGAGAGAGAGAGAGAGAGAGAGAGAGAGAGAGAGAGCTCTTGTTCTAAAATATTTACAGAAATGCAAAGAATTTAGAATAGCAAACACAACTATGAAAAAGAGCATCAAAGTTGTAGGATTTGCATTACCTGATTTAAAGGCTTATTATAAAACTACAATAATCAACAGAGTGTGGTACCAGTCTAAGAGCAGACATATAGGTCAATACAATAGAACAGAGAGTCAAGAAGTACATTCATACATATCTGCTCAATTGATTTTAAACATAGAAGCCAATGGGAAATTCGTCTTTTAAACAAATAATGGTTGGAACAAGTGGATATCCATATTGGGGGAAAAACTGAACTCCAACCCCTACTTCACAAACTAATAAAAATTAACTTGGGTACTTCCCTGGTGGTGCAGTGGTTAAGAATCTGCCTGCCAATGCAGGGAACATGGGTTCGAGCCCTAGTCCAGAAAGATCCCACATGCCGTGGAGCAACTAAGCCCGTGCACCACAACTACTGCGCCTGCACTTTAGAGCCCGCGAGCCATGGCTACTGATCCCGCCTGCCACAACTACTGAAGCCCGTGTGCCTAGAGCCTGCGCTCCGCAACAAGAGAAGCCACCGCAATGAGAAGCCCACGCACCGCAACAAAGAGTAGCCCCCGCTGCTGCAACTAGAGAAAGCCCGTGCATGGCAACAAAGACCCAATGAGCCAAAAATAAATAGATTAATTAATTTTAAAAAATTAACTTGAAATGGATTATGGACTTAAATGTGAAAGCTAAAACTATTAAAATTATAGAAGAAAAAAAGGAGAAAAATCTTCACAATTTGGGGCAGGTGAACATTTCTGAAGGAAAGCTTAAATCATTTAAAAAAACTGAAGACCTGGAATTCATAAAAATTAAATACTTACGTATTTGAAAAACACCATTAATAAAAAGGCAAGTCACAGACTCAGAGAAAATACTATCAATACATATTTCTGATATTAGAATACATTAAAAATTCTCACTATTCAATGATATTAAGGGCCTGATTTTTAAATAATGGGCAAAAGATTTGAAGAGATGTTTCATAAAAGATATACAAATGGCCAATATGCACATTAAAAAGCATTAGTCGTATGGGAAACATATAGTAAAATAACAAGGAAATACCACTATATACCCACAAATAAAAAGACTGACAATGCCAGGAGTTACTGAGGATTTGGGACAAATGGAACTCTCTTACATTGCTGACTGGAATGTTAAAATAACTCAATCACTTTGGAAAAGAGTTTGGCAGTTTCTTAAAATGTTAGGCACAAACTAATCATACAACCCAGAAATTTCAATCCCAAGAGAAATAAATATGAATGTGAATATCCAAACGACTTGTATGTGAATATTCATAGCAGCTTTATTCATAATAGTCAAAAATTAGAAATAACTCAAATGTCCATCAACACATGAAGGATAAACAAATTGTGGAATATTCATTAAATGGAATATTGCTAAATAATTAACTACTGATGCAGAAAACATGGATGAATCTCAAAACACGCTGAGCTAAAAAAGCTAGACACACAAGAGTACATTCTGTATGCTTCCATTTATAAGAAACTCCAGAATGACTAAACTATTCTATGATGACAGAAAGCAGATAACCAGTGGCCTGGGACAGGAGTCTGGAGAATTAAAGGCAAAGTGGCAGGAAATAAAATTTTTGGAAATGTTCTGTATTTTGATTGTGGTTTATACAATTGCCAAAATTAAAACTTAACACTTTATTGTATGTAAATTTTACCTCAACAAGGGTGATTTTTAAAACTACCCAATTTGTGATTCTACATTTATTAAACTTAAGTTATGTAAATAATAGAACAAATTAAGCCTTCTCAAGGATGGATCAAAAAACAGTGTTTTATAATTTTAGAAGCTATCAACAAAAATTACCTATTAATGTGGGAGAGGAAAAGGTAAGAGAAAGAATGTAAACACAAAAACCATTAGTGGTAGAAAAGCATCTGTGTTTCAAGATTAGTATGATATAGCTAATCATAGTTCAAGCTTCTGTCTTATTTCAAGGCATTTTTCAGCTCCACTTGATAATTTTTAAAAGACACATAGGAAACTTTCCGCTGAACAAACCAGGATTTGTTATTAAAAGAGTACTAAAAATCTGTAGTTATCACTCAACCAATGATGGAGTGCTTACCATACGACAGGCTGAGTGATAGGTCATTTGTGCTAAGTAATGATGAAGCATATAAAATAGTCAGCCAGTCATCACTAAGAGATCAGAAAATCCGATACAAACCCTTTTTTTTCCCATAGACACACTAAGGCCCCCAAAATATGACAGAACTTTAATCAAATGTAGTAGTATGTCCTTAGAGCCTCAGCAAATCTACGAGGTCAGCAAACCTGTTCTGTAAAAGGGTCAGAGAAGCTGTGCAGGTCTCTACTGAAATGACTCAACTCTGCTGTTGCAGTTCAAAATCGGCCATAGGCAACATGTAAAGGAATGAGCATGATTGTGTTCCAACAAAATTTTACTTATGGACGTTGAAATTTAAATTTCATGTCATTATTATAAGTCATGTTACTGTACATCATTATGTTATCATTTTTCTTTTGATTTTTTCAACCAATTAAAAATATAAAAACCATGCTTAGTTCATGGGCCATTCAAAAATAGGTGATGGACCAAATTCGAGTCCCATGGGCCATAGTTTGCTGATTCCTGTACTAGGTATAAAAGTCAGTATTTTTCTTATTCATAATGTCTTCTTTTGTATAAATAAAACCAGTGCAAAGCTTGAAACTTACAAATACCAAAAATTTTAAAGTAATTACAAAGAAATATGAATTTTTTCATAATACATTTATACCAATGGCAGTATTTACATTTAAAATTATTTTTAAAGGATAATAGAATAGTATTTTCTGGACATTGTCTATAGACATACGTGTCTATTGCTCTAAGACAGAGTATGTGCCCAGTAAATATTAGTTAAATACATTTCAGAACCAACTTTTGATTCCCTATGAGTGTGATCTGTCAAATGTAATATATTCCTTACTATCTTTATATGGACACACTAAGCATAGTAAGGTGAACAGCCCTACTGACATTAGTTACCACACTCACTCTATTACATCTCAGTGATCGCACAGTCTCTTAAGATATGGCAAACCACTTGACCTCATATTAAATGGAAACAAACTGTTTATTTTTTAGCTCCTATTTGCAGTTTCATAATTTCTTCCCTTTGTCAAGCTAGTAGCTATCACTTCTTGCTGCTGTCATTGAACCTATCTATTGAAATTTCCCTTCCCTTTATAATTTGAAGAGACACAAACCAGACAACTAAGATTACAGGGGTTGTATATAAAAAAGTCAATAGACATGAAGTAACCCAAGAAGCTGGCCATTTGTGAATGTATGAGCTTTAGTCATTAATTTAATAGCATTTATTTTGTTCTAAAACCTTTTTATTTTTCATTTCAGCCTTGGTTACTGACTACGTTTCAGCCATATGAGACTGCCAGAGGTTAAATTCTGTATAGGTGAAGTGTGAGCATAATATGAAACTATTATGAACAGTAGATTTAACTCAGATAAAGGGGAAAAAATCAAAATGGTATATGTGTACAAGTGATCTTAGAGTAACAGCCATTCTTATCTAAGTTTTAAATGTCTGATGTTAGCAATATACAGGCAAATTACCACATCTAAGGCAAATAATGGTACACTGAAGTTGCCTTTGTCAATATTTATATTATAAAACGTTTCACCAGATTGTTTTCTGTATACTGATATCACAGTTATTTCTAAGTTGCAGTAAACTGCACTCCTACTAAATTCACACTAGTGACAAGATGGACAGAGACTTTGATTTTATTTGAAGGAAACCAGAATATGTCACCCCCAAATATGCCTCTTTAACATAAAAATTATTTTGAGCTGAAGGCAACTAAAAAGCAGCAAATGAAGAAAAAGCTCTCTCCATCCTACCCCTCTTTCTGCCTAAAAGCAGGGTATAAATGCTCTTTACTGGACACTCTAGACTCTTACCAGCCCACAGATGGCACTAGAGGAATCTGCAAACAAACTAGTTCCCTCTGTATATTTACCTTCCCACAGCATGCTGTCCTTGGAAGCCTAAAACTGCTTTCCTCTCTCCTGTCTTTATTCTACAGATTATTGTTGTTTGTTAAAGATGCAATATAAGCCAGAGTTCTAAGCCACCTCTCTGAGTTACTCATTTCCCTGCGTTTCTCTCATGTATATATGAAATATAAATATTAATAAATTTCTGTTTTTCTTTTGTTAATCTGTCTTTTGTTATAGGGATCCCAGCCAAAACCTCAGAAAGGTAGATGGAAAAGGATTTTTCCTCCCCTACATAACCTCCTGATTAAGTCAAAAGTGTAAGAAAGAGTGAATAAAGAGATTACATTTAAGAACATATTTTTTTCAAATTTTAAAAGGTTCAAAACTTCCCTTTCAACCCCCCAAAATGTGTACCCTACTTACTGGCAGCCCAGTGACTCACTTCTATATCAAAGTGAGATGGTCCTCCAGCAAGAGTAAGAGTAGGCTTCGTTTTAAGAACTCAGCTTTGCAGGTTAATTATTAACATGAAATATCAATATTTTATATGTTAAAGACCTCAATCCCAATTTTCACTATAAACTTCGTTCACAAAAAATTACTACAACAACTTGGAGAGAAAATAAGATACTTTATTTGTTCTTGGTTCTCTAAGCTAGAGTTTCCCTATCACCGTGCAGCAGGTAAAACAAATTAAGTTAAACACGTGATTAATCCCCTCTGTCCTTAGGACAGTTGATTATAAGCTGGTTCACCAACCCAGCCCTCACTCAACTGTTCCAAGAACAGAAGGAATAAATGTCTTGGTACAAATGCAACCCATTCACAGCACACTATGACAACTTATTGGTTAGGAAACTATAGACTAAATGGGTTTTTTTAAACCTTATTTTCTTTGATTCATAAACTATAAAAAATAAATAATGATGGTCTTCTCCTAAAGAATTAAAATGATAAATATTTCCTATTAGAAGTAAATTTCTTCTACTGGAAGTAAATATCTACTTTGTAAAGCTCTTAACCTAAGACAGTGTCCCCACAGTGCCATCCCAGACCAGCAGCATCAGTATCTCCTGAGAACGTTAGAAATTCTTGGCCCCAGCACAGACTACTGAATCAGAAACTCTGGGAGTGGGCCCAGCAACCTGTGTTTTAACAAGCCCTCCACCTATATCTGAGGCCTACCAAAGTTTGAGAACCACTGTCCTTAGGCATGTTGGTAAATCTGAAACAGTAAGAATATTGCCTAACATTTACTTAGTAGTTACAGTGTGCCACACAAAATGCTAAAAAATTTCAAATAAGTTCTCATTTCATCTCATTTTAAAAGGATGAATTGAAACTACTGCTAATTAGGCTAAATAGCTGAAATAAATAAAATTTTTTAAAACTACATGAGACTTCACGCATTCAAATTGGTCTTCTTTGTCCCCATTCCAAATTAGTAGTTTTACTATAAAGATTTACAAAGGTCTTCCCCTATAGAGATAGTCTATATTCATTCAACACGTGTGAATAATTATATTCCCTTATTTCTCCTCCACATATTTTATCCAGAGAAGTTGCAAACCAAGCTGTATCTTCCCCCTAAACTTAAGCAAGACAATGATAGCCAGCCTTTAACAATAATTACTACTTCTACCACAAACTTTAGCAAGACATTAGGAAAGACAGGATTTTGAATACAATGAAGTAACAGCAGAAAGTATATTAATGGCACTTCCTATCTTAAAAATCAAGTAGAGAAATAATAATCTATAGAAATTCAGACGAAAAAACTTAAAAGAACCACTTCAAATACCTCCAGGAACCTGAAAGTCATAGCCTAAAGAGAACTCCCTCTTTAGTCAACTCCCTCAGCATTTTATCAGATCCCCACAAGCATTTATTATTTATTTTTTACCTTGCATTTTAGTTTATTCTACAACTGAGTCAACAAACAGGAGAGCCCAGTAGATATCAGGTAAACTACCCAGTGTTACAAGTACAAAGATGAAAAAGAATTCCCTGCCAAAGGTGCAAATACCTCTCTAACAAAGTCTCCATAGCACCCCCACCCCCGTCACTTGCTCTCTATTCTCACAACCCTTCATTCTTGTCCTCTACAAAGCTGATTCCACCACTTTTGCCTCTTTCTCAGACCTCTCCTATCTTTATTTCCTTCAGTATGCAGTTTAAATTCCACGGTCCATAAGTTTAATCATTTTCGTCATCTAATATATTTTTCTTTCACAGTCAAACATGAACACTAACCACCCTTTCTACCTGTCACTCTGAGATGACATATGGAAAAAGCATAAACTCTTAAGAGAAGAACTCCTTTATCTCCTTGCCACTAAATATACAAACATGCCTGCCTTTGAACCCATTCTCTTCTCCTTCCCTCCTATTATGGAGGAGGAAGTGTCCTCGCTTCTAATGAAAGCAAAAAGTCTTAATTTGCTTTGGATTCAATCCTGCACATGATCTAATTCTACAAATTATCTCATGTTTCCTCATTGGTTTTCTTGGTAATAAACTCTCCTACTTTTCATCTGAGAACCTTCTTGATCTGCTTTACGGGTTCCTCCTCGTCTACCTGATCTTTAAATGCTGGGGCTCTATGAGCCTACAACCATGATGTCAATTATCAACTGTACAAATTCCCATATTCATAGACCTCTTCTCTGTACAACCAAAGAGCCTATGCATAACCTCCCATGTGGCTCCTTACCTTTAAACCTACTCTTCTTCCAGTATCCCTATCTCTGTAAATGACACCAATATTTTTCAGCCGAGCTCCTCAAGCCTAAAGCCTGGAAGCTATCTTCCTCTCCTTCAAGGACAACACCCATCAATCATCAAGTTTTGTCTACCTTAGTCCCCAAATATTTTTTTAAATATTTATTTATTTATTTGTTTGTTTGTTTGTTTACGGCTGCATCACGTCTTAGCTGCAGCACGTGGGCTCTTTCATTGCAGTGCGCAGGCTCTTTGCTGCAGCGCATGGGCTTCTCTCTAGTTGTGGCATGTGGGCTCAGTAGCTGTGGCACGTGGGCTTTATAACTGTGGTATTTGGGCTCTCTAGTTGTGGTACGCAGGCTCAGTCGTTGTGGTGCATGGGCTTCGTTGTCCCGGGGCATGTGAGATCCTAGCTCCCTGATCAGGGATGAACCCACATCCCCTGCGTTGGAAGGAAGGATTCTTAACCAATGGACCACCAGGGAAGTCCCCAGTCCCCAAATACTTTTTAAATACTTCTTCACCTAAGCCCCACTGACCTTACCCTAGTACAGGTCACAGGCCATCATCATGTATTGATGCTATGCCTGGCCAGTTTCAACAATCACCTATATACTGGATCTCCCTACTTCCTACTCTTGCTTCTTTCAAATCCATTCTCCATGTTGTACCCAGTAGATGCTTTCATAGCACTTACAACACTTTATTCTATATATTGGCTTATAGGTTTGACTCTCCACTATTCTGTGTATCACTTTTATTTGTACTCTCAGCACTTAAAGTATTTGTTATGAATAGGTACAATTTTTAAAAATTAAAACAAAACAATATCCTAGAAAAATACAGGTGAACATATACATATAACTGATCTCAGGATTGCAGAAAATTTTTCTCGATTAAAAAAAAAAGAAAAGAAAAACTAGAGCTTAGTTTTAAAAATTAAGCAGAGCATATGGCAACTACCTCCCGATGAAGCCTACTCCACTTCTACACACTGCTGACTACAAAGATCTTCCTTATATTAACCTTAAAATGTGGCTTCCAGCCGTTAGTCCTACTTTTATCTCTTGGTACCAAACAGAACCATTCTACTTACTATTTTACTTTATTTGAAGAGAGTCATGAGGTTAACAAACTCTACTCTTCTCCAGGTAAATAATTTTATCATGAATAAAAGGCAGCATTCTAATTCTAAGCCTTTGTTGTAGGCATCTATTTTATGTTCTGATTAGTGACAAACTTACTAGTCTAGTAAAATCTCAAATGCTAGCCTAACTAACACTTTCTTTGTGGTAATAAGCATAAAATGATTTGAGTTTATGGTTTCACTATGTACTACTGACAAGCCTCAGCGTAAGCAAGGGCAAAGGAAACTAAACAGGAAAAATAAGAGGAATTGAGATGAGAAGAGGAAAAAGGTAGGAAAGAGGCTATGGGGAAGAGAGAGGATGTAGCAATTTCTAACGCTTAAACTTAGACTGTGTGTATTTCATCTTTAGCCTGTATCTTGAATTGTCACAGAAGTAGGAAACTCATTAACACATGCTGACAATCTTGGACGCTTCTATTTTAGGTTGTTAACGTTAACTTATTTTTCTGTCGTGTGTCATTGGTGATTTACAGACTTCTTTTTTAGCCTAGGGATATTTTCTTCAAAGGAATACTTATCAGAAAGCAAATATGTAAAAGCAGGTTAAGGTAGACAACTGCTAGAGCCCTGCCTGCTCTGGGTCCTCCCAGAGCATGCAGAAAGTTTTCCATTCATTCATGCATTCATTCAACAACTATTTACTAATGGGCACCTACCATGTGCCAGGCATGGAGATGCAGCAGGAAGTAAGGCAGATAAGACACCCTCCCTGATGAAGCTTCAAGCTTAGAACACAATTTTTTAAATTACTGCTTTAAAAACTTGGTCCTGGGCCAAATTAAAAAAAAAAAAAAATCCTTTTCTCTGCACTCCCACTCCTCCCATTTCTCATCAACCCCAGATGGCCCGATAACTCTTTAGACAATAACAGAAATATCTTCTGACAAAAAGAGAAGTGCATAAGTCATCCTAAAAATCATACTTCTTCCTTACCAAGTAATTAATTAATCTGGAGACAACCTATTTTTAAGCACAAATTTAAAACTCACAGCATTCTACAATAAAGAATATATTAACAGGTACCCTAAACCTGGATCAGCACTGACTGTCATTATAAACTGAAGTTTAGTAAAAAAAAACAATCCCTATAACTGGCTACTACAAAAAAATAAATATTTAATTTGAATTAAATATTTCAAACTATGGCAAACTTTCAAACTATGGCAAAAGTGACACTGGAACGTCATATCTACCTTAAATTAAAAATAAAAAATTTTCATTATCGAGGCCAAGTTAGACAAGACAGTAATCGGGATACAAAGTATCAGAAACTCAAAAGAATTACTTCTTTTGTTTGTCTCAAAAGTAAAGTGCTTTCAGAAACTTTTCCCAAGGTTTCAACAGATCCTGAAGGGACAACAGAACAGCAGAACACAGGGCCCAGAATGTCTTAGTTCAAATCGTAGTTCTGTCATTTACTAGCACTCTGTTGATCTTGGACAAGTTAGAAAATTTCTCTCTACCTCAATTCCTCATCTGTAGAATGAGATTTATAGCAATGCCTTACTCCACAGTAAAGAGTAAATGAGTTAGTGAAATACTTACAAGGTCATGTAAAATACTTACAATGGTGTCTGAAGAAAAGTAATCAGACACTACATTACCAGCAGCCAAAAAATGCCACAATATATAATCATTTTCTTCTTATGAATTTACTAATGCCTGATGTAAGTCTATTTCAAGAGTTTGAGAAAATATAAGCAAAAATGTTAACATAATCTGTAAACTTCAGAGGGAGTGTATAACAATTTTAACCAAAACAATCTAGGTACGCAATGTTCAAACCAAGAATTCAACAGCCATTCTACTAAGTATTCAGTAAGTTTAAACAATGCAGTTTCATTCCTCTCTGGTGGTCATGAATACCTAATTCAAGACAAAATGCAAAATGTTCCATTATTGCTATGTGTAAGAAAAGTTCTCTATCCTTTCTATTACTTGGTGACGTTAACCTAGGACCATCTAGTATTTATGAGAATGAACTTCACTATAAGCCACTGATTTCCATACATTGTCTATTGTCTATTAGTTGAGACATTGTCAAAGTAAACAAATGCTGCCACCTTGTGGACTCACGAGTATGGTGTTAAATAACCCAAAGTGATCCATGAGCAAAGGAAGACAAATTTTAAAAGTGAAAGTTTCCGGTTCAGCTTTTTCTCTCAGTGAGATTCTCACTGCAATAAATGACCAACACTAAATACATGTCATGCAATTTTACAGTAAGAATAATTTCTTTTACAATGTAATGAAATAATGCACCAAATTCAACATTATTTGTCATCTCTAACATGTCTTCACCCATCTTCCCGAAAGAAATTCTTCATTAAATGTCCTAATTTGCAAGGAATTAAAAGCCTTTAAAATGAATTTATTATCAATGATATGTCTGAATGTGAGAAACTAGAAAAAGCAAAAAATCACCAGGATTGTGAAAGTTTCAAAGTCCCTTCAATACTATGGATATTATGTTCCTTTGCTGCTGCCTACTATAGTTCTTCAAGCGTTCTGCCTGATAAACTTCTTAAATTGGAAATTTTTCCTTCAGAAATGTTAATTCAATGTAAGTAAGAGAAAAGAATGGATGTCAACATGAAGATGAAACAACTAAAGGTACCTTTAAATTTTTTATTTTGATTGAAATATTTTGATATAACTAATCTCACTTTCAGTAAGTTATATTTCTAAACTGAAATCTTAAGTCTTCTTATATAACAGTAAATGTCTGCCTCAGAAAACACAGCACTCTGATATAAATGTCTTTATATGATCAAGGTTTACTTATGTTTTAAAAAACAAAATTACATTATATCAAGCTAAAATGGCTTTCAGGAATGAAGAATAGCTCTTACTCTTTTTTGAATATCTAGAGATGTATAACCAATCCTACATTTTCTAACTAGAAATGCTGCTTTTGTAATATGAAGTTAAGAAGGAAATTTTTATTTTGTTTTTGGTTTTTTGTTCATTTTTAAAAGGAGAAGAAAATACAATATAGGATGAATTCACAATGGTCAGGGACATTAATCGTTATTACAACAGAGTTCTAATCTGCATTACATTTCATTTGGGTAGAGCCATATAATTATAAGTAAATGTGTACATACCAGATCAGTATTATTTCTTCTATAAAGGCACTGAAATAAAATTGAGAGCTCTCCTGAATCCAAGCATCAAAGCTGGCCTGTTTATGATTACACTCCTAGCCTCTCCCACACGAGGTAGTCAATGAATTTTTGTTAAATAGGTTAGTTACTAATTTAATTAATTAGTTAAACAAAACCCACAATTTATTGCATTTTAAAACTTTAACCACTCCAGTGCCTGATTAGGAAAACTTACACTGCCAACATATAGAAAAATAAATAAATGTATGATTTTTGTCTTGTTACGAAGTTAAACAACAAGCTTGAATACAATAAAAGATTTAATGCAATAGTCTCTTTAGCTAATGGCCTGAATTTCAAGATCAATATTCATATACATAAATAAAAATCTCAGTCATGAAAATGGAAAAGCACATGTAGTTTCATTAATTTTTAAAAAGCTAAAAATTGTCAAATTCCTGATCCACATCAAAAACATCTTTTTTAAGGCTTCTTCATTCTATCTAGAAAATTTGAACACAGACTAGTAATTTTATGATTCCAAGGGACTACTGATAATTGTGTTAGAGGTGATAAAGCCCCGTGGTTATACAATATCCATATTTTAAGATTAAGAATCTACAGTTGAAATGACATAATACCTGGAATTTGCTTCAAAATACTTAAGCAAAGAAAGTAAGAATGAAGAGTATAAACAAAGCAAGTATAGCAAAATTTGGATCACTGATGAGTCTGGGAGATGGTTGTATAAAGGATTCTATTCTTTCCATCTTTATGTATATTAGAAAATTTATTAAAAATTTTTAAAGAATGGTCAAGATGATGAAGATAAAAATAATATAAATTAATAACAAAAAGATAACTAGAAAACTCCAATATTTGAAAACTAATGTCTCAGTAATCCATGAGTCAAAATAAAATCAAATTTGAAATTTAAAAGTTTTTTGAAATGAGTGAAAATGAAAAATATCATATCTTTAATATAATAACAATGAACAATCTAAAAAGAAAATTACAGAAACAATTTCATTTACACGAGCAACAAAAAAATATTTAGGAATTAACAAAGGAGGTGACTTGTACAATGAGAAGTACTAAATACTGCTGAAAGAAACTAAGACATAAATGAAAACATACCCCATGTTCATAGACTGGAAGGCTGAATATTGTTAAGATGTCAAATACTACCCAAAGTGATCTACAGATTTAATGCAATTCCTATAAAAATCCCAATGACTTTTTTTTTCAGAAATAGAAAAACCCATCCTAAAATTCACACGGATTTCCAAAGGACCTGAGGTAGCTAGAGGACTCATACTTCCTGATTTCAAAACTTACTACAAAGCTACAGTAATCAAAAAACATATATAAAAACAGACATATACACCAATGGAATAGAAGAGAGAACACAGAAATAAACCCTTGCATATATGGTCAAAGGATTTTTGACAAGAATGCCAAGACCATTCACTGGAGAAAGGACAGTTTTTTCAAAAAATGGTTCTGAGAAAACTAGGTATTCACATGCAAAAGAATGAAGTTAGATCCATACCTAAAGCTACATACAAAAATTAATTCAGGGCTTCCCTGGTGGCGCAGTGGTTGAGAGTCCGCCTGCTGATGCAGGGGACACGGGTTCATGCCCCGGTCCGGGAAGATCCCACATGCCGTGGAGCGGCTAGGCCCGTGAGACATGGCCGCTGAGCCTGTGCTCCACAACGGGAGAGGCCCGCGTACCGCAAAAAAAAAAAACAACAAAAAATTAATTCAAAATGGATCAAAAACTTAAATCTAAAACCATAAAACTCTTTTCACAACTTGGGATTTGGCAATGATTTCTTGGATATGACACCACAGCACAGTCATTAAAAGAAAAAATAGACAAATTGGACTCCATAAAAATTAAAAACGTTTGTGCAAAAAGGGAACTATAAACAGAGTGAAAAGTCAACCTACAGAATTGGGGAAAAGGTTTGCAAATCATACATTTGATAAAGAAATATAATCCAACATAAGAAATACCAACAGCCTGATTTCAAAGTGGGCAAATAATGTGACTAGATATTTCTCAAAGAAGATATATAAAGTGCCAAAAAGTATATGTAAAGATGCTCAACATCACTAATCATGAAGGAACTGCAAAGAGGCACCACTTCATACCCCATAGGATGGCTTTAATTTAAAAAAACTATTTTTTAACAGAAAATAACAAGTGTTAGTGAGGATGTAAAGAAATTGGAATGTTTGTGCACTGCTGATGGGAATGTAAAATGGTGAAGTTGCCATGGAAGACAATATGATGGTTCCTCGAAAAATTAAAAATGGAATTATCATATGATCCAACAATTACACTTCTGAGTATATACTCAAAAGAACTGAAAACAGTGACTCAGATATATATTTGTGCACACATGTTCACAGCAGCGTTATTCATAACAGTCAAAGGAGGGACCAATTCAAGTAACCTTTAACAGATAAATGGATAAAATAAATGTGGTATATGTCAAGACATACAAAAGAATATTATTCAGCCTTAAAAAGAAAGGAATTTCTGACACATGGCACATATGAATCTTAGAGACAATATGCTAAGTGAAATAAGCCAGTCACGAAAGGACAAAGACGGTACGATTCCACTTATACGAGATATCTACA
Source organism: Physeter macrocephalus (assembly GCF_002837175.3). Classification (NCBI taxonomy): domain Eukaryota; kingdom Metazoa; phylum Chordata; class Mammalia; order Artiodactyla; family Physeteridae; genus Physeter; species Physeter macrocephalus. The sequence continues at coordinate 46,428,146 of NC_041217.1, forward strand.
GCAGTCAAATTCATAGTGACAGAGTGTGGTTGCCAGGGTTTAGGGGCATAGGATTTGATGAATTATTGTTTAACAGGTACAGAATTTTAGTTTTAGAAGATGATAAAAATTCTTAGGATGGATGGTGGTAATTGTAGCATGATTTGAATGTACTCAATGACACTGAACTGTACACAGTTAAAATGATAAATTTTATATTATGTATATTTTTACACAAGTAAAAAAATGCCTCTCCCCTGAATTTTTTTGAACTTCGCATAGTAACTTATGTTATTTTAATTTTAATTTTACTTGAATAGGTGGGAACTTAAAAGTAGATATAAATTCTGTATCTTCTAATTCACACACAGCTGTAAATTAAATTTTATAAACAAAATACAAAACTCAAAATCAATTAAAATATCAAATCTATCTCATTAAAATAATGAGATACGTGGTACTGTTCCGGTGACAGTTAATTATAGCTGCTGTAGTCTCCTCCATTGGACATGGATAAAACATACCATTAATCATATTAAATCCGATTTTAAAGAATGAAAGGGGAGTTTCACTCTATACATAACCAGATATGTGTTAATGTCATTTTCTCTCTATCCAAGTCTCATCTGTTGTTTCTCTGTTCACAGTTTCTTATCCACAGATAAACTCCTAAACTGGCCTCTACTGGACCAGCTCACAGGATGGAGCAGCCTTTCCATGCTCATCTCTGCCCTTCACCTGCCCACTAGCTGAGGGGTTTATTCTTAGTGACAGTTGTGTGCTATCCAAATAAGCCAAGGCCAAATTTTTATTGTTATCACAAGTACTGTTATTTAAAATACACATGAAATATGAATTAGTAAAAGAATGGTTATTTCCTTGAAAACTAAGTTGCCAACTTAAGGAAAAGTCCCATAATGGTGTCACTAAACAAGCACTGCCTAAACTCATGTTGGCCAGGAAAGGGGAGAGGCTTAGGGGTCCGTCACTCTGTGCACCAGTGTCTAAATTCTCACTCCACCTTAAAAGGTAAAGATTAACATGTATAGAAGAAGCTGTGAATAAAACTCTTAGAAGAAAACATACGCAGAACATAAATTGCAGCAAGATCTTTTTGGACCCACCTCCTAGAGTAATGAGAATAAAAACAAAAATAAACAAATGGAACCTAATGAAACAAACGCAGCAAAGGAACCCATGAACAAGATGAAATGAGAAGCCTCAGAATGGGAGAAAATATTTGCAAATGAAGCAACGGACAAAGGATTAATCTCCAAAATATACAAACAGCTCATGCCACTCAATATCAAAAAAACCAAATAACCCAATCAAAAAATGAGTGGAAGTTCTAAAAAGACATTTCTCCTAAGAAGATATACAGATTTCCAACAAACACATGAAAACATTTTCAACATTACTAATTATTAGAGAAATGCAAATCAAAAGTACAATGAGGTCTCACCTCACACTGGTCAGAATGGCCATCATCAAAAAA
>NC_041217.1:46432702-46442183 GCF_002837175.3 Physeter macrocephalus
AAAAAAAAAAAAGACTATTTTCCAAAAGATAAACAACCAAACAGGAAGCTGAACTCAGAGAGGTAACGGTAAACAAAATATAAGAGTATAGAAAAGGAGAAACAAAGGACAATATGATTTGAGGACAAATACCTACAAAAGAACAAGTATTAGATTTGGAGAATAAAAAGAGAATTGCAAAGTGGAAGTTAATCTGAAAGAATTACTCAAAATGAAGGAATAAAGCCAAGAAAACAGAAAAATTTGTAAGAGAAGAAAAGAGACATAGGAGACAGAATAATAAGGTTAATTACAGAAAAAGAATTCAGAATAATAATAGTGAAGACGATTCAAGACCTCGGAAAAAGAATGGAGGCAAAGATCGAGAAGATGCAAGAAATGTTTAACAAAAACCTAGAAGAATTAAAGAACAAACAAACAGAGATGAACAATACAATAACTAAAATGAAAAATACACTAGGAGGAATCAATAGCAGAATAACTGAGGCAGAAGAACGGATAAGTGAACTGGAAGACAGAATGGTGGAATTCACTGCCATGGAACAGAATTTAAAAAATGAATGAAAAGAAATGAAGACAACCTAAGAGACCTCTGGGACAACATTAAATGCCAACAACATTTGCATTATAGGGGTCCCAGAAGGAGAAGAGAGAGATAAAGGACCCGAGAAAATATCTGAAGAGATCAGAGTCGAAAACTTCCTTAACAGGGGAAAGGAAATAAACACCCAAGTCCAGGAAGCACAGAGCATCCCAGGCAGGACAAACCCAAGGAGAAACATGCTGAAACACCTAGTAATCAAACTGACAAAAATTAAAGACAAAGAAAAATTACTGAAAGCAGAAAGGGAAAAACAACAAATAACATACAAGGGAACTCCCATAAGGTTAACAGCTGATTTCTCAGCAGGAACTGTACAAGCCACAAGGGAGTGGCATGACATATTTAAAGAGATGAAAGGGAACAACATACAACCAAGATTACTCTACCCAGAAAGGATCTCATTCAGATTTGATGGAGAAATCAAAAGTTTTACAGATAAGCAAATGCTAAGAGGATTCAGCACCACCAAACCAGCCCTACAACAAATGTTAAAGGAACTTCTCTAGGTGGGAAACACAAGAGAAGAAAAGGACCTACAAAAACAAACACAAAACAATTAAGAAAATGGTAATAGGAACATACATATCAATAAGAAAGAAACTAAGACATAAATGAAAACATACCCCATGTTCATAGACTGGAAGGCTGAATATTGTTAAGATGTCAAATACTACCCAAAGTGATCTACAGATTTAATGCAATTCCTATAAAAATCCCAATGACTTTTTTTTTCAGAAATAGAAAAACCCATCCTAAAATTCACACGGATTTCCAAAGGACCTGAGGTAGCTAGAGGACTCATACTTCCTGATTTCAAAACTTACTACAAAGCTACAGTAATCAAAAAACATATATAAAAACAGACATATACACCAATGGAATAGAAGAGAGAACACAGAAATAAACCCTTGCATATATGGTCAAAGGATTTTTGACAAGAATGCCAAGACCATTCACTGGAGAAAGGACAGTTTTTTCAAAAAATGGTTCTGAGAAAACTAGGTATTCACATGCAAAAGAATGAAGTTAGATCCATACCTAAAGCTACATACAAAAATTAATTCAGGGCTTCCCTGGTGGCGCAGTGGTTGAGAGTCCGCCTGCTGATGCAGGGGACACGGGTTCATGCCCCGGTCCGGGAAGATCCCACATGCCGTGGAGCGGCTAGGCCCGTGAGACATGGCCGCTGAGCCTGTGCTCCACAACGGGAGAGGCCCGCGTACCGCAAAAAAAAAAAACAACAAAAAATTAATTCAAAATGGATCAAAAACTTAAATCTAAAACCATAAAACTCTTTTCACAACTTGGGATTTGGCAATGATTTCTTGGATATGACACCACAGGCACAAGCAACAAAAGAAAAAATAGACAAATAAGACTTCATAAAAAATTTTAAACTGTATGCATTGACAACAAACAATATCAACAGAGTAAAAAGGCAACCCACAGAATGAGAGAAAATATTTATAAACCTGATAAAGGATTAATATTCAGAATATATAGAAAGCTCCTGAAACTAACAATAAAAAACAAACTCAATTCAAAAATGGACAAAGGACTTGAAAAGACATTTTTCCAAAGAAGATATACAAATGACCAATAAGCACATGAAAAGACATTTAACATCATTAATCATTAGGGAAATTCAAATCAAATCTAGGCAATCAAACCTAACCTCATACCCAGTAGAACGGCTACTATCAAAAAAACAAAATAAATACTGGCAAAGATGTGGAGAAATTGGAACCCTTAGGCTCTGCTGGTAGAAAGGCAAAATGGTATAGCCCTGGTGGAAAATAGTATGGCAGTTCCTCAAAAAATTAAAAATAGAATTACCATTTGATCCAGCAATTCCATTTCTGGGTATATACCCCAAAGAATCGCAAGCAAGGTCTCAAAGAGACAGTTTTACACCCATGTTCATAGTAGCATTATTCACAGTAGCTAAAACATGGAAGCAACACAGTATCCACTGACAGACAGACAGATGACCAAAATGTGTTATATACATGCAATGGAATGTTATTCAGCCTTAAAAAGGAAGGAAATCCTGACATATGCTATAGCATGGATGTACACTGATGACACCACACTAAGTGAAATAAGCCAGTCACAAAAAGACAAATATTGCACCATTCCACTTATATGAGATACTTGCAATAGTCAGAATCATAGACAAAGAAAGTAGAATGGTGGTTGCCAGGACTAGGGGCAAGAAGGAACAAGGAGTTATTGTTTAATGGGTACTGAGTTTCAGTTTTACAAGATGTCAAGTATTAAAGAGATGGATGGTGAGGACAGTTGCACAGTATTATGAATGCATTTAATACCACTGAACAGTATACTTATTAAGATAGTAAATTTTATGTCATGTGTATTTTACCAGAATAAAAACAATTTTGGAAAAAAGAAAAGATATCAATCACATCAAAATTTGTGAGATGCAGTTAATGCAACACTTGGAGGGAAATTTATAACACAAATTATCTATATTAGAAAAGAAGAAAGGTTTCAACTCAATCACTTCAGTTTCTACCTTAAGAAACTAGAAAGATAAGAGCAAATTACTCCTAAAGAAAGCAGAAAATAGGAAATAATAAAGTTAAGAGTAGAAATCAATGAAACAGAGAACAGAAAAGTAGACAGTATCAATAAACCAGGAGCTGGTTCTTTGAGAAAATAAATAAAGCTGAAAACTTCTAAGCCAGACTATTAAGTACAAAAAAAAAAAAGGGAAACAAATTTCTGAAATCAAGAATGAGAAAGGAAAAACCATTACAGAATCTAAAGACATCAAAAGGATAATAAAGGAATACTATAAACACTTGTATGCCAGTAAATTCAACAACCTAGATGAAATGGACAAATTCCTTGAAAGGCACAAACTAGAAATAATGTTCAATCAAGAAGAAATGGATAACCTGATTAGCCTTACATCTCTTTTAAAAATTGGATTTGTATTTAAAAATCTTCCCTCAAAGAAAACTCAAGACCAAGATGGCTTCACTGGGGAATTGTACAAAATATGTAAGGAAGAAATAACACCAATTCTTTACAAACTCTTCTAAAAAACTGAAGAGGAGAGAGCATTTATTAGGAGAGCACACCTTGTCATTAAAAACCACACAAAAGAATTACAAGAAAACAAACTGCAGCCCTATGAGGCGGATACTAACAATCATTACATTTTAGAGATAAACTGAGGACTAAAGAGATTCAGAAACTTGCCTAAGACTGCAGAGCTAAAAATTGGCAGGCAACCTGGATTTCAGAACAGAGGCTCTTAACCATAACACTATAACTGCTTCTCAAATTCAATTAAATTCTAGACACTCCTGCAAAAGAAAATAGTAAGAAAATAGTATGCTGCCCCATACTTACCTAGAAACTATGCTGGAACCATTATAGAGATCACTAGCATATGATAATGTAGCCAAAGGTCGTACTGAATTATATCGAGTAAACTTGGACAAGCATTCCTGAAATTCATCCAACTGGCTCGCAGTTCGACTGTCATCTATATGAAGAAAACAAAATAAATGAATTGAACTGCAACATAAGTCAAAGAGCAATATCCACAGACTAAAAACTATATTCTAAACACAAACAACTCTTCAAGAGTACTTAGAGAAGACTAACATACACAAATTAATGAGCTGATCTTTCAACTTTTAAGAAAAATTTCTCAGTGGTTCTTGAAAGACACTGTCTCTCTCAACACCAGTAAGAACATACTGTGAATTCTTTTTCTTTTTTAAGCAATAATTTCTTGCAAAAACAAAAATACCTCTGATCAAGAGAAGTTAAATCATTTATTAAAAGAAAATCCCTTATCAATGAAGAAGGTGAGGGTGGAGAGACAAGTATATATACGGGACAGGGTATTTGTTAAAGGAACATGTTTACAGGGATATATCTTCATGTTCATGCTTACTTATAGTCAAGACACAATTAATAATAACATAATTTAGACTAAAAATTGATTTTTAAGTAAAAAGAAAGTGAAATATTTGTTCACATTATAGTTTGAAGTGTTTCAAATCCAATTATGGGATGAGAGTAAAAAACTGCAGTGTATGAATTATTAATTTTCAAAATCAAACTTAAAACAGGTTCACTCAAATGTCTTGGTGGAATACAGAAAACAATAATTCCATCCAATAGAACTCTTTACAAATACTTTGAGTAAAGTCCATTTCAGTAAACTATTCATAACTAAATGATGTAGAATTTAAATCACAAAATCAGGTTATAAAGGACCCGAGAAGACAGCTAATTTACTCTCCAATGTAGAAACAGGCCTACAGTGAAAGCATGAATAAAAACATTATTTTTCAAAACTGCTTAAAGTTTGGACTTGCGTTTTCCCTTCCAAAGAAAAAGAACACAATTACTTTAGTTAGCTTTCTATATTGAAACTTGAAATAAGCCTGTTACAACACTGTGTTTTCATACCTTCTTCCTTATTCTTAGCTCATATACATACATACACACACAGAACTTTTTTGAGGTAAACTTTTGTGATTTCCCTTCTTAAATGTCCTCTGAAAATACTAGTAAGTAAAAAGAAATTAAGCTGTAAGAATCATTAAGTCAAAAGAGTTACTATTACTCTACTATATGATCTATAATAAAGAATTTATTTATTTTATCTGGAGATTTCCAGTTATCTTGAATTGCTGATATGAAGAACTTTATCTAACAATTATTATAAAGAAAAACAAACAATTATTTGAGGAAACTAAGTAAGCTTCTGTCCCTAATATTTTACATTTTAAAGATTTAAACACTAACTTAACATAGTCATCTAACGACCTACATTAAAAGGGCTCAATTTTGTAGTGTTTCCATTCTAGAAAACGCAAAAGGAACAAACCCAATTAGCATGAAATATCAAAATGTTATTGAGCAAAAGTACTTGGTCCACAAAAATTATTCTCAGGAAATTCAACAAATTATAAATAAAACATAGGTTATTGCAAAAGCGGGGGGTGGGGTATCAACTGTACTGCAAAGTGGTTTGGATACAACGTGCATCCAACCATGTAACTGGTTCTTTTTACATATAACCCTATTACTGTGAGCTACTTAATGTAGTAAATACTGAAAAGACAGTTACTTTAGCTAGCCATTTAAAAATTGTTTTAATATTAATATATTCTTTCAACATTTTGACATCAATCCCTAAGTACATAAAATTCACAAGCATTCAAGAATGTCTATTCTGCAGAAGATCACAATCCTTTTCTAGGGTAGTTGAACTTCTGGCCATCATATCCACTCATTTAACACCTACTTTCAACAGAAGTTATAAAAATAACACTAAAAGCAGTTATTTCAGTATCTGAAAGCATAGGGATTAGATTTCACTTATCTGGTTGTAAAAAGGTAGGATTTTGTTTGCTTGGTCGGTTTATGATCAATACCCATACATATCTGATGGCATATCACCTCTCCTATTCTAATTACAGATTAGTTTGCAAAAGTGTGTTCAGTGTCTCTTCTGTCTTCTAATGCTCTATAATTTAGCTTCTCTTTCAATTACAATTAAGAGTTCAAAGCATTTATTTCTTAGTCTTCATGTCTCATTTTCATAGATGAAAATAAAACTTGGGGATGGGGAGTGTATTCTCATTTGAAAATATACAAAAGGACAATCAAACTCTTAGGTACCCCATTACAAAGAAGTTTAAATTTCCTTTTTACAGCCAAGGACACTAGGAGGGACTCCATATTCAGCAATATGATTAGTGTAGACACTGTGCAAATTTGTTAAGTTAAATTTGAGATTCCTAAAAACTAAAGACAACGTGTTAAGTACAATACAGCCATGTCTACAAAAATAAAAATATATTTTTCCTCCTGGTTTTAACTTACTAGTCTACCTCCCTATAAAGCTATATCTCCAAAATAAATTAAATTGGTTTGTAATTACCTTTACTATCCCATAGCATGCCTATGCTATCTATAGTTATTTACAAATTATTAATCAATAGCCTACTCCAATCTCTCTTTCCCATCTTGCTCTCTCTTTTTAATGTCTGCCATTTGCCTGTGGTTGTATTTCAACATCATACCAACAAGTAACATGTGAAAGGGTTAACATGAACCCTCTGCCAGTCAGTAGAATGTAGGTCTCAGACCACTTGCAATGTTACAGCTTCCTACTACAGTTTATAGACTATTACAGAAGTTTAATAAGGGGCTCAATTCTCAAGACAATACAATGAGAGCTTTCCAGCTGTATGAAAACTGTTGATTATTAATTTCAAACACACTTATGAACAAAGTTTGGCTTTCTTCTAGTCTTCACAGGAAAAATGCTATGTGAATCTATATACATTTTTCTGCCACCTCCAGTCCTGAGGCAAATTTCTCCAAAGATTCTCTCTCTATAATGTGTGGATTATAATACAAACATGCCTATTCAAGAGAAAACCAAGGCAAAATTTTTAACAATTAATAAAATATCAGACATTTTTTTTCCTTGGTGGTCCTCATTTTGAGCAGGTGTATTACAAATGACATCAATTAATTGAGAATCTAACTTATACCAAGCATTGTATTTTACATGCATCATCTATAAACCTTAAAAAAAAAAAAACCCTGCTGGGTCGGTATAAATGTCCCTACCGCAGTGGTGAGCAAAGATACCAAGAAAGGCTAAAGATCAGAGAACTAACAAAAAGAGAACAGAACTACATTACTTTTCTATAGCAATAAAAATATTCTATACTATCGTGTACAAATCTTTGCATAAGTTATTTCCTCTACTTTGAATATGTTTCTAATTACCTTTTTTAGTTAATTAATACTAGCTTTGACTAAATACATCTATAAAATCCTTACAGGAATCATTCTCTTACATTTCTCCATTTACAACATGGCACGGCTTTTTCACTCCCAGTTATATTACTGGATATTCTTCTCTATTCCCTTAATCCCCTCTGCATATGTATATAACATAAAATATCACATAGAATTATTTACCTGTTGCTTTCCCCCACTAAATTCATAATACTCCTTGATGACAAGAACAAGTACTTTCATCTTTTTATTCGTAGCATAGAGGACAGTGCTTAGAACTTAAAAAATGTTGAAGAATAGAAGGCAACTGAATGGAACTTGGCTGACTTGCTTTTAACTTTATACAGCTCACTATATACAGATTAAAAATTCCCAAATAAAGAAAGAGAACAAAAATAGATGTGGAAAAGCAATGTTCTCCAAGATGTCTAAGAACCTCCACAATACTGTGCTAAACTGTGTTGAAAATAGACACTTTTGCTTTCCATAAATCCAGCATAAGAAGCTATATATGGATATGAAATATGAATCTGAGATATTTTAAGAAGTCCTGAATGTACCTGAGATACGAGACATCCTTGTAGAAAAGTAACATTGCTCTAAGTCTTCAAAATGAGCAGTGAGTCGTTTTCGTCTTGATGCTAATGTGCTGTTATACCAGGGCTGTTTCTTTGTCTAAGGTGATAACAAGAAAATACACTTGTAACTCAGAACAAATCATATTATTTCTCTGCACAGAATATCCAAATGCTTGAAGATGTAATTTCAAAAGTTCACATTAAAATACTTACAAATAGCAAAATCCCGCAGTTCTTAGACCATACTTCGAATTCTTATTTTAAAGGGAAAATAGGTCAAGTTTATGAGAATAAAATGAGAAGCTTCTTTCAACTCTCCAAATTAAATGAAGATAGAATCCATTATAAGGGCTATTCTAAAACTTAGAATTTTGAAAATTTTACTTTAATATGCATCAATTGTTAGAAAACAATTACCAAAAGAAAACTAATTATTGCTTCATCATCCCTATATTGCACCCTATACCTTGTGAATAATAGGAACACTGCTTGACTGTACAGAATAGGTATTTAAATTAATACCGATTATTAGGTTAAGGGGTAGTTAATATGTATAGTTTAACATACACATTAGAAGACCCAAATAACTAAATCACATATATATATATTTAGAGAACAACAACAAATCTGAAATACACTGGCATATAAATCTTATTTTAAAAGTCTATAATCCTAAATATATAATATTACCAACACCATGTTAATTAAAACGGTATGAAAACCCTTCCACAAATCGTTACAAACTATTATGCTTGTGGCACATTAACAGATAAAGAGATAAGACACATAATGAGATCCTGAGATGACATAAGTTCACCAATAAGAATACCAGAACTGCAAATGTATTAAGTAAGAAATATTAAGTTACTACTATGAACAAAAAACACTTATCTAAAGTGAACTCCTGCTAAAAGTAAATGGTAAGTAAGAATTTTAAAGCTGTGCTTGGATCAAAAAAAAAAAAGACTATTTTCCAAAAGATAAACAACCAAACAGGAAGCTGAACTCAGAGAGGTAACGGTAAACAAAATATAAGAGTATAGAAAAGGAGAAACAAAGGACAATATGATTTGAGGACAAATACCTACAAAAGAACAAGTATTAGATTTGGAGAATAAAAAGAGAATTGCAAAGTGGAAGTTAATCTGAAAGAATTACTCAAAATGAAGGAATAAAGCCAAGAAAACAGAAAAATTTGTAAGAGAAGAAAAGAGACATAGGAGACAGAATAATAAGGTTAATTACAGAAAAAGAATTCAGAATAATAATAGTGAAGACGATTCAAGACCTCGGAAAAAGAATGGAGGCAAAGATCGAGAAGATGCAAGAAATGTTTAACAAAAACCTAGAAGAATTAAAGAACAAACAAACAGAGATGAACAATACAATAACTAAAATGAAAAATACACTAGGAGGAATCAATAGCAGAATAACTGAGGCAGAAGAACGGATAAGTGAACTGGAAGACAGAATGGTGGAATTCACTGCCATG
>NC_041217.1:46442495-46458817 GCF_002837175.3 Physeter macrocephalus
TACAACAAATGTTAAAGGAACTTCTCTAGGTGGGAAACACAAGAGAAGAAAAGGACCTACAAAAACAAACACAAAACAATTAAGAAAATGGTAATAGGAACATACATATCAATAATTACCTTAAATGTGAATGGATTAAATGCTACACCCAAAAGACACAGGCTTGTTGAATGGATACAAAAACAAGACCCATATATATGCTGTCTACAAGAGACCCACTTCAGACCTAGAGACACATACTGGCTGAAAGTGAGGGGATGGAAAAAGATATTCCATGCAAATGGAAATCAAAAGAAAGCTGGAGTAGCAATACTCATATCAGATAAAACGGACTTTAAAATAAAGAACGTTACAACAGACAAGGAAGGACACTACATAATGATCAAGGGATCAACCCAAGAAGAAGATATAACAATTATAAATATAAATGCATCCAACATAGGAGCACCTCAGTACAAAAGGCAACTGCTAACAGCTATAAAAGGGGAAATCGACAATAACACAATAATAGTGGGGGACTTTAACACCCCACTTACACCAAACGACAGATCATCCAAACAGAAAATTAATAAGGAAACAGAAGCTTTAAATGACACAACAGACCACACAAATTTAATTGATATTTATAGGACATTCCATCCAGAAACAGCAGATTAGACTTCCTTCTAAAGTGTACACAGAACATTCTCCAGGCTAGAACACATCTTGTGTCACAAATCAAGCTTCAGTAAATTTGAGAAAACTGAAATCATATCAAGCATCTTTTCTGACCACAATGATATGAGATTAGAAATCAATTACAGGGAAAAAAACGTAAAAAACACAAACACATGGGGGCTCAACAATATGTTACTAAATAACCAAGAGATCACTGAAGAAATCCAAGAGGAAATCAAAAAATACCTAGAGACAAATGACAATGAAAACACGAGAATCCGAAACCTATGGGATGCAACAAAAGCAGTTCTAAGAGGGAAGTTTATAGCAATACAAGCCTACCTCAAGAAACAAGAAAAATCACAAATAAAAAATCTAACCTAACACCTAAAGGAACTACAGAAAGAAGAACAAACAAAACCCAAGGTTGGCAGAAGGAAAGAAATCATAAAGATCAGATCAGAAATAAAAGAAATAGAAACAAGGAAAAACAATAGCAAAGATCAATAAAACTAAAAGCTGGTTCTTTGAGAAGATAAACAAAATTGATAAACCATTAGCCAGACTCATCAAGAAAAAGCGGGAGAGGACTCAAATCCATAAAATTAGAAATGAAAAAAGGAGAAGTTACAACAGACACTGCAGAAATGCAAAGCATCATAAGAGACTACTACAAGCAACTCTATGCCAATAAAATGGACAACCTGGAAGAAATGGACAAATTCTTAGAAAAGGAATAACCTTCTAAGACTGAACCAGGAAGAAATAGAAAATATGAACAGACCAATCACAAGTAATGAAATTGACACTGAGATTAAAAATCTTCCAAGAAACAAAAGTCGAGGACCAGATGGCTTCACAGGGGAATTCTATCAAATAGATAAAATTCTCTTTAGAGAAGAGCTAACACCCATCCTTTTCAAACTCTTCCAAAAAAATACAGAGGAAGGAACACTCCCAAACTCATTCTATGAGGCCACCATCACCCTGATACCAAAACCAGACAAAGATACTACAAAAAAAGAAAATTACAGACCAATATCACTGATGAATATAGATGCAAAAATCCTCAACAAATACTAGCAAAGAGAATCCAACAACAAATTAAAAGCATCATACACCATGATCAAGTGGGATTTCTCCCAGGGATGGAAATATTCTTCAATAAATGCAAATCAATCAATGTGATACACCATATTAAGAAACAGAAGAATAAAAACCATATGATCATCTCAATAGATGCAGGAAAAGCTTTTGACAAAATTCAACACCCATTTATGATAAAAACTCTCCAGAAAGTGGGCATAGAGGGAACCTACCTCAACATAATGATGAAAAATCTGAAAGAGAAATTAAGGAAACACTCCCATTTACCACTGCAACAAAAAGAATAAAATGCCTAGGGATAAACCTACCTAGGGAGATAAAAGATCTGTATGCAGAAAACTATAAGACACTGATGAAAGAAATTAAATATGACACAAACACATGGAGAGATATACCATGTTCTTTCATTGGAAGAATCAATATTGTGAAAATGACTATACTACCTAATCTACAGATTCAATGCAACCTATCAAATTACCAATGGCATTTTTTACAGAACTAGAACAAAAAATCTTAAAATTTGTATGAAGACACAAAGACCCCAAAATAGCCAAAGCGGTCTTGAGGGAACAAAAACGGAGCTGGAGGAATCAGACTCCCTGACCTCAGACTATACTACAAAGCTACAGTAATCAAGACAATATGATAATGGCACAAATGCAGAAATATAGATCAATGGAACAGGATAGAAAGCCCAGAGATTTACTCACGCACCTATGGCCACCTAATCTATGACAAACGAGGCAAGGATATACAATGGAGAAAAGACAGTCTCTTCAAAAAGTGGTGCTGGGAAAACTGGACAGCTACATGCAATAGAATGAAATTAGAACACTCCCTAACACCATACACAAAAATAAACTCAAAATGGATGAGAGACCTAAAGTAGACCGGACACTATAAAACTCGCAGAGGAAAACACAGGAAGAACACTGTTTTTCATAAATCACAGCACGATCTTTTTTGATCCACCTCCTAGAGTAATGGAAATAAAAACTAATTAAAGAAATGGGACCTAATGAAACTTAAAAGCTTTTTGCAAAGCAAAGGAAACTATAAACAAGATGAGAAGACAACCCTCAGAATGGGAGAAAATATTTGCAAATGAATTAACAAAGGATTAATCTCCAAAATACATAAAGAGCTCATGCAGCTAAATATCAAAAATACAAACAACCCAATCCAAAAATGGGCAGAAGAGCTAAACAGACATTTCTCCAAAGACATACCGATGGCTAAGAAGCACATGAAAAGCTGCTCAACATCACTAATCATTAGAAAAATGCAAATCAAAACTACAATGAGGGGCTTCCCTCGTGGCGCAGTGGTTGAGAGTCCACCTGCCGATGCAGGGGACACGGGTTCGTGCCCTGGTCCGGGAGGGGAGAGGCCACAACAGTGAGAGGCCTGCGTACCGCAAAAAAAAAAAAAAAAAAAAAAAAAACTACAATGAGGTATCACCTCACACCAGTTAGAATGGGCATCATCAGAAAATCTACAAACAACAAATGCTGGAGAGGGTGTGGAGAAAAGGGAACCCTCTTGCACTGCTGCAAGGTGGGAATGTAAACTGATACAGCCACTATGGAGAACAGTAGGGAGGTTCTTTAAAAATCTAAAAGTAGAATTACCATATGATCCAGCAATCCCACTACTGGGCATATACCCAGAGAAAACCATAATTCAACAAGACACATACACCCCAATGTTCACTGCACCACTATTTACAATAGCCATGTCTTGGAAGCAACCTAAATGCCCATCGACAGACGAATGGATAAAGATGTGGTACATATATACAATGGGATATTACTCAGCCATAGGAAGGAATGAAATTGGGTCATTTATAGAGACGTGGATGGATCTAGAGACTGTCATACGGAGTGAAGTAAGTCAGAAAGAGAAAAACAAATATCGTATATTAACGCATATATGTGGAACCTAAAAAGTGGTACTGATGGACCGGTTTGCAAGGCAGAAATTGAGACACAGATGAGGAGAACAAACGTATGGACACCAAGTGGGAAAGTGGCAGGGGGGTGGGGGTCGGGGGGTGATGAACTGGCAGATTGGGATTGACATATATACACTAAGATGTATAAAATGGATAACTAATGAGAACCTGCTGTATAAAAAAATAAATTAAATAAAATTCAAAAAAAAAACAAAAAAAGAAACATAAAAAAAAAGAATAAGGTTTAAAATATGGGCCCCCAGAGACCCATAAAAGAGTAACAGACTGAAGAAGACATATCTGAAGAGTTGGTGCTGACAATTTTCCAGAACTGAAAACATACATAAATACAGACATAGAAATTATTCCTATCAAGAAGGATAATTAAAAAGAAATCCGTGGGGCGTCCCTGGTGAAGAATCTGTCTGCCAATGCAGAGGACACAGGTTCAAGCCCTGTTCCGGGAAGATCCCATATGTCACAGAGCAACTAAGCCCGTGCACCACAACTACTGAGCCTGCGCTCTAGAGCCCACAAGCCACAACTACTGAGCCCACGTGCCACATCTACAGAAGCTCACATGCCTAGAGCCCGTGCTCCACAATGAGAAGCCTGCGCACTGCAACAAAGAGTAGCCCCCGCTCACCACCTACTAGAGAAAGCCTGTGCTCAGCAACAAAGATTCAACACAGCCAAAAATAAATAAAAATAAGTTAATTTTTTTAAAAAGGAAATCTGCAATTAGACACACTAAAGCAAAACTACGTTTTTGTACAAAACAGAGAGATTTTAAAATAAGACAAATAGAAAAGTTAATTCACCTGACAGGAACAATTAAACAAGCAAAGTACTTCTCAAAAGCAATGAGAAGTTAGAACAAAGTAAACTTTGGTTATCCTTAAAAAGTTGAAATAAAGTAACTCCAACCTAAAATTCAGAACTGTCCTGCAACAACATGAGCAAAATATTTTTTCATGTAAATGAAAACAAGGATTATCACCAATAAGCTACTTCTTAAAAAATTTCTGAAACCGTGTAATTGAAAAGTTCAACAACACAAACCAGCAGGTCTGAGACACAAAATGAAAGAGAAGCAAGGAAACTAGTAACCAAGTAAGTGATTTTAAATATTGTTTACATACATTAATTATAATATCTAATTTATGGGGTTCAAGACTAAGACAGAAAAAATACACTGAAAACCAGCATATACATTAGAAGAGAGGGCCCAGATACTTTTTACATGAAAATTCTACCAAATATTCAAGGAAGATATAACATCAATTGTACACAAACTCTTTCAGAAAACACTTCCCAATTTGTCTTCTGAGACCAGCATAGCTGTAATATCAAACCTAATGAGGACACTGGGGAAGGGAAGGAAAGAAGAGGGGAATAAGGGCCTTCATGAAAACAAGCACCCACAACAAAATAACAGCAAATCAATTTCAACAACATGTAAAAAGAATAACGCATCGTGACTAAATGGAGTTCAGTCCAAGAATGCAGGGTTGTTTTCATTAGAAAATCAATCAATGCAATTCATCAAGTGGGCAGAATAAAGGCGATATCCATATAAAATTTCTGCCTGGTTTGCAGGGCAGAAATTGAGATACAGATGTAGAGAAAAAATGTATGGACACCAAGGGGGGAAAGCGGCGGGGGGTTGTGATGAATTGGGAATTTGGGATTGACATGTATACACTGATGTGTATAAAATGGATGACTAATAATAACCTGCTGTATAAAAAAATAAATAAAATTTAAAAACAATTTTCAAGAGATGCATAAAAAGCATCTGACAAAATTCAACACCTATACATGTTAAAATTTCTCAACAGAAGGAAACTTCCTCAGCTTGATAAAGGGCATCTACCAAAATGTAGAGCTAACATATAAGTTGAAGTATAAGGGGGAAAGGGGAGGAAAAAGAGGAAAAAGAAGAGAAGGGAGATGTGGCGAGAGGAGAGGAGGGGAGGGAAGAAGGAGAGGAGAAAGGGGTGAAGAGGTGAGGGGAAACAGAAGAGAACACACAAAGATTAGAAAAGGTAAAAATATCTTTTTGTTGATATGATTTTACATAGAAATTCCTGAGAATCTACAAAACTACTAGAATTAATAAATTTAGAAAAAAACTAATAAATTTAGCAAGTTAATAAGAAACATGGCTAACATACAAAAATCAATTGTATGTTTATATATTCACAACAAAGTAGAAAATAAAAATTTTAAAATAATTGTATCAATAATAGCATCAAAAAGAATTAGAAATTAATTTAATGAAAGAATGGAAGACCTCTATATTACAAACACAAACACTGCCAGAAGAAATTTTTAAAAGACCAAAATAGATGGAAAGATATACCATATTCATGGACTGGAAAGCTCAATATTGTTCGTGTGTTACTTATGGTAACTGGGTAAATGGTACAGGGGCTCTCTCTGTTTTTTTGGTTTTTTTGGTTTTTTAATGCTTTTTGCTTTGTTTTGGCTGCACCATGCAGTTTGTGCAATCTTAGTTCCCCAACCAGGGATGGATTGAACCCAAGCTGCCAGTAGTGGAAGCATGGAGTCCTAACCACTGGACCACCAGGGAATTTTCATGGGCTCTCTGTATTAATTTTTACAACTACATGTGAATCTACAATTATCTCAAAATTTAAAAATTTATTTTTACAACTCTAAAGAAACTTAGGAATAAACTTATGAAGAAATAAATAAAACCTAGACTCAACTTAATATCATAAATATATCAATTCCTCGCAAGGTAACTTATAAGTTAAAGGCAGTTCTAATAAAGATACCAAGAAGCTTTTTTATGCAGCTAGAGAAACTGATACTAAAGTTGATGTGAGGGCTTCTCTGGTGGCACAGTGGTTAAGAATCCGTCTGCCAATGAAGGGGACACGGGTTCGAGCTCTGGGCTGGGAAGATCCCACATGACGTGGAGCAACTAAGCCCGTGTGCCACAACTATTGAGCCTGCACTCTAGAGCCCACGAGCCACAACTACTTAGCCTGCAAGCCACAACTACTGAAGCCTGTGGCCTAGAGCCCATGCTCTGCAACAAGAAAAGCCACCATGATAAGAAGACCACTCACCAAAATGAAGAGTAGCCCCCGCTCGCTGCAACTAGAGTAAGCCCACGTGCAACAATGAAGACCCAACACAGCCAAAATTAAAATAAATTAAATAAATTTTAAAAAATAATAAAGTTCATGTGAAAAAAGAAACAGGAAAGAATATTCTGTAAAACACTGAAAAAGAAGTGCTGGGGGGTTGGAGGAATTAGTTCTATCAGACATTAAAACATACCATAAAGAGGTGATAGTGAAAAGAGAAACACATCAGCAGATTGAAGAGAAAGACCAGAAATAAATCCATTTTACACACAGAATTTTTGATATGAGAAAGGTTGCATATCACAACTCTCAATCAAAGATAGATTTTTTAAAAGTGGGCTAGGACAACTGACTAGACATTTGGATAAAGATAAAATTAGATCCACACCTCGAAACATACACAACAATAAACTCCAAACAGAACAGGAATCTAAAAGTAAAAAATGAAATGAGACAAGTATTTTAAGAAAACATGGGTAAATTTCTCTATATCCTAGTTACAGGTAGACATTTTGAACTATGACTCAAAACCCAGAGGTAACAAAAGATTGGTAACTTTAAACAATAATTTAAAAATTTTGAACAGTTTCAAAAATAAAACAGAAGAAAATATAGGCAACATTTATCACAGATAAAGGGCTAATATTCTTAATATACTGCCAAATCTTAAAAATTGAACAAACCAGATCAAAAACTTTATTGAAAAAATAGGCCAGAAATATGAGTACATAATCCATTAATAAGTATATTAATATACCAGTAATCATATGATAATACGTTTGTTCAACTTCATTCATAATTACAGAAACATAAAACTATTCTGAGATATATTTCTCACCTGATAGATTGGCAAAAATTTTAAAGTAAAACTCATTCTTTTAGAGAGGCTCTGAGAAAGACTCTAGGAAAACAGGCACATTCATATATTGCTGGGGAAAATGCAAATTGGTACAATTATTTGGGGGAAGAAGATGATTTGGCAATATCAATCTCTGTCTGTCTTTCCATCCATCCGTCCATCCATCCATCCATTCATCCATCTGTATCTTTGACCCAGAAACCCCACGTCTAGGAATTTACACTGAAGATACATTGTCCAACAATATGAAAATACATATGCACAAGTTAATCACTGCAGCACTACTTGTAATTACAAGATAATGTAAACTACCTGACTTTATGTAACAAATTGATTAAATAATGCTATGCAGCTATAAAAACGATGAGGAAGAGTTCTATGAACTTCTGTGGATTTGTTTTCATGATAAACTGTTAAAATAAAAAAGCAAAGTGCAGAAGAGAATCACTAGGAAAGCTACCCTTTGTGTAAGAAAAAAGAAATAAGAGAATATGTATATGTATCATGAAAACCTGACTAATAAAACTGGTTACCAACAGGGGGTAAGAAACAATGTAGTGGGAAAAGGTAAAGGATATGGGAATTGGTAGAAGGGCTGGACAGGTGGTATTTATTGAGTATGACTTTTTGTATAGCTCTGACTTTTAGAATCAGGTCAGTATTTCATATATTCAAAAAAGTCTGTATGTCATAAAAATGGAGGGTGGTGGGACACAAACAGAAGCAAACGAACTTAACTGTATTTCAAAGAAATATCACTGTTTATACTGATGAAAATTAACAATCAAAACCAAGTAAACTTTGAACACACTATATTTTCACACTATATTCTCTTAGACTAAAGACAAAAAGAAATTTAAATATCACTAGTTAGTAGATTTGTTTTCTTAGTTATTTCCATACTAGTTTATATATATATATATATATATATTCTAAGACTATGACAATAAGTAAAATGTATTTTGATAATGCGAGCTAGGTTTCTGTCAGAAAAGAGAATTAGAGATATAGAAAGGGTACAATGTAAAGCTTCAACGAACCCTGTGATAGTGAACTGCAATGAGAGCTCATCAGTAGGAACTCATAGCTTTTATGACAGATACAGAAACACAGACATGTTATTTACATATATGATTACATAAATATTATGTTCATAAACTGAATAGCATAGATTAATCTCAGCTAGTCTGTATTGCCCACATGGTTATCTCCAGAACAGCTGACTCTTACCTACATTACAAAATGTTGTGGTTTTTTTTAACAATTCTTTTTTTTTTTTTAATTTACTTATTTTTGGCTGCATTGGGTCTTTTGTTGCTACACGCGGGCTTTCTCTAGCTGTGGAGAGTGGGGGCTACTCTTTGTTGCGGCGCACAGACTTCTTATTGCGGTGGCTTCTCTTGTTGCAGAGCACAGGCCCTAGGAGAGTGGGCTTCAGTAGTTGCAGCACACAGGCTCAGCAGTTGTGGCTCATGGGCTTAGTTGTTCCGCGGCATGTGGGATCTTCCCAGACCAGGGCTTGAACCCGTGTCCCCTGCATTGGCAGGTGGATTCTTAACCACTGTGCCACCAGGGAAGCCCACAAAATGTACTAAATAAAGATAAATGATATTCCATGACCATGGGCCTGTGAGTTGTTTGTGAGCAGACTGTATCAGTCTGTCAGCATTGTTTAGTAATAATAAGTGAATTTATGATTCACCTGATTTCAGTGGAGCCTGTAACTTAATGGCTGGTCACATAACTAGAATGCACTGCCCATGTGACTAGCTTAAAATAAGAGATCCAAACTCAAGCCAAATTTGAATTTCCCATACTAAGGTGCTTGAGATGCAAGCTAGTAGTGGTTCTGAACCTGGAGACAAAGCAATTCCCCTGTGACTCGGTGGTAGAAGGACAAAGAAGACTGTGCCTGAAGTCTTCATATCCCTTTCAATGAGTACCCTTCTTCCACTTGGTTGTACTATATTCATTGCCTATAATGAAGTTCCAGAAGTATAAACTGCTTGATTCCTGTGAGTCCTTTCATCAAACACTTAAGGTGATTAATATATAATGAATGGATACATATTATAATATGTTATATATACACATATACATATGTCCTAGCTCTGTCCACTGAGAAGACCTACAAGCAATGATGCTCTAAGTGCAATGAGCACACTTAAAACCCAGATCTTTGTTTTGAAATACCACTCTCCATTAAAAGAAAACAGGGCTTCTTGGATACACAGCTGATTCCAGGATTGGGGCAAGGTAAGTACAAGATGATGCTGGTATATCTTGTTGTCTAAGAATGTAAGAAGTTACTTAAAGAATGATAAGAACATGAAAATCAGCTTGAAGGAGTTCCAACTAAACAAACAGGGAACAATTTGAGTTTCAAAATGATTAACAGAAAAAATTAAAATTCCATGATTCCATAACCATATAAACAAACAAAGAGGGAGGGAGGGAAAGATCCTCCCTTTCAGTAGAAATGCTAATGAATAAATGTGGAAGTATTACTCAGCTATTAAAAAAAATGAAATAATGCCATTTGCAGCAACATGGATGGACTTAAGAGATAATCACATTAAGTGAAGTAAGTTAGACAGAGAAAGATGATACTGTATGATATCACTTAAATGTGGAATCTAAAAAAATGATACAAATGAACTTATTTACAAAACAGAAATAGACTCACAGACATAAAAAGCAAACTTATGGTTACCAAAGGGGATAGCACGAGAGTGGGGGTGGATAAATTAGGAGTTTGGGATTAACATATACACACTACTCTATATTAAATAGGTAAATGACAAGGATCTACTGTATAGCACAGGGAACTATACTCAATATCTCATAACCTATAATGGAAAAGAATCTGAAAAAGTGCACATATATATATATGAATCACTTTGCTGTATACTTAAAACTAACACAACACTGTAAATTAACTATACTTCAATAAAAAAGTTAAAAAAATAAATGTGGAAGAAAAAACGAATTAAAAATTATCATTTGGCAAAACAAATCAATAATTATTTCAAGTAAGATTCATTAATAGATGCTCAAATGGGAGAAAATGGTAAATTTACAGTGGACAAATCTGGCAGGCACTACCTTAATCAGGTGATCAGAGTTAACATCACCAGTACTGAGCAAACTCATATCATATGGGTCCCGATATGACACATTAACAAAGGATACTACATTGGTTCTGTAGTATTCCTGATAAAAATGGATAATCTGAATCTAGTTAAAAGGAAATATCACACAAACTCATATTAAGGAACGTTCTACAAAATTAATAACTTATACTATTCAAAAACGTCAACATCATGCACAACTAAGGAACTATAACAATTTAGAGTAGATTGAAGAAACATGACAACTAAAATGTAACCAGTGATTCCGGATTCATACTGGAGAAGGAAAATATTTTTCTTTTGCTATAAAAGAATATTAGTGGCAAAACTGCTGAAATTTAACTACATTATCTCAGATAATAATATTGTATTAACATTAAATTTCCTGATTTTACTAACTGTACTAAGCTTACATAAAAATTCTAAAGCAAGATGAACAGGCAATTATAAAACTTCAGTGGTATAAAAAAATTGTTTCTGGCTTCACCTACATTATATTGTTAACATTTTTTTCATTTCAATTTCAACTATAAACATTATTTTTAAGAGTAGAAAAATAATATACCCAATAGCTGTACCATAGTTTCCATAGCTATTCTACTATGACTGGGCATATTTATTTTTCTAGAATATTGCTTTTATAAATAATACTGGTATATAATCTTTACACAGTACTTTGAATCATTTCTTATAAGAAATTCCTATGTTTATCACTACCAAATCACACATTTTTAGCATTTCTCATATGTATATATGGCCAAATAGTCTTCCTGG
Source organism: Physeter macrocephalus (assembly GCF_002837175.3). Taxonomy (NCBI): domain Eukaryota; kingdom Metazoa; phylum Chordata; class Mammalia; order Artiodactyla; family Physeteridae; genus Physeter; species Physeter macrocephalus. Next base: position 46,454,100 of record NC_041217.1, read on the forward strand.
AAGACAACCAACTCTCTCCCCCCTCCCCTTTTCCCCCTCTCTCAGTCCCCCATCCCACCCTCAAAACTACATGTACATGCACACAGCAAGAAAGAAGATTTCCCATTTTGAAACATCCTTAGCTATAGCTATTAGGTGACTTCTTTGGTACCTTACACTACTTCATATTGTGCTTTTATTATTTAGGAAGTTGAGTATTATTTCATATGTGAGCTGACCATCGGAATTTGCCTTTTACCCCCATGTTCTTCATCTTTTAAAAAAAATTTTTTTTGGAGCTTTCATCAACAGAATGAAATTAGTTTAAGAAACTTCTTTCATTTTGAAGCAATGTGAAGCAACTGACAAAACCTTTCCCAGTTTGGGTTTAAAAGTTTGTTTATGGTGCTTTCTTATATACAGCCCTCTTTTTCCTATAGTTCTATTATTATTTAAATCATTATTTAGCTGATCTGGACTCTTACAGTAACAGACAAAACAGAAAGCTAAATTTCCTGCAAATGGTTTCCTGGCTAACACTTCATAATTTACTTAATTTTCCCTTTTGACTCCCTCTTGCGAGAGCACTGGAATCACAACTAACTGTTGAACAATCATTGACAAGAAGACACTGGAAATCACCAAAAAAGATACCCCACATCCAAAGACAAAGAAGAAGCCACAATGAGATGATAGAAGGGGTGCAATCACAAAAAAACCAAACCCTGTAACTGCTGTGTGGGTGACTCACAAACTGGAGAACACTTAAACCACAGAACTCCACCCACTGGAGTGAAGGTTCTAAGTCCCATGTCAGGCTTCCCAACCTGGGGGCCCGGCAACGGGAGGAGGAATTCCTAGAGAATCGGACTTTGAAGGCTACCAGGATTTGATTGCAGGACTTCGACAGGACTTGGGGAAACAGAGACTCCACTCTTGGAGGGCAAACACAAAGTAGTGTGCACATTGGGACACAGGGGAAGGAGCAATGATGCCATATGAGACTGAATAGACCTACCTGCTGGTGCTGGAGGGTCTCCTGCAGAGGCGGGGGGTGGATGTGTCTCACCGTGAGAACAAGGACACTGGCAGCAGAAGTGCTGGGAAGTACTCCATGGCGTGAGCCCTCCCAGAGTCGCGATTAGCCCCACTAAAGAGCTTGGGTAGGCTCCAGTGTTGGGTCGCCTCAGGCCAAACAACCAACAGGGAGGGAACCCAGCCCCACTCATCAGCAGACAAGCGGATTAAAGTTTCACTGAGCTCTGCCCACCACAGAAACAGCCAGCTCTACCCACCACCAATCCCTCGCATCAGGAAACTTGCTCAAGCATCTTACATAGCTTCATCCACCAAAGGGCAGAGAGCAGAAGCAAGAAAAACTACAATCCTGCAGCCTGTGGAACTAAAACCACATTCAGAGAAAGACAGATGAGATGAAAAGGCAGAGGGTTATGTACCAGATGAAGGAACAAGATAAAAACCCAGAAAAACAACTAAATGAAGTGGAGATAGGCAACCTTCCAGAAAAAGAATTCAGAATAATGATACTGAAGATGATCCAGGACCTCGGAAAAAGAATGAAGGCAAAGATTGAGAAGATGAAAGAAAAGTTTAACAAAGACCTAGAAGAATTAAAGAACAAACAAACAAACATGAACAATACAATAACTGAAATGAAAAATACACTAGAAGGAATCAATAGCACAATAACTGAGGCAGAAAAATGGATAAGTGACCTGGAAGACAGAATGGTGGAATTCACTGCCGTGGAACAGAATAAACAAAAAAGAACGAAAAGAAATGAAGACAGCCTAAGAGACCTCTGGGACAACATTAAACACAAAAACATTCGCATTATAGGGGTCCCAGAAGAAGAAGAGAGAGAGAAAGAACCTGAGAAAATATTTGAAGAGATTATAGTCGAAAACTTCCCTAATCTGGGAAAGAAAATAGCCACCCAAGTCCAAGAAGTGCAGAGAGTGCCATACAGGATAAACCCACAAGCAAGAAAAACTACAATCCTGCAGCCTGTGGAACTAAAACCACATTCAGAGAAAGACAGATGAGATGAAAAGGCAGAGGGTTATGTACCAGATGAAGGAACAAGATAAAAACCCAGAAAAACAACTAAATGAAGTGGAGATAGGCAACCTTCCAGAAAAAGAATTCAGAATAATGATACTGAAGATGATCCAGGACCTCGGAAAAAGAATGAAGGCAAAGATTGAGAAGATGAAAGAAAAGTTTAACAAAGACCTAGAAGAATTAAAGAACAAACAAACAAACATGAACAATACAATAACTGAAATGAAAAATACACTAGAAGGAATCAATAGCACAATAACTGAGGCAGAAAAATGGATAAGTGACCTGGAAGACAGAATGGTGGAATTCACTGCCGTGGAACAGAATAAACAAAAAAGAACGAAAAGAAATGAAGACAGCCTAAGAGACCTCTGGGACAACATTAAACACAAAAACATTCGCATTATAGGGGTCCCAGAAGAAGAAGAGAGAGAGAAAGAACCTGAGAAAATATTTGAAGAGATTATAGTCGAAAACTTCCCTAATCTGGGAAAGAAAATAGCCACCCAAGTCCAAGAAGTGCAGAGAGTGCCATACAGGATAAACCCACAGAGAAACATGCCGAGACACATAGTAATCAAATTGACAAAAATTAAAGACAAAGAAAAATTACTGAAAGCAGCAAGGGAAAAATGACAAATAACATACAAGGGAACTCCAATAAGGTTAACAGCTGATTTCTCAGCAGAAACTCTACAAGCCAGAAGGGAGTGGCATGACATATTTAAAGAGATAAAAGGGAACAACATACAACCAAGATTACTCTACCGGGCAAGGATCTCATTCAGATTGGATAGACAAATCAAAAGCTTTACATATAAGCAAAAGCTAAGAGAATTCACCACCACCAAATCAGCTCTACAACAAATGCTAAAGGAACTTCTCTAAGTGGGAAACACAAGAGAAGAAAAGGACCTACAAAAACAAAACACAAAACAATTAAGAAAATGGTAATAAAAACATACATATCAATAATTACCTTAAATGTGAATAGATTAAATGCTCCAACCAAAAGACACAGGCTTGCTGAATGGATACAAAAACAAGACCCATATATATATATGCTGTCTACAAGAGACTCACTTCAAATCTAGGGACACATACAGGCTGAAAGTGAGGGGATGGAAAAAGATATTCCATGCAAATGGAAATCAAAAGAAAGCTGGAGTAACAATACTCATATCAGATAAAATGGACTTTAAAATAAAGAACACTACAAGAGACAAGGAAGGACAATACATAATGATCAAGGGATCAATCCAAGAAGAAGATATAACAATTATAAATATATATGCACCCAACACAGGAGCACCTCAATACATAAGGCAACTGCTAACAGCTCCAGAAGAGGAAATCAACAGTAACACAATAATAGTGGGGGACTTTAACACCTCACACCAAACGACAGATCATCCAAACAGAAAATTAATAAGAAAACACAAGCTTTAAATGACACAACAGACCAGATAGATTTAATTGATATTCATAGGACATTCCATCCAAAACCAGCAGATTACACTTTCTTCTTAAGTACGCATGGAACATTCTCCAGGACAGATCACATCAAATCAAGCCTCATTAAATGTAAGAAAACTGAAATAATATGAAGCATCTTTCCTGACCACAACGCTGAGATTAGAAATCAATTACAGGGAGAAAAGCATAAAAAACACAAACACATGGAAGCTAAACAATACTTTACTAAATAACCAAGAGATCACTGAAGAAATCAAAAAATACCTACAGACAAATGACAATGAAACACGACAATCTATAACCTATGGGATACAGCAAAAGCAGTTCTAAGATGGAAGTTTACAGCAATGTAAGCCTACCTCAAGAAACAAGAAGTCTCAAATAAACAATCTAACTTTACACCTAAAGGAACTAGAGAAAGAACAAACAAAACACAACGTTAGTAGAAGGAAAGAAATCATAAAGATCAGAGCAGAAATAAATGAAATAGAAACAAAGAAAACAAAAGCAGACATCAACAGAAGTAAAACCTGGTTCTTTGAGAAGATAAACAAAATTGATAAATCATTAACCAGATTCATGAAGAAAAACAGGGAGAGGACTCAAATCAATAAAATTATTAATGAAAAAGGAGACATTAAAACAGACACTGCAGAAATACAAAGCATCCTAAGAGACTACTACAAGCAACTCTATGCCAATAAAATGGACAACCTGAAAGAAATGGAGAAATTCTTAGAAAAGGTATAACCTTCCAAGACTGAATCAGGAAGAAATAGAAAATATGAACAGACCAATCACAAGTAATCAAATTGAAACTGTGATTAAATATCTTCCAACAAACAAAAGTCCAGGACAAGGTGGTTTCACAGGTGAAGTCTATCAAATATTTAGAGAAGAGCTAACACCCATCCTTCTCAAACTCTTGCAAAAAACTGCAGAGAAAGGAACACTTCCAAACACATTCTATGAGGCCACCACCACCGTGATACCAAAACCAAGGATACTACAAAAAAAGAAAATTACAGACTAATATGACTCATGAATATAGATGCAAAAATCCTCAACAAAATACAAGCAAACAGAATCCAACAACACATTAAAAGGATCATACACCATGATCTAGTGGGATTTATCCCAGGGATGCAAGGATTCATCAATATATGCAAATCAATCAA
>NC_041217.1:46458967-46462487 GCF_002837175.3 Physeter macrocephalus
CGGAAAAGAAGAAGTAAAGCTGTCACTGTTTGCAGATGACATGATACTATACATAGAGAATCCTAAAGATGCTACCAGAAAACTACTAAAGCTAAACAATGAATTTGGTAAAGTTGCAGGATACAAAATTAATGCACAGAAATCTCTTGCATTCCTATACACTAATGATGAAAGATCAGAAATAGAAATTAAGGAAACACTCCCATTTACCACTGGAACAAAAAGAATAAAATACCTAGGAACAAATCTACCTAGGGAACAAAAGACCTGTATGCAGAAAACTATAAGACACTGATGAAAGAATTTAAAGATGATACAAACAGATGGAGAGATATACCATGTTCTTGGATTAGAAGAATCAATATTGTGAAAATGACTATACTACTTAATCTACAGATTCAATGCAATCCCTATCAAATTACCAATGGCATTTTTTACAGAACTAGAACAAGAAATTTAAAATTTGTAAGGAGACACAAAAGACCCTGAATAGCCAAAGCAGTCTTGAGGGAAAAAAACAGAGCTAGAGGAATCAGACTCCCTGACTTCACACTATACTACAAAGCTACAGTAATCAAGACAATATGGTACTGGCACAAACACAGAAATATAGATCAACTGAACAGGATAGAAAGCCCAGAGATAAACCCATGCCCCTATGGCCACCTAATCTATGACGAATGAACAAATGGGACCTAATGAAACTTAAAAGCTGTTGCACAGCAAAGGAAACTATAAAGAAGATGAGAAGACAACCCTCAGAATGGGAGAAAATATTTACAAATTAATCAATGGACAAAGGATTAATCTCCAAAATATATAAACAGCTCATGCAGCTGAATATTAAAACAACAAGCAACCCAATCCAAAAATGGGTATAAGACCTAAATAGACATTTTTCCAAAGAAGACATACAGATGGCCAAGAAGCACATGAAAAGCGCTCAACATCACTAATTATTAGAGAAATGCAAATCAAAACTACAATGAGGTATCACCTCACACCAGTTAGAATGGGCATCATCAGAAAATCTACAAACAACAAATGCTGGAGAGGGTGTGGAGAAAAGGGAACCCTCTTGCACTGTTGGTGGGAATGTAAATTGATACAGCCACCATGGAGAACATTATGGATGTTCATTAAAAAACTAAAAATAGAATTAGCATATGACCCAGCAATCCCACTACTGGGCATATACCCAGAGAAAACCATAATTCAAAAAGACACATGCACCCCAATGTTCACTGCAACACTATTAGCCAGGACATGGAAACAACCTAAATGCCCATCGACAGACAAATGGATAAAGAAGATGTAGTACATATATACAATGGAATATTACTCAGCCATAAAAAGGAACGAAATTGGGTCATTTGTTGAGACGTGGATGGATCTAGAGACTGTCATGCAGAGTGAAGTAAGTCAGAAGGAGAAAAAAAATATCGTATATTAATGCATATATGTGGAACCTAGAAAAATGGTACAGATGAACTGGTTTGCAGGGCAGAAATAGAGACACAGATGAGGAGAACAAAGGTATGGACACCAAGGTGGGAAAGTGGCGGGGGGGGGTTGGGATGAAGTGGGAGATTGCGTTTGAAATATATACACTAACATGTATAATGTATACAATGGATAACTAGTGAGAACCTGCTCTGTAAAAAAATAAAAAAACTGGGGCTTCCCTGGTGGCACAGTGGTTGAGAGTCTGCCTGCCGATGCAGGGGACGCGGGTTCGTGCCCCGGTTAGGGAAGATCTCACATGCCGCGGAGCGGCTGGGCCCATGATCCATGGCCGCTGAGCCTGCAAGTCCGGAGCCTATGCTCCGCAATGGGAGAGGGCACAACAGTGAGAGGCCTGTGTACCGCAAAAATAAACAAACAAACAAACAAACAAACTAACTAACTAAAATTCAAGAAAGAAATCTTCCTTTTCACCACTGATCTGCACATCCACCTTCACCATAGGGTAAACTCTTCATTACCTTTCAGTTAGATTTTACATTTGTAATTGTGCCCCTTTTGTTACAGCAGTCTTAGAATACATTATAATAATTTAATGGGTAAATGCCCTTGTAATTATTATACCTCTGCAGCACTCATTCTATAAATAACCATTAAAGTCAATTAGTCACACTCTCTACCGACCTTTAAAAAATATTCTTGAGGATTTTTAATTGGAATCACATTAAGTTACATTTATTGGTCTATTCAAAATGTTCAACAATTGCTTTAACCTATTTTAGTATTTTTTATTTTCCTTGAAAATCATACATTTTATTAAGACTGCTATTTTTATTAACATGCATCAGCACTAAGTTATTTTAATCTACTCAATATTATAATAGCCAGCTTCAATTATATATTGTAACATATAGGATCTTTTTTATTTCTCTCTACGTTTGCCATCTTAAGTTTTTCCCAGTTCCTTGAGTTCAATGCCTAGTTCATTTATTTTTATTCGCATCTAAAAATGAATTCATTTAATGATACAATTTTTTAGGAAAATTCTGACCAAAATTTCATAAATTTTGATATATAATATTTTCAGTAGCATTATTTTCTGAATTGTTTGTAGCAATGTCTGTATACTCTTTGACACAAAGGTATTAAGAGAAGTATTTAGTTTACTCTCTTCCAGATTGTCTAAGTAGTTATTTATTTGAGGTTCTGATTCAGAGAATGTAGATGGTACATTTTATTCTGCTTTAGAATCAATCCAGTTTTCTAAATGCTCTAAGATTACTATAAATAATGTATATCCCTTGATGCAAAGTATAAAGTGAGACAAGTACCTATTAAACCAAGTTTGACTCATCTCAAAGAAAGAAAAAATCCAATGTCTTTATAATGACGTGAGAAAATCATGCACCAAAGTGGCCTCTGTCATGGTTCTTACCTCATTTCTATTTTTCTCCTCCTTTCTCATTCCTCTCCAGCCATACTGGACTTCTGGACTGTGTCTGGCATTCTTGTACCTTAAGGCTTATGTACTTATTTTCACTCAGCCTAGATCTTCCCAGAGATAGTCACATAGCTTGCTCCCTCACCTCCTCTTTGTTCAAAGGTAATCTATTCTTATTACTATTAGTATCTCTCCAACTAGACTGAAAGTTTGGCTATAGCAAGAATTTTTGTCTGTTTTGTTTTTGTTCAATAACCAGAGCCTATAATAGTGTCTGATAAATAGGAGGTACTCAAAAAAACTTTTGGTTGAATAAATTAATATTTAAAAGCACCTGCCCTGAAGCCATAATGCCTGAGTTAAAATCTCTGCTATATTACCTTGGGCAACCTCCTTAACTTCTCTTTGCCCTAGTTTCCTCCTCAATAAAACAGAAAATAATAGTAATAGTACTTATCTCATATGGAAGTTCTAAGAATTAAAGTAGTTAATACATGTAAAGTACATTGAGCAATGTCCATGAATAGTAAATGCAAAATAAATGTTACCTAAATACTTTTTTTTTTTTTTTTTTTTTTTTTTTTTTGCGGTACGCGGGCCTCTCACTGTTGCGGC
>NC_041217.1:46462550-46468252 GCF_002837175.3 Physeter macrocephalus
GGCCTCTCCCTCTGCGGAGCACAGGCTCCGGACGCGCAGGCTCAGCGTCCATGGCTCACGGGCCCAGCCGCTCCGCGGCATGTGGGATCCTCCCAGACCGGGCCGCAAACCCGGTTCCCCTGCATCGGCAGGCGGACACGCAACCACTGCGCCACCAGGGAAGCCCCAAAAATACTTTTATTTCTACTTTAATTACTTCTTGAATTATACAGTAGCCCCTCCATATCCGCAGGTTCTGCATCTAAAAATTCAATCAAACGCAGCCAAAAAATTCCACACACACACCCCCGAAAAAGAAGAAGAAATTCCAGAAAGTTCCAAAAAGCAAAACGAATTTGCAGCTGCACTGGCAACTATTTTCACAGTATTCACATTATATTTAAAACTTTTTATATAGCATTACATTATATTAGTTATTACAAGTAATCCAGAGATGACAAAGTATATAGGAGGATGTGCTACCCAGGTTATATGCAAATATACACCAATTTATCCAAGGACTTGAGTAACCTTGGATTTTGGTACCTGCAGGGGTTCCTGGAACCAATCCCCCATGGATACTGAAGGATGACTATACCTTAAAATCTCTTACCATGTTTAACTTTTAATCAATTATTGAAAATTTCTAATAGGTTTTTCTTTATATAAATACCAATGCTTTATATTATGTCACACAAATTACTACTACTTTGTGGGATTATACCTTTCATTATGTGAAAACCTGTATCTGTCTTCTATGATTTTTTCCTTGAGTTCTACTTTGGTCTGTACTTTTCTTTCCTTTTTTGCTGTTTGTTTTTGTTGTATTCCTTACCATGCTTATATTTGCCAGGCTAATCCTAAACTACTCCTTTGTTTTCAAGTCTTTCTGTGTCAATCTGTTTTAAGTCTGTCTCTTCTAAAGAGTATACCTAGAAATGAAGCCTAAGGACTTTGGCACAATATGTCGTATTAGTTCTATCCCGTAAGCACTAGTAGGTTTTCCTCCTCAGCAACTTCTCTGTCCTCCAGCAGATACTAAGGTTGGAGTCTCCTGAGAGACCCAGACTACTTCATCCAAAAGCAAGCTTTTACTCTGCATACAGCGACTCACATGTTAGGTGGACTTCCTAAGTATTCTTTTTATCTTTATAAATTCTTTTTAAGTTTTCAGTGTGAGGATAGCAATATGTCAATGGGATTCCTAGTGGGTGGAGGTTGGAGGGATTACATTGGCTTAGTGTACAATCTCAAACCAGAAGTCTTCTTTATTATATGCAAACAGTAAAAATTAAAAAAAACAAAACCACTATTCTGATTGCTTTTTTTTCTATTCAATTTCTATTGTTTCTAGCTTAAGGAATTTGCTAGAAATTCCAAATCAATGTTCTATAAATGGCAATAGTAGAAAATCTTCTCTGTTCCTCTGTGTAGACTTTGTCAAAGCCCTGCAGCCAAAGACCAATAGGAACACACCTGTAGTTGAACAAATTTTATTATTGCTCATTGCAACAAAGAATACAGCACACTACAGGTTAAGATAAGAGGATGTTACAAGCTACTTATAGGATATAGGCCCGTGTTAAATGATTTGGGGGAGAGTTCAAGGAAGTAAGGCTTTGCTCTGGATTGGATACTGTCAAGAAATGGGGATAATTCTGTGATTGAGTACCTTAATATATCTTACCTAGACGAATAGAAAACTACAGTGAGACTAAAGTTGTAATAAGTAAAGAAACAGCAACTGCTCATATTAGCCATGATAGAGGTGTGTTTGGTATTTTATGTGGCTTACACAGTGACTTCTTTTTGTATGTGCTTAATAAGTTTATGAAGTGATCTCAGTTTTTGTTTCATTTCATCACCGTCCCAGAGTGACTATGTCTGATGATGTTCTATGAGATTGTGTTTAAAAGGAGAACATCAAGGTCCAGCTGTGAATGCCAAGCCTGTTTCCAGATTCAGAGACTGCTTTTCCTGTTCAAGTTCTTAAGGATGTTTCAATTTAATTCTTAAAAATTTCTCCTGATATATCCCATTGTCTTATTAAAAAAAACACCTAGATCTGGTGTTTTCATGGCTGTTCAGAAACAGATACAAACCAATCTATAAACTTACTATAAAAAAACAATAGGACAAATCCAAGCATGCGTTGAAGATAACAATGGATAGACAGAGCAGATATACAAACTAACCATAAAAGTAATAGAGGCAGTTATTTAAGTAGTGGGGAAAGAAAAACACAAATAAAAGCTGTATGACTGATTGTTCTTTCCACTTTGATAAAAATAACTGCACTATCACATAAAATGAATATACAAATGAACATGCCTTATGTTTTTTTCTTTTTAAGGAAAAAAGGATATTATAAAGGATACTGGAAGGACAATTTGTAAAATCTGAGTAAGATATAGGGATTAGATAATAGCACCATATCAACATTAACTTCTTGAATTTTAAAGTTATATTGTGATTACATAGGACAATATCCTTGTTTTTAAGGAAATATACACTGGGGTATTTAAAGGAACATTATGTCTGTACCCTGCTCAAACATCCAAAGAAAAAATTTTATGTGTGTATATGTAAAAAAGAGACAGAATAAGAATGATAAAGCAAATGTGATCAAATGTTAACATCTGGATAATCTGCATAAAGAATATAAAGGAATTATTTTTTACCATTCTTGTAACTTCTAAGTCTGAAGTTATTTCAATGTGCAAAGTTTAAAAAAAAAAAAAAAGTCTGGCCTCAAAATTATATTTGACAGGGCTTCCCTGGTGGCGCAGTGGTTGAGAGTCCGCCTGCTGATGCAGGGGACATGGGTTCATGCCCCGGTCTGGGAAGATCCCACATGCCGCGGAGCGGCTATCCCCGTGAGCCATGGCCGCTGAGCCTGCGTGTCCGGAGCCTGTGCTCCGCAACGGGAGAGGCCACAACAGTGAGAGGCCCGCGTACCGAAAAAAAAAAAAAAAAAATTATATTTGACAAATATCAGCATCCCCAAGTCAGAGATGAAGACAGTAAAAATCAAAATAATCATACAATTAATTAAAGAAAAGGAGAAGCCAGAGTCTATTCTACTCAAGCCTGTAGTTTACTTTCCACAGAAAAGCTACATGTTTCAACATAATAATGGGTAATTCATCAATAAATTACAACTTTCTTATCTCTGAGAGAAACAATGACCTGATTACTCATAATTTCCTCTTATGGTATTTCCTTCCTCTCAAGGTCTGATGTTACCAGTATATTAAAAAAAGTTTTAATCTCAGTGATGAGCAAATATATATCTGATTATGTATCAGAGCTACTCAAGTCCTAATCAATGCCACAGCATTCAAAACAGCTGTCTTTATGACAGGACATTCCAGTAAACTCATCTGTGATTTTACAACTCAGGTGATTATATTTATGGTACCACTAGAACATACTGTTAGATGTATCATTTACCTGAGAACTGCCACTGAAACCTGGAGGTTGGCTGTATTCTGTGGAATCAATAATACTACTGCAAAATGAAGAAAGAAAAATGTGATTTCAGTTTTTACATTCTCTTAGCAACAGAAAAAGTAAATCTAAAATATATCATATATAAATACAATATTTCTAATTTCTAAGCAAAGAAAATATTTATTACCAATAATTTAATTAGACATCAAATAAATACATATCCCATAAACAAAAAATTAGTAAATGTTTAAACAATTTACCCCTTCATCCCACCACCTTAAATATACCCACCTTGAAAGAATGTCAGTAGGGAATAATCATAAGATAGGTGTATATATAGAAGTATTTCCTACAATTTCATTTTCAGATAGGTTAATAAGTTGTTTGAACTCTAAGGAAAAGAGGACTTAGAATATTGGGAAAAGAGCAAAAGCATGCAGTCAAAAGCTATGGTTAAGAGATCCTGTTATGACACTAGAGCTAGTGCCCTTGGACAAATACCTTATAATAACTGTTTCCTTATCTGCAAAGTGAGATGAGTGGAGACTAGCTATCTCTAGCTATATCTAGAGTCCCTTCAAGCTCCAAAATGTTATGATAATCACCTCATGTGAAAGAAAACGATCAAAGGAATGGAAGAAATGGTAAAATACCAGTAATCTTTCTTTCGTAACCCAAAATCTATATTCTAATTACCTCTGCCCTAGTGGAACATAATCTACTTTCTCATTGGTTCTTTCTATTTGATTATATTCTCTGTGCATTTTCCTACCTAACCCTAGAAAAACCTCTAGATGTCCCAGACTAGCTTTTCTTCCTAAGAGTTCTATCTTACCACATCTATCTTATCACGTCACTCATATCTCCCTCCCTTCTTTCAATAAATTAGCCTATGAAGACTATTAACACCTGAAAATGATATAACTTCTACATCAACCATGACAGATCAACAGTTTTTTACATTTTAAAAAATTCTTCCCTATTTCTACTATAGAAATGTTTATATTTTTGTCTACCCTAATGAAATTTAAGCAATTAAGTGTACTAATTTCAGTGTGTCTCTTTACATAAATATACAAAATCATTATTCACTTTAGTACTCAAATAATCACAAAGATTATAATATGAGAGGCACTCTTGAGAGTACAGAGTGGGTTTGAATTTCACCTGTTAGCAGCTAAATGACTCTGGGCAAGTTATTTATCTTATTTGGCCTCTAGCTTCTCCATCTGCTAAATGAGTAAGATACTTCAGAGAGGTATAAGATTTAATTAAGTGGGTTAATTTCTCAGTACGATGCCAAAAAACGGTAGATGTTCAATAAATTTTACCCTCTATTAATAAAATTCGTCAATAACATACAACCTTACGCTTTCAAAAATATAATAAATGAGATGCAATTGTCTTCACAGTAGTCTTTTTTTATAAAGCAATACATAATAATAGATATTCACTGTGTTCTTAACCATTCCTATAGTAAGACTTATGTAAGAAAGACCCTTCAAAGACACTTATACTACAAATTAAAGAATTAACACAATCTTGTAATGAATTTCTTTTGCTGAAATATAACCAATGCTCACTTTCCTTGCACAGAGTCATGAACTGATATGACAGGATCACATGCTATTTTCAGTATACTGTAACCAGGGACTAACAGGGCTAAAAATGAGGAAATGCCATGCATTCAAAAATCTGTGTTCCTCGGTCAGAATGGCCATCATCAAAAAATCTACAAACAATAAAGGCTGGAGAGGATGTGGAGAAAAGGGAACCCTCTTGCACTGTTGGTGGAAATGTAAATTGATACAGTCACTATGGAGAACAGTATGGAGGTTTCTTAAAAAACTAAAAATAGAACTACCATAAGACCCAGCAATCCCACCACTGGGCATATACCCTGAGAAAACCATAATTCAAAAAGAGACGTGTACCGCAATGTTCATTGCAGCATTAAATACCGTATGCTAACACATATATATGGAATCTAAAAAAAAAAAAAAATGCAAACGTAGAGAATGGACTTGAGGACATGGGGAAGGGGAAGGGTAAGCTGGGTCGAAGTGAGAGAGTAGCACTGACATATACACACTACCAAACGTAAAACAGATAGCTAGTAGGAAGCGGCTGCATAGCACAGGGAGATCAGCTCCGTGCTTTGTGACCACCTAGAGGGGTGGGATAGGGCGGGTGGGAGGGAGATGCAAGAGGGAGGGGATATGAGGATGTATGTATGCATATGGCTGATTCACTTTGTTATAGAGCAGAAA
>NC_041217.1:46471170-46515356 GCF_002837175.3 Physeter macrocephalus
TGACAGGGCTTCCCTGGTGGCGCAGTGGTTGAGAGTCCGCCTGCTGATGCAGGGGACATGGGTTCATGCCCCGGTCTGGGAAGATCCCACATGCCGCGGAGCGGCTATCCCCGTGAGCCATGGCCGCTGAGCCTGCGTGTCCGGAGCCTGTGCTCCGCAACGGGAGAGGCCACAACAGTGAGAGGCCCGCGTACCGAAAAAAAAAAAAAAAAAATTATATTTGACAAATATCAGCATCCCCAAGTCAGAGATGAAGACAGTAAAAATCAAAATAATCATACAATTAATTAAAGAAAAGGAGAAGCCAGAGTCTATTCTACTCAAGCCTGTAGTTTACTTTCCACAGAAAAGCTACATGTTTCAACATAATAATGGGTAATTCATCAATAAATTACAACTTTCTTATCTCTGAGAGAAACAATGACCTGATTACTCATAATTTCCTCTTATGGTATTTCCTTCCTCTCAAGGTCTGATGTTACCAGTATATTAAAAAAAGTTTTAATCTCAGTGATGAGCAAATATATATCTGATTATGTATCAGAGCTACTCAAGTCCTAATCAATGCCACAGCATTCAAAACAGCTGTCTTTATGACAGGACATTCCAGTAAACTCATCTGTGATTTTACAACTCAGGTGATTATATTTATGGTACCACTAGAACATACTGTTAGATGTATCATTTACCTGAGAACTGCCACTGAAACCTGGAGGTTGGCTGTATTCTGTGGAATCAATAATACTACTGCAAAATGAAGAAAGAAAAATGTGATTTCAGTTTTTACATTCTCTTAGCAACAGAAAAAGTAAATCTAAAATATATCATATATAAATACAATATTTCTAATTTCTAAGCAAAGAAAATATTTATTACCAATAATTTAATTAGACATCAAATAAATACATATCCCATAAACAAAAAATTAGTAAATGTTTAAACAATTTACCCCTTCATCCCACCACCTTAAATATACCCACCTTGAAAGAATGTCAGTAGGGAATAATCATAAGATAGGTGTATATATAGAAGTATTTCCTACAATTTCATTTTCAGATAGGTTAATAAGTTGTTTGAACTCTAAGGAAAAGAGGACTTAGAATATTGGGAAAAGAGCAAAAGCATGCAGTCAAAAGCTATGGTTAAGAGATCCTGTTATGACACTAGAGCTAGTGCCCTTGGACAAATACCTTATAATAACTGTTTCCTTATCTGCAAAGTGAGATGAGTGGAGACTAGCTATCTCTAGCTATATCTAGAGTCCCTTCAAGCTCCAAAATGTTATGATAATCACCTCATGTGAAAGAAAACGATCAAAGGAATGGAAGAAATGGTAAAATACCAGTAATCTTTCTTTCGTAACCCAAAATCTATATTCTAATTACCTCTGCCCTAGTGGAACATAATCTACTTTCTCATTGGTTCTTTCTATTTGATTATATTCTCTGTGCATTTTCCTACCTAACCCTAGAAAAACCTCTAGATGTCCCAGACTAGCGTTGCTTCCTAAGAGTATTATCTTACCACATCTATCTTATCACGTCACTCATATCTCCCTCCCTTCTTTCAATAAATTAGCCTATGAAGACTATTAACACCTGAAAATGATATAACTTCTACATCAACCATGACAGATCAACAGTTTTTTACATTTTAAAAAATTCTTCCCTATTTCTACTATAGAAATGTTTATATTTTTGTCTACCCTAATGAAATTTAAGCAATTAAGTGTACTAATTTCAGTGTGTCTCTTTACATAAATATACAAAATCATTATTCACTTTAGTACTCAAATAATCACAAAGATTATAATATGAGAGGCACTCTTGAGAGTACAGAGTGGGTTTGAATTTCACCTGTTAGCAGCTAAATGACTCTGGGCAAGTTATTTATCTTATTTGGCCTCTAGCTTCTCCATCTGCTAAATGAGTAAGATACTTCAGAGAGGTATAAGATTTAATTAAGTGGGTTAATTTCTCAGTACGATGCCAAAAAACGGTAGATGTTCAATAAATTTTACCCTCTATTAATAAAATTCGTCAATAACATACAACCTTACGCTTTCAAAAATATAATAAATGAGATGCAATTGTCTTCACAGTAGTCTTTTTTTATAAAGCAATACATAATAATAGATATTCACTGTGTTCTTAACCATTCCTATAGTAAGACTTATGTAAGAAAGACCCTTCAAAGACACTTATACTACAAATTAAAGAATTAACACAATCTTGTAATGAATTTCTTTTGCTGAAATATAACCAATGCTCACTTTCCTTGCACAGAGTCATGAACTGATATGACAGGATCACATGCTATTTTCAGTATACTGTAACCAGGGACTAACAGGGCTAAAAATGAGGAAATGCCATGCATTCAAAAATCTGTGTTCCTCGGTCAGAATGGCCATCATCAAAAAATCTACAAACAATAAAGGCTGGAGAGGATGTGGAGAAAAGGGAACCCTCTTGCACTGTTGGTGGAAATGTAAATTGATACAGTCACTATGGAGAACAGTATGGAGGTTTCTTAAAAAACTAAAAATAGAACTACCATAAGACCCAGCAATCCCACCACTGGGCATATACCCTGAGAAAACCATAATTCAAAAAGAGACGTGTACCGCAATGTTCATTGCAGCATTATTTACTATAGCCAGGACATGGAAGCAACCTAAGTGTCCATCGACAGATGAATGGATAAAGAAGATGTGGCACATATATACAATGTGGCAATAGATGTGGCAATGTGGCAAAGATGTGGCAATATATACAATATTACCCAAGAAATGAAATTCAGGGGCTTCCCTGGTGGCGCAGTGGTTGCGCGTCCGCCTGCCGATGCAGGGGAACCGGGTTCGCGCTTTGTGACCACCTAGAGGGGTGGGATAGGGCGGGTGGGAGGGAGATGCAAGAGGGAGGGGATATGAGGATGTATGTATGCATATGGCTGATTCACTTTGTTATAGAGCAGAAACTAACACAACATTGTAAAGCAATTATACTCCAATAAAGATGTTAAAAAAAAAATCTGTGTTCCTTCCACTAATGAAACCCAATTCCCTATTATCTGTATAAATATTAATAAAATGATGAAGCTGCACATTTAGAGGTTGATAGAACAGAACTATTTCTAGATATAATTATTTTATGGTGTTGTAATTCAGACTTCTTTGACTGCAGGCTGGAACAATGATATTGATATATCAGTGTATATAGTGAGATAACATTACATTTCAAATACATGTTTAAAAATAGTACTCATCAGATTGTTGAAGGTATTGAAATTACAGGTTTAAAATGGTATCTTATTAATAACTGCAGAGTTTGAAATTTATTTTATTTCAGATCTTAATCTTATTCACTAAGAAAATTTATTAATGCATACACAACTGCAACAGAAGCAATCTGAAAAAATAAATCCCTTTAATTCTGCTTTTTAAAATGTGTGTGTGTGTGTGTGTGTGTGTGTGTGTGTGTATGTGTGTGTGTGTGTATGTGTTTCTATGTCTGTATAAAGTAACATGATTAGAAGAGAATATTAGAAAGCACTGCCTGGGCTGGGTTCTCTTGATTCTGGTGCTATTCTACTTCTTTATCTCTGAGTTAGCCACAATCCACAGATGGTAATGACAACAGCAGTATTAATAGCTATCATTTATTGAGCATTTACCATGCTCTAGGCACTGACCTAAGTAATTTAAGCTTCATAACTCAGGTAGACACTATTATCATTCCCATTTCTCAAGTGAGGAAACTCAGCCACTGACAGATTATACATTTGGCCCAAGTTAACAAAGTTAGCCAATAGCAGAGTTAGGATTCAAAGCCATGCAGTCAGGTTCTAGAGTCTACACTGAACCACCTGCTATGCTCCCTAGGCACATCATATTCTACAACTGAAGAGTGAGGAAATCCTGGATTAGCCCAACCCACTTCATAGACATAATTTAAGGAGAAAAGTGAAAAAAACAGCAACCTATAAATATGAGAGTCATCAATTATTTCAAATAAATGTCAAATAAATAACTTGAAATTATTTCAAATAAGTTATAAAAATAAAGCCACCAAAAAATGGCAAGGGCAAGAAGAAAATTTCAAGATAGTAACTAAAACTGAGTTAGGAATAAAATACACTTTACTCATGATGGGGAAAATAAGATGATAAAAAAATTCTTAATGTTCTTGCTGGTGACAACGAGGAGCTCAGCTAAAAGCATATGAAAACTATACAGCTGTTAAACCAAGTTACAAGGGAAATTCACAGTTATGCAAGTAGATGTCACAAAACTACTTACTGTCACTTAAACTATTTGCTTCCAAAAGCAAAGATATACTTTGTAATTAAAAGATGGACTTTTACAAATGAACTTATATACAAAACAGAAACAGACTCACAGACATAGAAAACAAATTTATGGTTACCAAAGGGGAAATGGGGGGGAGGAATTAATTAGGAGTTTTGGATTAACAGATATACATCACTATACATAAAATAGATAATCAACAAGGACTGACTGTACAGCACAGGGAACTATACTATTTTGTAATGACCTATAAGGGAAAAGAATCTGAAAAAGAATATATAATGTATATGTATTTATGTGTGTATATATATGTATTTATGTGTGTATTTGTGTATATATGTATATGTGTGTATTATGAGTATATATGTGTGCATGTGTATATATATATATATATAAAACTGAATCACTTTGCAGTACACCTGAAAGTAACACAACATTGCAAATCAACTATCTTTCAATTAAAAATAAAGAAATTAAAAATGTTTAAATAAATAATAAAAAAAGACTGTTAAGTCAATTTCACATATAAGCTATATCTATAAATGAATAGGAAGCTAAGAGAAAACAGTGTTTCCCTCTTGGTAAAAATAGTGGGTAACTAGTTTTAGACTGGGCTTTTACTTGAAAAAGGATAATTCACATTCATATATCAATAGGCACAAAATTAATTAAATTATAGAGGATTTTAATATGTGAGCAAAATAAAATGTATTGAGATAGTTTAAGGGTGAACATAAAGAAAATGAAACTATGAGGTTTATAAATAAATAATGGAATTGAATAAACAAACAAACAAACAAAAATCTGTGTACACACATGAAATTAGACTAACTGCTGTCACTGATTTGTTTTTCCATTAGTATAAACTTAAGACAGAATAAACTCTACATTCAATAAACAATATGGGGCTACTGCCAAACCCCATTTCCAGTATTCTACATAAAATTACTGAACCAGTTTCCCCAAACTGAGCAATGTGAGAAACGTGCAACATGAAAATAATCTGACTTATAAATTTTAATAATGACTAATTAAAACCAAATATGATTTTAATTTTTTTTAAATAGTAAAGTTTGTCACTATTTTATTCCCTTTCTACCAAGGCAGTAATCCCCGGTATTATAAATAGGTGAAAGCTAAATCACTTGCTCTCCTCAAAATAATGCTTTTCTGTCACTTACTTAACATAGAAGCATTGAATTTCAAATCAATGGTAAATGCCACTTACTAAACAACCAAAATTTTCATGGCCCCAGTTTTGCAGACACCTCAGGAGATACTAGAAATCACTCTTCAGTTTTGATTTTTCCTTTCTAATTCCACATACCCATTAACATTTGACACAACTATTCAAACAAATCATACAAAATCAACATGACTCATCTATTGAGTGCTACCATCTACTGAGTGCTTCTTATGTGTCAGGTATTATTCTCTCATTTCTTTAAATGGATTACCACATTTTATCAGTCAAGACAGGTATTATTATCCTCATTTTAATAATGAGAAAACTGAGGTGTACAGAAGTTAATAATAAACTTGCCTAAGGTCAAACTGCTAATAAGGTGTGGAATTGAAATTTGAACCCAGGCAGTATAATTCCAGATTCCTTATGTAAGACTGCCAAAGTGATATATGTTTTCTCTTCTTGAAGAATCACTGTCCTGCCATTTTTGAACTTTAAGTTTCTATTGATCTTCTTTTTGATGTTTTATTATTAACTCGATGATCTCTAAAACCGTTTTACCTCCCAAGGTTTTACAGGCTCCAGAGTAAGGATGTCTGCTTTAGAATACTGATTATGCTACTAACTATGTGATACTGGGCAAATTGCTTCATCTCCATGACTCAATTACCTCATTTGTAAAATGAAAAGGACACACGGCATTTATTCTGAGGGTTATATAATACATGTAAATTACAAAACAGTACCTAATACACACACGTATGTTACTCTGACAGCTACGACTTTTGCAAATGCAGTTCTCTACGACAGTAATAATTTCCTGATTTTGATGCAAAATTCAATTGAAAATTAACATGAAATCTTTTCTTCTACAGTGTCTCGGACTCATTAGAATAGACAGTACTACTACTCATCTTGTGGTATTTGTTAGAATATCAACAAGATAGTACAACACATTTTATACAACAGATTTTACACAAATGAACATCGGTGATTTCAATGGCCTTTTCAGCAATATACTGTTTGACTTTAAAAATATTGGGCTTGGGACTTTCCTGGTGGTCCAGTGGTTAAGAATCCATGCTCCCAATGCAGGGGACCCAGGTTCAATCCCTGGTCAGGCAACTAGATCCTGAATGATGCAACTAAGAGCCTGCATGTCACAACTTAAAATCTCGCATGCCCTAACGAAGATCCTGCAACTGAGATCCAAAGCAGACAAATAAATAAATAAATAAATTTTAAAATAATAATAAATAAATAATAAAATAAAAATTTAAAAAATAAAAATATTCGGCTCAAAAAACTTAAATAAAATCATATGATCATCTCAATAGATGCAGAGAAAGCTTTTGACAAAATTCAACACCCATTTATGATAAAAACCCTCCAGAAAGTAGGCACAGAGGGAACTTACCTCAACATATTAAAGGCCATATATGACAAACCCACAGCCAACATCGTCCTCAATGGTGAAAACCTGAAACCATTTCCACTAAGACCAGGAACAAGACAAGGCTGCCCACTCTCACCACTATTATTCAACATAGTTTTGGAAGTTTTAGCCACAGCAATCAGAGAAGAAAAAGAAATAAAAGGAATCCAAATAGGAAAAGAAGAAGTAAAGCTGTCAGTTTGCAAATGACATGACATTATACATAGAGAATCCTAAAGACGTTACTAGAAAACTACTAGAGCTAATCAATGAATCTGGTAAAGTAGCAGGATACAAAATTAATGCACAGAAATTAGTCACTATATGAAGTTCATTGTATACATCAAGTTCTGTCTTTAAAATTTCTTTTCCCCAAGATTAATCAGTGTGGTGATTTTTAATTTCAGACTTAAAAATTGTGCTTTAGAGCAGACAAAAAAACACCCCCTTAAACATTCACAGCCACTGGTTTATTTTAAAATACAATAGCCGTGGCTAGAACTTCCAAAACTATGTTGAATAGCTCAGCTATGTTGAATAAGAGCGGCGGGAAACACAAAAGACCCCAAATAGAGCAATCTTGAGAAAGATAAACAGAGCTGGAGAAAACAGGCTCCCCAACTTCAAACCATACTACAAAGCTACAGTAATCAAGACAGTATGGTACTGTCACAAAAACAGAAATATAGATCAATGCAACAGGATAGAAAGCCCAGAGATAAACCCACGCACATATGGTCACCTTATCTTTGATAAAGGAGGCAAGAATATACAATGGAGAAAAGACAGCCTCTTCAATAAGTGATGCTGGGAAAACTGGACAGCTACATGTAAAAGAATGAAATTAGAACACTCCCTAACACCATACACAAAAATAAACTCCAAATGGATTAAGACCTAAATGTAGGGCCATACACTATCAAACTCTCAGAGGAAAACATAGGCAGAACACTCTATGACATAAATCACAGCAAGATCCTCTTTGACCCACCTCCTAGAGAAATGGAAATAAAAACAAAATTAAACAAATGGGACCTAATGAAACTTAAAAGCTTTTGTACAGCAAAGGAAACCATAAACAAGACAAAAAGACAACCCTCAGAATGGGCGAAAGTATCTGCAAATGAAGCAACTGACAAAGGATTAATCTCCAAAATTTACAAGCAGCTCATGCAGCTCAATATCAAAATATCAAACAAACCAATCCAAAAATGGGCAGAAGATGTAAACAGATATTTCTCCAAAGAAGATATACAGATTGCCAACAAACACGTGAAAGAATGCTCAATATCATTAATCATTAGAGAAATGCAAATCACAACTACAATGAGCGGCTTCCCGGGCTCATGCAGCTCAATATCAAAATATCAAACAAACCAATCCAAAAATGGGCAGAAGATGTAAACAGATATTTCTCCAAAGAAGATATACAGATTGCCAACAAACACGTGAAAGAATGCTCAATATCACTAATCATTAGAGAAATGCAAATCACAACTACAATGAGCGGCTTCCCTGGTGGTGCAGTGGTTGAGAGTCCACCTGCCAATGCAGGGGACATGGGTTCGTGCCCTGGTCCAGGAAGATCCCACATGCCGTGGAACGGCTGGGCCCGTGAGCCATGGCCGCTGAGCCTGCGCGTCCGGAGCCTGTGCTCCGCAACGGGAGAGGCCGCGACAGTGAGAGGCCCACGTAACACACACACACACAAAAAAAAACCTACAATGAGATATCATCTCACACTGGTCAGAATGGCCATCATGAAAAAATTCTACAAACAATAATTGCTGGAGAGGGTGAGGAGCAAAGGGAACCCTCTTGCACTGTTGGCGGGAATGTAAATTGATACAGCCACTATAGAGAAGAGTATGGAGGTTCTTTAAAAAGCTAAAAATAGAACTACCATACGACCCAGCAATCCCACTACTGGGCATATACCCTGAGAAAACCATAACTCAAAAAGAATCATATACCACAATGTTCACTGCAGCTCTATTTACAATAGCCAGGACATGGAAGCAACCTAAGTGTCCACTGACAGATGAATGGATAAAGAAGATGTGGCACATATATACAATGGAATATTACTCAGCCATAAAAAGAAACGAATCTGAGTTATTTGTAGTGAGGTGGATGGACCTAGAGTCTCTCATACAGAGTGAAGTAAGTCACAAAGAGAAAACCAAATACCGTATGCTAACACATATATATGGAATGTAGCAAAAAAAAAAAAATGGTCATGAAGAAGCTAGGGGCAAGATGGGAATAAAGACACAGACCTACTAGAAAATGGACTTGAGGATATGGGAAGGGGGAAGGGTAAGCTGGGACAAAGTGAGAGAGTGGCATGGACACATATACACTACCAAATGTAAAATAGATAGCTAGTGGGAAGCAGCCCCATAGCACAGGGAGATCACCTCGGTGCTTTGTGACCACCTGGAGAGGTGGGATAGGGAGGGTGGAGGGAGGGAGACGCAAGAGGGAAGAGATATGGGGATATATGTATATGTATAACTGATTCACTCTGTTATAAAGCAGAAACTAACACATCATTTTAAAGCAATTATACTCCAATAAAGATGTTAAACAACAACAAAAAAAAGATTACATAAAACTTCAATTCCTAAAACCCAAAACTATGAAAATCAAACACTTTTTGTAACTTTTTGAAGTGAAAACCTGACCTGAACAGATTTTGATACCGTTTGTCTCACTGACTGCTAACATGCATGCATCAATGCTGAAATATTAATGTGCTTGATTATATGCAACTGTGTTTTACTCCTCCTCCAGTATATGTAATATATGGCATATGTACTGTGTTACCTTTCTAAACTGGGGAGGGAAGGGTATGGGGGCACAGACATAACACTACATAATGAAACACATCTGACTCCAAAGGTTTCCCGAAAAGGTTATGAAAACCTACATATCATACAAGCTTTGGATTTACTTTGGGAATGTCAGGGTAGTTCAATAATAAAAATATTGGGCTCCAGAGTACATATCTATGATCTTTAGGAAAAAAAGATTCAATTTATTCTTCAAAGAACAGAAGTTATCAGAGTATTTCAAATATCCAGGAAAAACTTCCCCCAACACCCTTTGTCTCCTTTTAATGGTAGATGGTTAGAAAGGGTTGTAGATACACAGTACATAGGAGGACTGTATGAACCTAATATTATGCTGTCTTTTAAAAGGTCTGTAATTCCATAATATTACTAAAGTTTAAAAAGAAAAGCAAAAGGGCAATTCATTTTAAAGTTTTCATTTTAAAGTTTTCATTATAAGAGCTTCCTCAGGGAGAAACTTACTGCTGGCAGATATGAAAAGCAAATGTGATGGAAAATTTCTGAAAGATGGAACAGGTCTGAATCTACTGCTTACTGCCTTTGGAAGTAAATAATTTGCTTGGTAGAATTTCAAAAACAGAATAATAAGCTCAAAAGAAAAAGACTGACAAAACTCATCTGTCTCCAACAAAGCTAATAAAAGTCCCAGTTTGTTAGGCTAAGTGCTGCATTTGACTCCGTTATATTCTAACCACTTATCAATGAGTGGGAATAGTTATAATAGTTACAATTTAGTTATAATTCACAGAGGAGAAATTTTTAATTATCAGATGACGTAACTGCCACAAATCTTAGTGTTACAAAACCTAGGTCTCTGAAATTATCTCAGAAAAAGGTTTTAAAAACAAAGAAAGTAGAAGAAGCATTCCAAAAACAGAAACAAAAGATTCAAAGGTAGAGGATCTGAATGGGAAAAATATACTGGAACTTGAGTAGGGCAGAGACAGTAAACAGCAGAAATAGAAAATGGTGACAGCACATGAAATTTTATGCTTGCATTCGATTATCCTTACATCTAAGCTAGGGTTACAATGTATAGCTTTGGTTTTCCCAGCCTCTCCCATCCCTGACCTCCCAGAATCAAGGTACACCTATAATAAGCAAAGGGGTGAAAAGTTTCCTACATGACTCTAACCTGAAAGTGCAAAAGGCCATAAGCAAGAGGGTCTAATCACAGTAATATGAATGGAATCAAGAGGGAATGGTTGGTAAATACCAATAATTTGCTTCCTTCCAAGAAACTTAATTTTAACTGTTTTGGCTCTCTCAAGCCCAGGAACATAACTCAAGGCATTTTTAAGACATTACAGAAGGATATGTAACTTTACAAAGTAGAGAGTAAAATAAATATAAAATTTTACCCTATCTTCCCCAAAGATGAAATAAACTTAAGGTAGTTATAAAACTTCAGTGTTGAATGTCAGAGCTTTCTTTTATGAAAAAGAAAATAAGTATACCTTACTTAGAGATTTTTAAAACATGTCAGTAATACAGACATATTCACTGCCCGCTAAACCAGTATTTACATATTTTTAAAGTATGATCCTCCAGGCCTAGATGTGAATCTCAGGAACTCACCTCAGGCCTAATGATCAGATTTTGGGGGTGGGGTTCAAAAATCTGCGTGTCAAACAAGAGGTTTGGTTGATACTCAAGCACATGGAAATCTGTCCTGTTCACACCTCAGATTTCAGAATTAGAAAGGACTGGTAGTATCTTCACCAAGCAGTGACAATTACAGTTTATAACAAGAACCCAAAGATGTTTTTCAAAAATCCTGAAATACCTACTCATCAAACATAATTACTAAAGTTTTAAAGTTAAATGTATTTTGATTATTTTTATTACTGGAATCAAAATGTCTATTTACACCATATTTTAAGCAGAATAATTAATTTGACAGCATAACTTATTTTCTGTCCTTTATATAACCATGTGAGCAGAGTCCTAGGGTCTATCATATTCACAAATGTATCTCCAGTGCCTAAAACTGTTTTATACATGCCTGATACACCTCCAAAAACTGGCTGAGTGACTGAAGAATTCTTCAAATATTCTAAATAAAGGAAACTGAACTATTTCAAAAAACTTTTTCATTACTTGCTGCAATTCTATTACCTATCAAATTAATAAGAAACTACAGATGTATGAAGAGTACCCTTTACATTATTGCCAAGGAAATCTGTTTTCTGTGTTTGTGTTTCTTTGTGTTTGTTCAAGTTGAAAATTCCGTAAGATTCTTCAGTATCCTCCATCGCCTATGGCACCAAATTCAACGCCTCTGCATGGTATAGGATCAGAGTTAAGGCAAGTAATCCTCAGTACTCGCAACAATAAATGCAAGTGTAGCAGAGATTTCTTAAGATCTGTTCATAATCATCTAACCTTGGAAATACAAGTCCCCTATATACGAACCTTCAAGTTGCAAACTTTCAAAGATGCAAACATGTGTTCGCATGTCCAATCACATAAGTTAGTTCACGTATCTGGTGTACACTGTCACACGCATGCCCCCTCTATAAGTGGTTGTGCTTTTGTGTACTTTACTGTACAGTACTTTATAGAGTACAGTAGTACAGTATCTTTATTTCAAGCCCAGGATGTCCAGAAGCAATGGTAAAAGCAGTGGTGATGTAGCTGGTACTGCTAAGAATCACCAAGAGAGACAAGAGGAAGAAGAAGTAACTGAAGAACCGAAGAGATTCACGATACAGGAAATGGCAAAGGGATTTTCTTTGAGGAGGCACTGTTAGTTTTTGAGGCATAGGACCTGAATGTAGAACGGTACACAAAGGTTGCAGCTACCATTCAGAATGCAATCCAGTGCTACCGTGTCATCTATGACAAGAAAAAAAGAGCTACTACACAGACATCACTGGATTGTTTTTTCAAGAGTAGATAGAAATGAATCCAGCAAGGAACCAGAACCTGTGCCATCAAACTCAGGAGTGAGCAGCTTGCCCTCCGACTCCTATTGCTGATGATCCTTCAGCTCCACAATCTCCCCCACCTCTTCTCTCTCCTCCAGTCAGTAACTCTTCTTGCCTTTTCCCTCGATGCCAGCCCCCATATGCCAGGTGTTGTACTGTACTACTGTACTTTTCAAGGTACTATACTATAAGATGAAAAATGTTTTCTTTGTTTTTTATGTATTATTTGTGTGAAAAGTATTATAAACCTATTACAGTACAGTACCATGTAGCCGATTGTGTTAGTTGGGTACCTAGGCTAACTTTGTTGGACTTACGAACAAACTGGACTTACGAATCCTCTCTAGGAACGAAACTCGTTCGTATGTAGGAGACTTACTGTATGGAAAATAGTGTCAGGCTGTGTATGAAGAATTTCCTATATCGTATAATTCCCCTCCTGGATAAACGGAAATAAATGTTATATTAAAAACTCTTTAGGTTTATGTAGAAGATTTGTTTAAAATATATAATAAAGTAGGGACAAATCTGTAAGGATTAGAGTTAGACCTGACCATAAGAACATTTCAGTTCCTACGTTTTAAAAACAGTTATCTTAGGAAATTCCCTGGCGGTCCAGTGGTTAGGACTCCGCGTTTTCACTGCCAAGGGCCAGGGTTCGGTCCCTGGTTGGGAAACTAAGATCCCACAAGCCACGCAGTGTGGCCAAAAAATAAATAAATAAAAGAATAAATAAATAAATAAATAAAAATTAAAATAAAATTTAAAAAGATATCTTCCCAAGTAAAACAAAGCAGTTAAACCAATAAGTTTAAAAGTACCAAAAAGTACCAAAAACTTAAGCATTAATATGTGAAGAAGAAGCCATTAACACTGCTCTGGTCAGTGATCATAATCCAACCAAAGACCCAATATGCAATAACAGAGAAGATGGGTCCATTTTCATCCACTATACCAAAGAGCCATCCCTAACCACCACCCACTCTCTCCCCATCACACACTTTTTTTTTTAATGACTTGGGGGAGGGGGCATGTCACAGGGGTAAGTATAACTGCATAGAGTTGTGTGAGTGAGTTAAAGAGGAATTTCTTAACCTAGTCCAAGAGCCATAACACAATATCAAATTCCTTGAATTTTACTAGTTTATTCACTCAAATGATAAAATATACAAATTCACAAGGTACTAACTCACCATTATATATTTATATATATATATGTATATATATATTCTTTATAATAGTTAAATACTTCTAACATCCATAAAGTGACCCCTTGCTCTTTCCTTCATTTTGATTCATCTGGACCTTTGTCAAAAAAGACAGACACACAGGGACTTCCCTGGTGGTGCAGTGGTTAAGAATCCGCCTGCCAATGCAGAGGAGATGGGTTCGATCCCTGGTCCGGGAAGATCCCACATGCTGCGGAGCAATTAAGCCCGTGCACCACAACTACCGAGCCTGTGCTCTAGAGCCCAGGAGCCACAACCACTGAGCCCGTGCACCACAACAACAGAAGCCCACACGCCTAGAGCCTGTGCTCCACAACAAGAGAAGCCACTGCAGTGAGAAGCCTGGACACTGCAACGAAGAGTAGCCCCCGCTCGCCACAACTAGAGAAAGCCACGCGCAGCAAGGAAGACCCAACAAGCCACGCGCAGCAAGGAAGACCCAACGCAGCCATAAATTTATTTATTTATTTATTTATTAAAAAATGACAGACACACAAATGAAAGATTAAGTCTCAAAAATACCTGATAGAGTAGTTAAATATAATCAAAAGTGTCTTATATAAATGTCTTATCTATATATTTTATTTATAAATATCCCTGGTCTACACCACAGAAAACTTCAACAAGCAATTCACAATTTAAACTTATGTATGTGTCTTTTAAAAAATGAATTAAATTTATGATCAACAGCAAGTTTGCTATTGGTAAAAGCATTTTAAAGACTAGAGATTCTAGATTAATCTTATTTACTATTTGTGTTTACATTGTATTTATTTACTACTTCATCACAGGAAAACAAAAGTTATTTTGCAAATTTAACTCCAGTAACTATCTGTATCATATTAAAGAATATTCACCCCCAGGCAGATAGAGAAGCTTCAACTAATACATTATCTTTAAACCAAGTTCTTTGAAGTTCTAAAAACACAGACGTTAGTGACTAATAACTGACAATTCTGAAAGACTTACTTGATTTAAAGACAAAGAATAAAGCAATTATGAGAATTATTTCTGAGACAGAAATCACATCAATTAGATACATTTTAAAAATTACAAGCAAAGCTACCAGTAATAAATGACTTTGAATAAGATTTAAAATCTAAATTTTAGATTTTAGGTTTTTTCAGTCTAAGAATGTTTTAATCTAAACAAAAGCATCATTGTCATTGTCAAAAAGAAGATGTGACTAAAATGTTTCATACTCTCAGATAAAAAAAAAAAATTCCATTTGGCAACAGGTAAAAACGACTGTGCTTCCCTACCACTCTAATTTACTCATAATTTGACACATACAGCTATGCAACAATGAAGTATAAGCTACAGTTTATGCTCTGAATTGTGGAGACTTTCTTCCTCAGAATCTAAAGAATTAAAAAGACCCTGAAAGCAGCAATCTTTAGGTTTGAACTAATTCTAATATGAATTGCAATGGATGAAGGCTTAAAAGCATTTTTAAAAAATTTTTAACTGATTTTATCAAGGAAATAATCACACACTCACCCCCAACCTCACCCCAATGAAATCTGCCTAATAGTTTTTTTTTTGATTATATTAGTTTACTTATTAAGTGTACTAAAGCTCATGCTTCAGTTAAATTTTCACAAACTGCAAAAATTAAACTACAATCTAGGTTAAGTATACATTTATTCAAAAACCTATTTTAAGTCCTATTAAGTTTAAATGCTCATATAAAAATGTGGGAGTGTAAGAAAATCCCAATATTAATAGAATTATAGTACAGCACGGGAAATCCACACAAACTACTACACCTAGTACAGAGCAGGAACAAAATAAGTAGGAATTAAAAAAAAAAAAGGGTAGTTAATTCTATCTCCCACTTCCTCCCCTTCATTTTTTTAGGGAACTGGTGCATCAAAAAAGAATAGAGAGGGTCTTCCCTGGTGGCGCAGTGGTTAAGAATCCTCCTGCCAGTACAGGGGACATGGTTTCCAGCCCTGGTCTGGGAAGATCCCACATGCTGCAGAGCAACTAAGCCATGCGCCACAACTGCTGAGCCTGTGCTCTAGAGCCCGCGAGCCACAACTACTGAAGTCCGCGTGCTCGGAGCCCGTGCTCCAAAACAAGAGGGGCCACCGCAGTGAGAGGTCCGTGCACCGCAACTAAGAGTGGTCCCAGCTCGCCACGACTGGAGAGAGACCGCACACAGCAACGAAGACCCAATGCAGCCAAAAATAAATTTATTTAAAAAAAAAAAACAAAAAAAAAAGAGAGGAATCCAGGAGGAGTTTCTAGGCAAAACAGAATATAAGCAAAGGTACCTAACATCCTGCTTGGGGAGTTAAATTCAATTCTAAAGCACAAAAATAGTAGGCAGGGTACAGGGGATTATGGAAGGCCATGCAGAAGAGTTAGATCTAAACCAATTTACATGCAATGGAAAGTCACTGAACGATTTTAAGCAGGAAAGTAACATCAGATTTCTCACAATACACTGTAGAAGTATAATTAAAAGACCACTGCTCGACTCCATGAGATACTTGTGGTCTAAACAAGGCAGCAGGAAGAAAACTGACAGGATATGACAATTACAGCTAGTCATGGTATACAGAAAACAAACTGATGGGCCATGGAAGCAACCTAAGTGTCCACTGACAGATGAATGGATAAAGAAGATGTGGCACATATATACAATGGAATATTACTCAGCCATAAAAGGAAACGAAGTTGAGTTATTTGCAGTGAGGGTGGATGGACCCAGAGTCTGTCATACAGAGTGAAGTAAGTCAGAAAGAGAAAAACAAATACCATATGCTAACACACATATTTGGAATCTAAAAAAATAAAGAAAATGGTTCTGATGAACCTAAGGGCAGGACAGGAATAAAGATGCAGAGGTAGAGAATGGACTTGAGGACACGGGGAGGGGGAAGGGTAAGCTGGGATGAAGTGAAAGAGTAGCACTGACATATATACACTACCAAATGTAAAACAGATAGCTAGTGGGAAGCAGCTGCATAGCACAGGGAGATCAGCTCGGTGCTTTGTGACCACCTAGAGGGGTGGGATAGGCAGGGTGGGAGGGAGATGCAAAAGGGAGGAGATATGGGAATGTATGTATACATATAGCTGATTCACTTTGTTATACAGCAGAAACTAACACAACACTGTAAAGCAATCATACTCCAATAGATGTTAAAAAAAAAGAAAACAAACTGATGGGGGGTGGTAAGAGTTATCTGTCTTTTCTTTTTATTTTCATTAAATACATAAACCTGACCATAAACCCAAAATCTATCTAAGGCATTTAATTATCTTACTAAAAAGGTCCTCATTATAGAAAGAAAAAATAAAAAATAATCCTGAAAAAGTCTTTTTTTAAAGTAAACCAGTTAAAAGAGAGACCAAAACATTACAGTGAGAAATTTAAAAAAAAATCTGTCTGGCATTTAAATAATGAAGCTAATAATTATGAGGGAAAAACTGTAATTCAACTACATGCTATTTCTTAAAAATAAAAAAAAACTTAAATATTGATAGTATAACATAACATTCTTCCCATGTTTAATTTCACATCCAAGTATTAAGGGTCATTTCCCAAGAATATTTAAAGCCACATCATTTTCCCAAGTGTCTCTCTCAAACCTTGAGTGATAATCAAATTACTTGTTTCAAGAAAATATCAAAACACTCTTAAGAAAATATCATGTTTGTCCTTTTTCCCATCTTCAACTGTTAACCAGTCTCACCTCTGCCCAAATCTCATTTGACAATAGTGTTCCATACGATTTTAGCGATTCAACGAAGTTTTCATAGACATCATGAAATCCTCTATCTTTTATGAGATCAGCTATTTTACTTTACAATACAACCACTTCCCTTCTCTTCCACCAATAAAATCCTATAAAATCCAATAAAATTCCACCATTTCCTCTCTTCTGGACTCTTGCAATGTTCCTAACGTTCCTCCTAGCTTCCAATGGCAGGGGGTTGAGAGGGACACAGAATCTCTATCCTCTACATGGGAACCCCAGTAAATATTTTAAAATCTAAAACAGATCCTACTCAAAACTCCATGACTTTTTATTATCTCTTCACTTCACTTCCTTCATGTGTCAGCTCTCTAATACATCTAATTTCCTTCCTAGGGTACTACTTAAATGTTATGTGCTACTACTATATTATATTTTTGCTTATTTAGCATCTGCCCCAACCTCCATACACACACCCCCCCAAAAGGTAAGCTCCATAAAGGCAGGAAGTTTGCCAGCTAGATTCAACACTCCGAACAGTGCCCAGTGCATCAGAGGCATTAAATAAACAGAGCCAGTTAAATGAATATAATACTATATTGTCAAGAAGTTATTAAAAGTCATCAATAAGATTAACAAAGACCTGGACACACAGATAGAAAGAAACACTACTGTTAAAGGCTATGACAGAGAGTCATATGACGATGAGAACTATCAGTTTACTAGAGAAGATTTTGTGATATGACAACTTTTACTTGCCTGCATGCACTCACATAATAAATATTCCACTGACAAAGATTCCATGTATATCAGGAAGTGAATGTTAAGCTTAAAGATAATATCCCACAGCTGAGTCATTCCCAAGTGTTTTAAAGAAAATAAAATATAGACAAAAACAAGCTGAATTACACAGGTAAAGTGACCCCAGAATCACCTAGTACTCACGAGGATTCTCCATAAAATGGTTAATGAAAAATATCAAACATCCCAGGAATGTTCTTTAACTGAATATCCCTTGTGCCCCTTCCCCACATATTGTCCCAAACTAGATCTAAAATAGCTTTCCTGAACTGACACTGACTCTGAAGGTTAGTGTAATCTCTTGTACTGTCATTGGACTGCCTGATAATCCATGTGTTATCCTAAAACTATCTGTCTGAAAAGCTTACATTAGACCACTATCCTAAATGGATTAGCAAGTTAAAAACATGTAAAACTGCTCTTGCTCTGAACACAACAAAAAAGTTCAAATTCAAATTTTAGGTAGTAGATATTTCAAATTGAACTTTAGAGCTATATAGGGACCACAGACATTCACTATATTTCACAAAAACTTACTGAAGGAGGCCAGTCACTACTGCTACTCTAAAACCTAGGGAAACAGTCATGAGCAAGACAAATGTAATTCCTGCTCTAACAGAGGGTACAGAAGGGAAGACAAATTAATAATGGGGAGTTATAAAGAAAATACCAGGGATATCTAAACTAACAGATCTATCTAATGGCCTCATTTTAAATCTGGGGAACAAGATCTGCAAGAAAATTCAACTGGTTAGTGGAAAAGTTAAAGGTATTAGTTTATCTAATTCTTCCCTAATATTACCATTTCATGTTCTCCAATTATAGATTTCTAATGTCATCTGATTTTAATTCAAAAAGTATTTAAAGCTGCCATTATTTTAAGAAATCCACCAAACTTTTAATCCAACAGTGAATTCACAGTATTATAATATTCTACTCACTAACTGTCCGTGGCATGAAAATTCAAAGCATTAAGGAAACAGGCTATCTCAATCTCATTTCTAGATCATGACCAAAGTAATTTCTCAGGGGTTTTGTACATTGCATGGAAAAGGCTCCCAAGGACTAATACCATATGTGCACTCTGTACCATAAATACTAAGCAATTACAAGTTTCAAGCTTTGTACCTGTGTGATGGAGAAGGAGCTTCAAATTGAGGCACTGTGCTATCCTCACTGACAGGAGAGTATAAGCCGCTCATTTCCTGGAAGCACAATTATTAGAGTTATAGACACTCCAAAGAGAAGATGTATAAATCAAAAGGAGTTATATTATATTCCTTTCCAATCCCAGGTTTTATCAGTTCCTTTTTGTCTCAACACCCAAATTTCTCAAGGCTTCCTTTCCAGAGTACAAAAACAAGGATATCTGAAAGTCAAGAGACAAGCCTTTTCTATGATACACATTCTTAAAGAACCAGAAACACTTTAATAAATATTCATCACTAATGAAGCTACCGAATGCAGAAAAAGACAAATGTAAATAATTTGAATGAGATGTACAGTACACTATATGAACAGTGAACTAGCTAATCATTAATCCAGGTGAGACCCTACCCTACTGATAAATATTAAGATAAATATGACAGTATGGCAACTGGATCATTAGGTTCAACTCTCCAAAGTACAGAAAAACAGGATATGTCAGTCTCTACTTCACATATATTCTCTGCAAACATTAAGAAAAGTAGCATTCCTCTTGATTCAAATATTAGCTTTCTAGTAAACAATGGATTAAATGCTAACTTTGATCATTAACTAGAGGAAAAGGCCTCCTAATAAACTATTACTACATAAATTATGACTGTGACTTTCTATACAATGGAGACCAATCCCATAAATTTAATGCAGCAATTTAAAGGAAAAGCAAAAATTTCATGAAATTGAAAAATTACTAGAGATGTGAGAAATTCTTGATATCTTACTTCCACTCTTTTGATATCCTCTTCCAAAACACTTAACTCCTTCTGAATCTGCTCCAGTTGCTGTAGATTAGAGAGGAGGAAATAAAAAGCCTAAACCAAACCACACAAGCATCACCACAATCATAAAATAACTTAACGTTTACAAAATGATTTCTAGGAAAATGTGCACTAATGGTTGTCAGGGTGAAATACTGCAGACAAAAAGTGCTGTTAAGTTCCTATGTTAAAAAGTAAATGTAAAGACTTAATATTTAAGAAAACAGTATTTTCTTTAATACAAGGATTGGCTTTATAATAAAAATATTAAAGATGAACAACAATGACAATATGACTTAATAAAAACAGAAGACATCCGAAGAATTTTCAAATTACCTCATTTAATTGTCAGCATTAATGTCAACATGTCAGTTAACCCCATTTTAAAAATAAAAATAAGTCTCAGAGATTAAATTCTACCACCACAAAGCAATCACAAATTAGCCTCTTAAGCATTTTTTAAAACATATTTAAGATAATCTTTTATCTTTGATATCTTACCTACTGCACCATAACCTTTCTCCACACCATTAAAATGCAAACATTTTAATTGTTGCATCACATTCAACAATATATTTAACCATCAGAGATTTAAGTTGTTTGCAAACTATCATAAGGAATTCTGGAACATATGAGTCTGCATTTCAAATTTCATTGATTATTAAAAATGAAATTATTCAATCAAAAGAAACAGCAAATCTTCACTGCATAAAACAAAACTGCTTTTCAGAAACACTATCAAATTTAAATTTCTATCACCATTATGTATAAAAGTAGCTGTCTTAATCTAACCCAAATATATTGAGCCAATTTTTAAAATGTAAAATAACAATAACGAATACTTATGTAATATTTATTGCCAGGTGTGAAATAGGAACTACTACACAGGAAAATGAAGCAAAGAAAGGTTAAGTGACTTGTCCAAGATTATTCAGCAAATACATGGCAGACAAATAGGTTTTTAAGCACCTTTTCTTCTGTGGCAATACATACACAATTGATAACATATTAATTCATATATTTGCCAATCCTAAGCATTTTTCTAAGCACTGTGAAAAACAGGATTTAGAAAACTCTAGCCCTTGCCCTCATGGAACTCAGTCTAGGGAAGATGGCAAAAAGTAAACCAATAGTTGAAATATCATAGAAAACATTATGATGATGGTATATACAAAGAATTAAAGGTACACAGACTGCCCCTAACCTAGATGGAAAACTTGGGGAGAGGGAAAAGGCAACTGGATAACTGAAATAGGATCTGAAATTAAATGAAATGCTGAGCATTGAAGGACTAACAGTAATTTGCCAGGTGTAAAAAAAGTGGGAAAAGACAGAATAAACAGAGTAAATAATAATACACACAAAAACCTAAAAGCTATGAGAAAGGGAAATAATAAATCTGAATTTATGACAATGAATGAAATCACCCAATGTCAATCAGTAGAGTCAGAAGAGATGAGAACAAAAACTGGGTGTAGGGAACACCAACCGTTAAGAGATAGGCAAAGGAAGAAGTAGTAGCTCTATGTCAACCATCAATAAGGGCAAGGGCAAAAGCCAGGAGAAAAGACAGCGCAGTATCACAGAAAACATGGTGGGGACAGGGGGAGGGGGTTAAAAAAAAAAGTGATTAGCATTGTCAAATACTTTCAATTCTTCCATCTACTTTAATAAACTTTACTCCACCCTAAAGTTTTTCACACGATACTCCTACCTTAACTGAAACCTTGCTCTCCCTCAAGGACACAGTCTGCCTTGGAATTCTTTCAAATAAAAGTTGGTCAAGTGATAAATTCTCTCATGCCCCAGACTAGATGGGGACTTCCACTTCTACTGCATTCATTGGCCATTCCCAATAATTAGTCTTCCATTCTAACATAAAAAGCACTCTGGTCTGGCTCAGTCCAAGCAGCCAAATCACTGTCAACAGATCTAAGACATCTACAAATATCCCAGTTATTTCCTACCATCACTAAATCCTTTTGCCTTTTGGTCCATAGCCATTTTCGACTCCGCTGATCCTAACCTTTAATTCAGCAAAACATCCCATGGTCACCCCTTAACTTTTTTCATTTAATTAGCTTGAAATGCTCCACTGCTGAAATCCTTATTTAAACAAATGCTGACGGGGTCTTCATTATGACTGTTTTCAAAACACATTTAAAGAGAAGGATGAAAGTAAACATCTAAAATATCAACATCCAGAGACAGCCAATATCACTTGTATGATACATAATACATATTTAAGATCAAATTAACAATTTTCATTCCACTTCTGCAATTGAAGTACCAAGAAAAAAAATCGAGTATCACCTGAAATCTCAAAATACTAAATGCTAATGCCCAACCCTCTGAAGATAATGTCCCATCCTTCCAGTGCCCCAAAGCTTTGCTGGATAATACATCCATTACTATATATGAACGCCGTATATTAGATGAACTACATAAAACTACCAATGTTCAAACAATTTTTACTTCCAAAAGCAGCAATTTCATATGGTTTAAAATAAAACAACCAAGGTACAAGGGCTGCCCTAATAAATACATAGGTATAGTGTATCGATAAAACAAAATGATGTAACCTACTTATGTGAAAAAGTCTGAAAAGGTGTCAAGATAAGAAATTTTTTCTTAAATTTCAGAGAATGGAAACTATTTAGAGAGCAAATGTTAAATGAGGTGCTTACATTTCAAGACGAAATTCTGAAAAAGTTTAAAGCTCTAAATTATTAAGACATTGTGTTATTCTGATTTATAATAAGAAATAACAGCTTCCTGTAGGGCCTCCAGATGGGGACTGGTTGTTAGGGGAACCAGCCATGTGATTAGAGGGTTGGAACTTTCAGCCCCACCTTCTAACATCCAGAGAAGAGAGAGGGGCTGGAGACTGAGTTGAATCAACAATGACCAATCAATCATGTCCATGGAATGAAGCCTCCATAAAAAACACTAACTTAAGGGGTTCAAAGGGCTTCTGGGTTGGTGAACATGTAGGCTGGTGAGCACATGGAGATGCATGGAGAATGGCACACCTGGAGATGGTATGGAAGCTCCATGCCCCCTGAGTTGTATCCTTTCACCATAAACTGGTAATCTAGTAAGTAAACTATTTTCCTAAGTTATGTGACCCATTCTAGCAAATTATCAAACCCAAGGAGGCAGACATGGGAACTACCAATTTATAGCCAGTAGGTCAGATGCACATGTGTGACTTCCTGGACTTGCAATTTTCATCTGAAGGGGCAACTCAGTCTTGTGGGACTGAGTCCTTAACCAGTGGAATCCGGGGCTAACTCCAGGTAGACAGTGTTAGATAGAATTGAACTGAATTGAATTGAACTGTAGGACACTCACTTGGTATGCAAAGAGAACTGGAAAATTGGTCTGGGAAATGACCTGCATATTTGGTAGCCAGAAATATGGAGAGTGGTGGTGATGAATAATGGAAACAAGTGTGCTCTTTTCAGGCATCAATACAAGACACTATAGTACGAGGAAATAGAAGAAAGACAAAGGATAACCATTTTAAAAAGCAGAAAGAAAACTGGGCTAAGTTCACTCTGCAAATATGTTTCATAAGCCATAGAGGCAGAATCTAGAATAAAAGCATGAATCAGAGTCCAAGAATGTTTTGGAGATATATGAAGGAAGTCCATAAAGCTGAACTGTCGGGCTTCCCTGGTGGCGCAGTGGTTGGGAGTCCGCCTGCCGATGCAGGGGATACGGGTTCGTGCCCCGGTCCAGGAGGATCTCACGTGCCGCGGAGCGGCTGGGCCCGTGAGCCATGGCTACTGAGCCTGCGGGTCCGGAGCCTGTGCTCTGCAACGGGAGAGGCCACAGCAGTGAGAGGCCCGCGTACCGCAAAAAAAAAAAAAAAAAAAAAAAAGCTGAACTGTCATTATCTAAATAAAAATTGATCACAAATTGGGACTGATAATAGACAAACCTCTGGATCAAATCTGCCTTAACACTATTATGAGTTTGGGGGCTACTAAAAATAATAATAATAAATACATAAGATGGAGAAATGCTACTTGAGAACACAGTCCTAAGCCATCAACAGCAAGCACTCTCTTAACACAGCATACTGTACCAAAACCCAAAGAAAATTTTAAAAAAATTTAAATTTAAAAAGTGAAGAAAGTCTCAGAATCCCTTAAGACTAAAGCATAAAAAATTTCAAAAACAGAGCCCCCTTTTATTGACATTAGCTTTGGTGCAGGTAGGTATCATGGGCACTCATTTGTTTGACCATCATTACGATTTGATAAAAATATGCTTAAGTATTAAATTCAGTATTTTGTTTTTTAGAGCTAATATAATTAGAATACATTATAGCTGCCAAGACTTCAATTATCTGACATATTCAAAACTGAAGAATACTGATATACTTTCAGAAAAAAAGTTGGTTAAAAAGAGAGTAGCAAAATTAATATATGGATATAAAAACAAGAAAGCACTAAAAAAAACTTTAAAAAAAAAAAGAAAGCACCGTACACCGATTAGATCATCCAACACCCAGAACACTGACAACACCAAAAACTGACGAACATGTGTAGCAACAAGAACTCTCATTTATTCTTGGTAGGAATGAAAAATTGTACAGCCACTCTGGAAGACAGTTTGGCAGTTTCTTAAAAAATTAAACATACTCTTATCATATGATCCAGTATAACACTCCTTGGTATTTACCCAAAGGAGTTGAAAACTTAAGATTCCCAAAAAACACACTGATAGCAGCTATATTCATAATACCAACACTTGAAACAACCAAGATGTCCTTCAGAAAATGAATGGATAAATAGTGGTACATCCAGACAATGGAATAATATTCAGTGCTAAGAAGAAATGAGCTTTCAATCCATGAAAAGACATGGAGGAAACTTAAATGCATATTCCTACAGCATGTATGGGAAATCTCTGTAGCTTCCTTTCAATTCTGTGAACTTAAAACTGCTCTAAAAAACAAAGTCTTTAAAAATATATAAATACATTCAAGTAACCCTTAAAGAAAAAACATAAGAACAAAAAATCAAAAGAGAAAAGAAACATAAAACAAATAATAAAATGGCAGGCTTAAACTCTAAATTTACATTAAATGTAAATGGCCTAAATACAAAATTCTAAGACTGCTGAGTCAGGCAAAGTGAATGAAAAACCTCTGCTGTCTATAAGAAACTCACCTCAAATAAGTAAGTGATATAACAAGGAACCAAAGACTCAGTAAGGATGCAAAAAATTCTCACCATATATTTAACAAACTTTACACCACACCATGTAATTGCAGGAAACACATTCTTTTCAAGCACAAATATTTCAAAATTTAATGAACTAACGGGTGATAATGCAAATATCATATTAAGAAAAACACTAATTATTTTCTGATAACAATGCAATTATAACAGAAATCCATAATTTAAAAAAAAAAATCCCCACATCCAAGTAATAAGTTTATCTCTAAATAACCCACATGCCTAAGAAAAACTATAATGAAAATTAGAAACTATTTTGAACTAAGGAATAACAAACAAAATGCCACACCAAAATTATTAGCTGTAACTAAAAGAAAAATTGTGGCTTCAAATGCCTATATTAGAAAAAAGTCTTCCTACTAATATGTATATCCAAATTAACAATTTAGAAAAGAAACAACAAAATAAAACCAAAGAAAGTAGAAGGATGGAAACTGTAATTATAAAGAGGGTATTAATAAAATGGAAAACAAAATAGAGACTATAAAACTGAAAGTTGGTTCCTAGATAAAACACAAAATTGTTACAGCCCTGGCAAGAACTGATCAAGAAAAAAGAGAGAAATGCACAGCACCAATAAGCAGAGTCAGGAATGAAAGACATCACTAAAAACTCTGGGGACATTAAAAACTTAGTATTAAGACCAAGATAATACCAATAAATTTGAAAATTTAGATGAAACAGACAACACTTAGAAAAAGTATGACATGTCAAAAATGGTATCTAAAACAAAAATCTGAATAAGCAGTAACTGAATCAATAGTTTAAAAGCTTCTGCAAACAACAGGTCCAGATAGCTTCTCCAGCAAAATCCTTAAACATTCAGCAAAGACATCCATCCTAGATTATACAGATTCTTCCAGAAAATAGAAAAAGAGGGTACATTCCCCAACTCATTTGATAAAACTATCTTTATAACAAAATTGGACAAGATCAGTATAAAAAAAATTAAAGAACAATCTCATTAATGAATACAGATGCAATAAGGAAGGCAAGTAGGGCAAACAACTGTCCTGGCGGGGCTTCTAGAATGCAGAACATTCAGTGATAAAACTAGAATGCTCTTGGGCAAATCAGGACATTTGGTCCCCCTACGTGCAAAGTTGATTGACTTTTTAATGTTAAACCAATGTAATTATCCAGTTTAACATAATGAAAAAAAATATCATCTCAACTGCACAAAAATTTTGGAGAATACTCAACCCCCACTTATAATTTAAAAAAAAAATCCTCTTAGGAAACTGGGAATAGAAACTTAGCTCCTTGAATGATAAAAAAAAATACCTACCAAAAACCTACAGAAAACATCATACCTAATGGTGACACGTCGAAAGCTTTCACTTTGAGATCAGCACCAAGACTAGGATGCCCCGCTATCACCACTTCTATTCATCATTGTACCGGATGTCCTAGCCAGCAGAGTAAGACAAGAAAAATAAATAAAGGATATAAGGATCATAAAGAAAGAAACTAAACTGTTATTATTTGCAGATGATGATGTGTACACAGAAAACATAAAATAATCTACAAATAAATTATTAGAATTAATGATTTTAACAAGGTTGCTGGATACCAAAAATAATGTGTCAAAATCAACTGCATTTCTATATACCAGCAACGAATAGTAAGAAACTGAAATTAAAGACACAGACATCACTTACAATAGCATAAAAATGATTGAAGACCTAAGAACAACTCTAAAATAAAGATGTGTAAGAATAATACCCTGAAAATATCAAAATTTTGAAGGACATTCTTAAGGACCTAGATATACAGAGAGAAATACCATGTTCAAAGTCTAGAGGACTCAATACTGTAAAGATAGTCTCCCAAATTCATCTATGGAGTCAAAGTAATCCCAATAAAGATCACAGCAGGTGTACCATGGAAATGTATCAGCTGGTTCTAATATTTATAGAGAAATACAAAGAGCCATGAATAGCTGAGACTTTCCTAAAAAAGAATAGTAACTTACTTTAAAGTTCTAGTATTTAATACAATGTGGTATTGCTAGAAAGATAGACAAACAGACCAGTGGAGCAGAAGAGAGCCTAGAAACAGACCCACACATGATGTATGACAGATGTGGTATTTCAAAGCAATGGGAAAAGGATGGACTTTTTAATTAACGATGCTTGGACATCTGGACATCCATATGAAAAATTCCCAAGTAGATTATAGATGCGAGTATGAAAAATAAAAGGTAAAGATTCAAGTAGGTAATATAGCAAAATGTCTTCATGACCTCAGGTGGAGAAAAATTCTTTACCTAACATAAAAGGTACTAATTATAACAGGAAAGACTAATAAATTTGACTCTATTATAGACAGAAACTTCTGCTCATCAAATGACATCACTGGGCTTCCCTGGTGGCGCAGTGGTTGAGAGTCCGCCTGCCGATGCAGGGGACACGGGTTCATGCCCCGGTATAGGAGGATCCCACATGCCACAGAGCGGCTGGGCCCGTGGGCCATGGCCACTGAGCCTGCACGTCCGGAGCCTGTGCTCTGCAACAGAAGAGGCCACAACAGTGAGAGGCCCGCATACAGAAAAAAAAAAAAAAAAAAAGACATCATTAAGACAATGGAAAAAGCAGCCCAATTAGAGGGGTAAAAGATCTGCTATAGATAAGTAGATATAGAGATAGATAGATAGATAGAACAAAGAACTTTTATCTAGACTATATAAACAATAAACCAATAAGAAAATCAACTAAATAGAAAAGATGCACAAAGCTTTAAACAAGTATTTCACACACACACAAAAATCCCAAAGGCCAATTCATAGTACTGTGTACTCAACCTCACTGGTCTCAGGGAAATGCAACTTAAAACCACAAAGAAATAGCAATACATATCCTAAGATTTGCTAAACTGAAAAAAGTCTATAGCCACCAAGTACTGGCAAGAATATAGTGCAATCGGAACATTCCTACACTGCCTGTAGGAAGAGTAACCAATACAACTGCTCAGGCATTGTTTGGCATTATCTATTAAATTTGAAGATGTACATATCCTATGACTCTTAATTCCACTT
Organism: Physeter macrocephalus; assembly: GCF_002837175.3. NCBI lineage: Eukaryota > Metazoa > Chordata > Mammalia > Artiodactyla > Physeteridae > Physeter > Physeter macrocephalus. The sequence continues at coordinate 46,499,873 of NC_041217.1, forward strand.
CTACATACGTAGCATAGAGATATATGCTAATCTATACCTGGATACATATATAAGATAGTAACATTGTTTTGTAAATAGCTCAAAACCAAAAACAACTCACAAGTCCATCAACAACAAAAATGGGGTGTATTCATTTAATAGAATACTATACAACAACAAAAATGAATCAATTATAGCCATATACAACAATGGGGATGAATCTTAACACTGAGCCAAAGACAAGAACAAAACATTATATAATGCAGAAGTGCATTTATATTAGTTCACAAGAAGAGACTTATAAATATTTAGGCATCAAAACAATAAAGAAAAACAGACAGGTGATTACCATAAATATCAGAATATTGACTACCTAATGGGCAAGGGAGAAGGCTATAATCTGGAAAGGGTAGGGAGGGAGCTTCAGGAGGCCTAGCAAAAATCTATTGTTTAATCAGGATGATGGTTACATGGATGATCACTCTACTATGAATCTTTAAACTGTAAATTCATTTTACAAACTTTTCTGTGCTTTATTTCATATAAAAACATTGTAAAATGCAATTCTTTTAAACATTCAAAATAAAATTCTGAACAAAACCAAAAGGAAACCAAGACTCATCAAAACTGTCCTATTACAATGAATTAAACAGGTACCACAAATATCCAAAAGTATATTTTAAAATTAAATCGTATGAAATATAAGGCAATTGTTCAAATGCTGATACAAATTTGCAGAGGAGACTGGCTTTTACATGGAACCTAAAGCCCTTTTGTTCAATCTGACCATGAAGAAAGAATAACATGTTCATTTAAAAACATATATTTATTAAGTGCTGTGGTAGGCTGGCTGTAAGAAAGCCTCCAAAGATTCCCACCTCAGAATTCACACCCTTGCGTAATTCCCTCTCTTTGTGTAGGCTAGACCCAAAGATTTGCTTCTAATGGAAAAAACAGAACACTTGTTGAGATGTAACTTTCAAGATTAATCTACAAAAAGCCATGTGACTGCTGTCTTCAAAACCCTCTCTTGCTCCCTGTGAGGGAAGTCAGCTGCCACACAGTAAGTTATCCTATGGAGAAGCCCATGTGGTAAGAATATGGTATCTCTTTCCAACAGCCAACGAGTGAACTGGGAAGCATTCCTATCCCAGTCGAACCTTAAGATAACTGCTGCCCTGGCCAACACCTGCAGCATAGCTTGGTGAGAAACCCTGAGCAAAGGCAATCAGTTACTCTGCACCAAGATTCCTGACACAAGATATTAAATGATGTTTTTAAGCTATTAAATTTGAGGGTAACTTGTTACACAGCAAAAGATAACTAATGAAAATGCCTACCATGTGCCTTGTACATTCCTTTCTCTTAATATTCAAAGGAGAGTCAAAGAAAAAAATAAATCACAAATAAAAATTAAATGTAGAATTCTAACAGCAAGATGTGACATTGGAACAAATAAGTATGTTAAATCTGAAAAGCAGATTCAGAGTCTTGATTTAGACTCATCATAACCGCAATTAAAAGTCAAGCATAAAATCACAAAGTTAATTTTCAAAGTCTGAATGTTAATCTTAGGGAAAAAAAATCAGAAATAGTAGTTTGTCTCCTGGTCAGTCTGTATTTTGCTTGAATAAGTTCAAGTATAAATTATACTGCAGGAGATAAGACCTTTAACAACCATAATCACTTTGAGGATTAAACACACAAATATATACTTTATAATATATGCAAAAAAAAATAACCACTCACTTCATTCTGTCTGTACTAAATCATGAGGTATTAATCAACTACATTTTCTAGACTAAAGTTTACTATTTCCAAATCACTAGTGTACCTGACTCCAATCACAGAAAAATTAATGAAATTTATTCAAAGTAACTGGTAAGTTTTTAAGTCTGTTAACCTAGCTCCAAATTTTCAAAGTTTTAAAACTTTGTTAACCTAGCTCCTCAGAGTCCCTGGTGTAGTTAAACCTGATATACTCAGAATCACTCAATTATGGACACACTAAAAACAAGAAAACCAAAATGTATTAATAACAGTATAATTATTGCATATTAAGAGGCACCAATATCCAGAAGTACTTGGAACCAGTATGTTTCTTGATTAAATTGCCTATCATAAGAAAATATGATCCAAGAGAGAAAAAAAAAATCCATCATTCACAAGGATCTTATAAGATTCAAACTAAACTCAAGCTGAAAAATTCTAAAGCACAATTAACCCAGACATAATAATAAAAATATAGGAACACTGATACTAAGGGCTATGTGATCAAAGGCAATATCATAGAAGGAGTTATTGGAGGCCACTGGCCACCGCATCAGAGAGAGGACAAATTAATATAACAAGGAAGAGCTATCATTGGGAAACATTCTCCATTGATCTCTCCCATTTCTGCACATCTTTTGATAACTTTTGTTCCAAATTATCTTTTCAAGGATGTTTGTTTAGTGAACACCCTGGCAAGACAGAAATAGTGACTTCCTCCAGGAGAGAGGGCAGATTTGTTTTCTGATCAATAAAATAAAAATAGTGTCTTCCTGCAGGGCAAAGACTGAACAGATTTGCTAGCAGACCCCTTTAAAAGACTGGGGTTTCCTAAGTTCAAGGTTCTTTGGTTGTAATATAAATCCATTGTATATGTAGAAGCTACCAAGGCCCATCTCTAAACCGCCCCTGAGGGACTTGCAGGTCATGAAGCTGATGCTGCCAGATATGCCATGAGTAGTCAAGACTTTATTTCCAACCCAGAAGTCTCATGTCTTCTGCCAGCATCTATGAATCTTTGGCAGGCTAACTTGTCAGCTTGCTAGTAAAAATCCCAGAACATTCATAGTTGTTTATTTTATAGTTATATACTGCATCCTTCTTACCTGAGAAAATTTCAAATCTAAATATGTTGCAAGCATTAACAGACACTAGAAAAGTATGTACCATATCTCACTTGATGAGTTCAAAGTTGAAGGTAAAAAGAACCACATAAAACTACTGCAAAACAATTTCACATTCTGTTGTGAAAGTAGAGAAGGTATGTACAGAATATAAAAATTTATCACTTTTCCAAAGAATTTGCTATAGTAAAGACGGCTGAGTGTACATACTGAATTAATAATTTTGTTTCCGTATGCTATAAAATGTTCAGCTTTGTTACTCAAAGTGTGGTCCACAGACCAATAGCATCATCATCTGGAGCTTGCAAGAAATACAGATTATCAGGCTCAAACACACACCCTTAATCAGAATTTGGATTCTAAGAAGAGCCTCAGGTTATTCTTATGCAAATTGAAGTTAAAGTACCCACCAAAAAAATAAAATTAAAAATCAAGAATATATAAAACTCAAATTCATACTGAAGATAATTTTTAATAGATACTAAAACATTAAAATCACAACTGCTACCTCAGCAAAAGTTAAAGAAAAATACAATCATAAACCAGGTAAAGAACATTTAGATATCAACACTAGCATAACACAGAAAAATCCAATCTGAACAAAGTAAGAAAAAGTTAAAAACAGACGTCATGAATAGTCCAAAAAAAGCAGAAATATCAAACTAAGATAATGTAAAGTTCTGGCAGTGCACACTTAAAGTACTTCATCAGAACGAGTTCTCATGTTATTATTTTCAAAAATAATAAAGATGGCCTGGAACCTAACAAATATGGTTATATTTTTTTGAGTAAAAAATGTCCTAATTAGACAACTGAAAGTAAAAATGTAACAGTTGGGAATTTAAATATAAAACAGTTTTCAAAGTTATTTTAGCATGCTACCAAGAACACAGGATTTTGCTTTTCATTTTCCCATATTTTATACTATTGTGAAATGACTGAGGAATCTTCTAAATGTTGTATTAGGACATTCTGTTATAAAATTATTAATAAAAAGTTGTCTTTTAGTTATCCTGCATGACTTACACTTTCCAAGTTCTAAATAGGTAGCTATATTTTTGCTTGTTCGCCCCCCCCCAAGATGTATTTTAATCATAGGAAAATTGTAACCCTCTCTACTTAAGACTTCATTATCTAAATTTTCCTACGTTTTCTTTTCAGGGTGAAAGTTAGGCTGCCATTTGATAATTCTATTACCTATTCTTTATACCTTTGAGGTAACATCATTATATTCACTCCTACAGAAAAACTTTTTAGCACACCTCCAAAAAGGGATTTTTAAAATATCAAGTTGTAAACGTAAAAGAAGTTAAAATAACAAAGTTTAAAAAAAAGAAAACTCCTGAAAACTCAAATGCTTTTAAATGTTTAAATAAAATTTTTAACCTGAAATGCCTTCACAAAAATGGGGAAAAAATGGGAAGAGTCAACAATAGTAAATGACACGTTACATAAAATACACAAAATAATATACCTCTCTCTTATTTCTTCTTGCAACCTTGAGGAATTCCATAAGGATCTGTAGTTGGGCTGCATGTGATTCCTATAATAGAAAATTATAATTGTTCTTTTAAAAATATAACTTGAGTTCAAAGTTTTCTTTAACACCACAGTATAATCAGTATGAAGCAACTTAATTCATCCATTTAAGTTAGTCTCTTATTTCTATTTAGTCGTTTTCCACTTGCTAAATGGCATTTTTAAAAGCAAGCCATTTCCCCTAAAACTAACTTGAAAAAAACAGGTGTTTTCAACTACATTTCTCATCGAACATGCAGAAAAAACTATTTATGGGAAATAGCAATTCTGTTATCTGTCCTGGCTTTCTCTTCCCCAACCAAACTAATAAAACATCAAGACAAAAACTGTAGTGGAGGAACTTCCCTGATGGTCCAGTGTTAAGACTCTGTGCTTCCAATGCAGGGGTGGGAGTTCGATTCCTGGTTGGGGAACTAAGATCCCACATGTTGTGTGGCATGGCCAAAAAAATTTTTTTTAATTAAAAAAACGAAAACAAAAACATAGTGGAGCCAATGTAGTTTCTAGACACTGAAATCACTTTCCCCATAAAAATTTAACTTGCAGGGGAGTAAGAAGGATAATAAATAGGAAGAAATTCATGCTTTTCAGAAATCTAATTTACTATTTCTGGTCATGACTTATACAGATGTGAGAATTAATATATTTCTATGAAAGATTTCAGTCAAACTCAAAAATTTAAAAACAAAATTTTAATATTATCAAGTGGAGGGAGGGTAAATAACACACATTGGTAACAGAAACAAAGATGTAACAGATAAATGGTAATTATAAGTTTAACATTTTTTGTTATCAAAAAATAAAATTACAGGGGAACTCCCTAGTGGTCCAATAGTTAGGACTCTGCCCTTTCAATGCCGAGGGAGTGGGTTCAACCCATTAGGGGAACTAAGATCCTGCAAGCACAGCCAAAATAAATAAAATAAAATAAAATAAAATTACAAAAAGATACCTTTTAGTATTAAAATGTACACAATGAACCAATGAATTTCAGCTACATCTGATAAATATATACATAAAAAGACCATCAAAAGCTAAAAGTGGAAGAACAATAAGACATGGTTTATGAACAACTACAATACTAACTTTCCTATACATATTTTAAAAGAATAAAAAAGTCCAGTGGAGCATTTCTAAAACAAACAAAAATAAGAAAGATTAATAAAACTTTCATTTACCTGGCTATGCAACAGAATTATTTGAGGCATTTCTTAAAATAGACACTGGGACGGATTTTATATGATTCTGTTGCTCTAGAAAAGATTCCAGGAATCTATATGTTTATAGATTGATAAGAATAAGCCAGTCAAAATTTGAAGACTCACTGAGATATTGCACATACTACAAAAAAGCATGGCCACTTCGGCTTGCAGGATCTTAGTTCCCTAACCAGGGACTGAACCCAGGCCCTCGGCAGTGAAAGCACGGAATCCTAACCACTGGACTGCCATAGAATTCCCCACTTCACTTTCAATGAACTGAAACTAGCTCAAGCAACAACTGAGCACCAACTCAGCTAAATTACTGATTAGACCAAAGGGTCAGTCTCTTATCCTTGCTCCCTGACAAAGAAAAAGGCAAGACCATTCAGGAAGAAAGTATTAACTACTTTAGTCTCTGTACTGCTCTTGAATACAACTTTAAAATTACAAGACAGGGAAAGAAGTAGGAAAAGTCAAGAGAAAAAAACAGGCAAAATGGGACTCCCCTGGTGGCCCAGCGGTTGGGAATCCGCCTGCCAATGCAGGGGACACGGGTTTGAGCCCTAGTCAGGGAAGATCCAACATGCCGCGGAGCAGCTGTGCCCGTGTGCCACAACTGCTGAGTCTGTGCTCTGGAGCCCGCAAGCCACAACTACTGAGCCTGCATGCCACAACTACTGAAGCCCACGTGCCTAGAGCCCGTGCTGCACAACAAGAGAAGCCACTGCAATGAGAAGCCCATGCACAACGAAGACCCAACACAGGCAAAAATAAATAAATAAAATAAATTTAAAAAAAAAAAAACACAGGCAAAAGAATGAAATTCACAGATGACCCACTTGCTGGAATGAGCAAAAAATACTTTAAAATATGACTCTATATTATTAAAGAATTAAGGGGGGGTGGTGGTGGGATGAACTGGGAGATTGGGATTGACATATATACACTAATATGTATGAAATAGTTAACTAATAAGAACCTGCTGTATAAAAAAAAGAAAAAAGAAAGAATGGAGAAAATGGAGAAAATGAGCAAAAAAAATGGAGAATTAGAAAAGAATTGAAAGAACAAAGTGTAAACCTAGAAATGAAGAATAAAAAGTCTGAAATAAAAAAATAAAAATAAAAAACTATGAATGGGGGCTTCCCTGGTGGCACAGTGGTTGGGAGTCTGCCTGCCAATGCAGGGGACACGGGTTTGATCCCTGGTCCGGGAAGATCCCACATGCCACAGAGCAACTGGGCCCATGCGCCACAACTGCTGAGCCTGTGCTCTGGAGCCCACGAGCCACAGCTACTGGGGCCCACATGCCTAGAGCCCAAGCTCCGCAGCAGGAGAAGACACCACAATGAGAGGCCCACGCATCACAACGAAGAGTGGCCTCCGCTCATCGCAACTAGAGAAAGCCACGTGCAACAACAAAGACCCAATGCAACCAAAAAATAAATAATAAAAAATAATAAATAACTTTAAAAAAAAAAAAAAAACTATGAATGAAGTTAGGAACAGATGGACGGAGCAGAGGAAAGGAATAATGAATTCAAAGACAGTTCAATATAAATTACTTAACCCAATTCAGAGAGAGAAAAAATAAAAACACAGCATCAGAAATATGTGGGATAATATGAAACAATAAGGGGCTTCATTGGTGGCGCAGTGGTTAAGAATCTACCTGCCAATGCAGGAGACATGGGTTCGAGCCCTGGTCCGGGAAGATCCCACATGCCACGGAGCAACTAAGCCTGTGTGCCACGACTACTGAAGCCCATGAGCCTAGAGCCCACGCTCCGCAACAAGAGAAACCACCACAATAAGCATGCGCACTGCAACAAAGAGTAGCCCACACCCTCCACAACTAGAGAAGGCCCTCATGCACCAATGGAGACCCAACACAGACAAAAATAAATAAAATAAATTATTTTTTTTAAAAAATGAAACAATAAAACATATGACTGGAATCCTAAGGAAAAGGAGAGAGCACAGGGTTGAATAAATAATGGTTCACGTGTTCAACAAACAAATCCTCCTGTTCTGTGAAACACAAGCAGGATAAATATTTTTTAAATGAAAGCTAGGAATATCACAGTCAAACTGAAAACTAATGTGAAAAAGAACATCTTAAAAGCAGCTAAAAAGGATACACAAGGGGAAGAACATTAAGAATGACTGAAAATTTCATCAGAAACAGAGGAGAAAATAGAAAATGAAAATATGTCTTTAAAGTGTTAAAAGAAAAAAAAAACAAGACTTTTATGCAGAACAAAACTATCATCTATACAAGAAATAGTAAAGAATATTATACAAACACAAGGGAAATGACTCAGATGGAACCTCAGATCTACAAGAGAAAATGGAGACATCTCAAAGAGTAAATATTTTGGTTTAAAAGGGTCTTTTCTTTTTCTTTTTTTTGCATCATTTCTTCAAAAGACTATTAACTGTTTAAAGCAAAAATAACTGGTGGGGTTTATAATATAATTTGAATTTATAATTTGGCAAATTGAAATACTATAAGGTCTTGCACTTTCCATAAAATGGTATATACTTGACCCTTGAACAACACAGGTTTGAACTGCATGGGTCCACTTATACATGGATTTTTTTCGATAAATACAAACTGCAGTACTACAAGATACATAGCTGGTTGAACCCACGGATAATGAACCGTGGATATGGAAGGCTGATTATAAAGTTAGATGCAGATTTACAACTTCGCAGGGGTCAGCATGCCTAATAGCTGCATTGTTTAAGGGTTAACTGTATATTCAATGTTGACTGTGAGTACACTGTGTATTCAATGTTGACTGTGAATACAATGTCCTTGAAGTGGCATACTATAAACTCAAGGTTGACTGTGCAAAGTAAAAAAGGCATTTTGTAATCTTTAGAGAAACCCTAGAAATACAATAAGCAATATGCGAAAAATAGAGAAGATGGTATACTAAAATGAAACCCTGGAAACTCAATGATCTCTAAAGAAAGCAAGAAAGGAGAAAGGGGAAATAAGGAATATATGGAAAAACAGAAAACAAATACCAACATGGTAGACGTCAAACCTGACCACATTGATAATTATTATATATTACATTTAAATGAACTTAAGCATTTGAATTAATGAGCTTACTAGATTGTATTAAAAACTCAATTACATACAGTTAAGAGACACATTTTTAAAATATAAAAACAACAGAAGGGAAGTAAAAGGGTACAGAAGAATATACCACAGAAACTCTAGTCATAACTAAGCTACTGAGGCTATATTAACATCAGAAAATATAAAAGCAGACTCCAGAACAAGGTATATTTCCAGCAATAAACATATACAATTCACAGTGACAAAGGGGATGATTCATCCAGAACACATAACAATCCTAAACATGTATGCACCTAATAACGGGCTTCAAAATACATGAAGTAAAAATCATAGAAATCAATGAAAAATAAACAATCAAAAATTGTATGTTGAACACATCCTGATCAATAACTGATGGAGGAGAAAATAAATTTTTGAATAATATTAACAAACTGTACATTTATAAAGCACAGCAAATAACACATTGCTTTTATTTTATTTTATTTTTTTATTTATTTTTATTTTTTTTGTGGTATGCGGGCCTCCCTCTGCTGCGGCCTCTCCCGTTGCGGAGCACAGGCTCCGGACGCGCAGGCTCAGCGGCCACGGCTCACGGGCCCAGCCGCTCCGCGGCATGTGGGATCCTCCCAGACCGGGGCGCGAACCCGGTTCCCCTGCATTGGCAGGCGGACGCGCAACCACTGCGCCACCAGGGAAGCCCCACATTGCTTTTAAATGAAGGTGAACATTTAACAAAACAGACCATATAGTGAGCCATAAAAAAAAAAAAAATCACAATAAATTTCAATGGACCAAAAGCAAACAAATTGAAGTTACTGGCTAAAATTCAATGAGAAAGATAGAATTCCTACTTTAACAACAAAACAGCAGGCTAGTTATATGAATGGATGAATTTCAGACAAAAGACCAGAAATAATACATTATCCTAGGAGCTAGGTGGAAAAACCTCGAAATACACAGGCATCAGGTATAACACTCAATGAGACTGCCAAAAACCTATTCTAGTTCTACCTAACAAAGCTTAAAAAACAAGCTTCAAGATAATCAAACTATTTTGAAAATACTTAACTACATGCCAGAACAAAGTTTAGAAATGTGTAAAGGAATACAAAAATAGCAACACTAAACAAGGTAAAATGTACAATTTCTGGCATCCAATCAAAAGATTAATAAGCACGCAAATAAGGAAAATTCGGCCCAAAATAAGGCGAAAAAATCCATCAATAAAAACAGAGGCAGCAATGACACAAATAATAAAATAAGCAAACACAGTCATAAAAAAGTTACTATAACTACCTATATGTGTTCTCCAAGTTAAGGAGAGACAACAGATCATAGAAAAAAGTAGTGAACGTGACAAGAGAAATAGAAACTATCCAAAATGAACTAGACAGGGGAAAAAGATAAAACATAAATAAGCAGAGCTGTTTATGCGTGAGCTGTGGTATAACTTCAACCAACCTAACAGATGTGTAATTGGAGTTCCCAAAGCAGAAAAGGTGACAGAAAAATATTTGAAGAAATAATGACCAAAAATTTTCCAAATCTTATGGAAACTATAATCCCACCAATCTAAGAATCTCAAAGAACCCCAAGAACAAGAAACATGAGTGTCGGGGGGAACTATACCAAGGTATATCCAAGTCAAAATACTTAAAACCACAAAAAGAACATTTTAAACTGAGAGAAATACATTTCATTCTGAGGATAAAGATTTCTCATCTGAAACAATGCAAGACAATGGACAATGGAGCAACATCTTTAAAATACTGAAAGAAAAAAAGTAAATCTAGAATTCTATACTCATTTGGAATTGCCTTTCAGGTATAAAGGGTAAATAAAGACTTTCTCAGATATAGAAGGTGAAAGATTCATCACAATCAGATCTACACTAAAGAAATGATAAAAGCTGTCCTTCAGGTGGAAGGGAAATTACAGATGGAATTCAAAAGAATGAATGGGGACTTCCCTGGTGGCAGAGTGGTTAAGAATCCACCTGCCAATGCAGGGGACACGGGTTCAATCCCTAGTCCAGGAAGATCCCACATGCTGCAGAGCAACTAAGCCCGTGCGCCACAACTACTCTGAAGCCTGCGCACCTAGAGCCCATGCTCTGCAACAAGAGAAGCCATTGCAACGAGGAGCCCACGCGCCACAAAGCAGAGGAGCCCATGCTCGTCTCAACTAGAGAAAGCCCGAGCGCAACAACGAAGACCCAATGCAGCCCTAAATAAATAAATAAATAGTTATTTTTAAAAAACACACACACGAAAAATGAAAGAGTGAATGGAAAACAAGACAATGAATTACACCAGAAATGATAAATATATGTATATATAGAACTTTTAAAAAATCTCCATAAAACATAATTTATTGTTTAAACCAAAATTAATAATGATTTATGGGGGGATGGTTTTAACATATATAGAAGTAAAACATTTGACAAAAAATAGTACAAAGGCTGAGAGAGAAGAAATGTAAGTATACTGTTGTAAGGTTCTTATAATACTGATGAAGTAGAATAATATTACTCAAAAGTACAATGTAATAGCAATTATATTAAAATCTCAAAAGCAACCACTAAGAAACCAAACAAAATGTTCTATCTGAGAAGCCAAATGACAAGCCAAAATGTTCTATCTGACAAGCCAAATAAAATGAAATCATGAAAAATACTCAATCTAAAATCATATAAATCAGTCTGACCACAATACAATTCAACTAGAATTCAATTACCAAAATAGCATTTGGCAAAGTAGCAATATCCAAAATACACACACACACACACACACACACACACACACACACACACTTCTAACAAATCAATAAGAAAATAGAAACAATCTATTAGGAAAATGGGTATAGGCTATGAATAGGCAATTCATCAAATAAGAAACCAAGATAGACAAACAAACAAACTCTCTTCACTAGTAATCACAGAAATACAAAAAATACAAAATGACAAAACAAAACACACACATACACACACACAAACACAAGCATCTGACAACTATCAGACTGGCAGAAACTAAAATACCGAGGGTTGATATGGTACAAACACACAGCAGAGCAATATGGCAACAATTAATATGGTTAAAATGGGCATTCAAACCCTATGAAAAGCAATTCCACTCCTTAAATCACTAAGTATATACATATGAGCACAAGGAGACATGAATAACAATACTAAATGCAGTACTGACACTCATAATTATGAATTCAGAACAACTTAAATGTCCATCAACAGGGGAATAGAAATGTTCATGCAATGGATTACTATAGAGAAGTTAAAATAATTAAACTACATCTACATTTATCAGCAGGAACCTCAAAAAGTAAACAAAAAGGCATAGGTCAAAAAGATAACTACATGGGCTTCCCTGGTGGCGCAGTGGTTGAGAGTCCACCTGCCGATGCAGGGGACACGGGTTCATGCCCTGGTCTGGGAAGATCCCATATGCCGCGGAGCGGCAGGGCCCATGAGCCATGGCCGCTGAGCCTGCGTGTCCAGAGCCTGTGCTCCACAAAGGGAGAGGCCACAACAGTAAAAAAAAAAAAAAAAAAAATATATAACTACAGTTTGAAACTCTACATAAACTTCTAAATTATACAAACAATACTTTATATATGGTTGTAAATACAAGTGTATGTTTAAAAAAAGCTTATACACGCTTGAGAAGGATCCTTCCCAACTTCATATGGTGGATACTCTGGGAGAATGGAATGAGATGAGAGGGTTTTAAGTATAAAAAAATATTTAATTCTCAAAAGGCAGACCTAAGACAAATATGGTAAAGTGTTACTATTTATTAAAACTGCAAGAAGGTAAGTCAAGAGTCTCTTTATTTTCTGTACTTTTCTGTATGTTAGAAATATTCATCAAGTTAAATAATAATGCAAAGTAAAACAGGAAAACAATAATGAAAAATGCTATAATACCTATGACAGGAAGTTTGCTCCTGAACTGGCTCCCTCATCAAAAAATAACAGAAAAGATCTGAGTTCTAAAACTAAGATACCTGTACCTCCTCAATTCTAAGACAGAGACAAAAAGCATGCAAAGATTAATGTTGACACGTCAAAGGGGGAATAAGGTTAACAGCTCTCACATTCAGTATGTAAACTTACCTATCTTCAGTAAATAGCCCATACACACCCTTAAGTGAGCCTGTGGTGCAATAGTCCAGAAAGTCTCTCTTTTACCACCACCACAGAAAAAAAATTCTAGTGTTCTCTTAAGGTAGAAAAGGGAGAATCATTTGCTATGAGTTGTACAGGAAGGGATCAGACAATCTAACTGCTTCTTAATCAGATTCTCAACAAAGCATCCTGTTTTCAGCCTTTACTGTATGAGATATCTCATGCTACCAATTCCAAGGCCTTTGCTTCACAATATAAATAGGGTTCGTTCCTAGCTCTTCCCCACTGCTGGCTCAGCTTTCTCAGATGTCTTAATCTATTACTTTTCATCCATTGCTGCCATTGTCTCTTCTCCCATTCTTTTGCCTTTAAAAGTCCCTTTACTGTCATTTTATTTTATTTTTAACATCTTTATTGGAGTATAACTGCTTTACAATGGCATGGCGTGTTAGTTTCTGCTTTATAACAAAGTGAATCAGTTACACATAGACATATGTCCCCATATCTGTTCCCTCTTGCATCTCCCTCCCTCCCACCCTCCCTAACCCACCCCTCTAGGTGGTCACAAGTCAACGGGCCGACCTCCCTGTGCTGTGCGGCTACTTCCGACTAGCATTCGGTTTTACATTTAGTAGTGTATTTATGTCCATGCCACTCTCTCACTTTGTCCCAGGTTACCCTTCCCCCTCCCCGTGTCCTCAAGTCCATTCTCTAGTAGGTTTGTGTCTTTATTCCCATCTTGCCCCTAGGTTCTTCATGACTATTTTTTAGATTCCATATATATCTGTTAGCATACAGTATTTGTTTTTCTCCTTCTGACTTACTTCACTCTGTATGACAGACTCCAGGTCTATCCACTTCCTTACAAATAACTCAGTTTCGTTTCGTTTTATGGCTGAGTAATATTCCACCGTATATATGTGCCACATCTTCTTCATCCATTCATCTGTCGATGGACACTTAGGTTGCTTCCATATGCTGGCTATTGTAAATAGAGCTGCAATGAACATTGTGGTACATGAATCTTTTTTGAATTATGGTTTTCTCAGGGTATATACCCAGAAGTAGGATGGCTGGGTTGTATAGCAGTTATATTTTTAGTTTCTTAAGGCACCTCCATACTGTTCTCCATAGTGGCTGTATCAATTTACATTTCTACCAACAGTGCAAGACGGTTCCCTTTTCTCCACACCCTCTCCAGCATTTGTTGTTTGTACATTTTTTTGATGATGGCCATTCTGACCAGTGTGAGATGCTATCTCATTGTAGTTTTGTTTTGCATTTCTCTAATGATTAATGATGTTGAGCATTCTTTCATGTGTTTGTGGCAATCTGTACATCTTCTTTGGAGAAAAGTCTATTTACATCTGCTGCCCTTTTTCTTTTTCTTTTTTTTTTGTTTTGCTGCTCATCTTTTGATTGGGTAGTTTGTTTTTGGGATATTGAGCTGCATGAGCTGCTTGTAAATTTTGGAGATTAATCCTTTGTCAGCTGCTTCATTTACAAATATTTTCTCCCATTCTGAGGGTTGTCTTTTCATCTTGTTTATGGTTTCCTTTGCTGTGCAAAAGCTTTTAAGTTTCATTAGGTCCCATTTGTTTATTTTTGTTTTTATTTCCATTTCTCTAGGAGGTGGGTCAAAAAGGATCTTGCTGTGATGTATGTCATAAAGTGTTCTGCCTATGTTTTCCTCTAGGAGTTTGATAGTGTCTCTCTGGCCTTACATTTAGGTCTTTAATCCATTTTGAGTTTATTTTTGTGTATGGTTTCAGGCAGTGTTCTAATTTCATTCTTTTACATGTAGCTGTCCAGTTTTCCCAGCGCCACTTATTGAAGAGGCTGCCTTTTCTCCATTGTATATTCTTGCCTCCTTTATCAAAGATAAGGTGACCGTATGTGCATGGGTTTATCTCTGGGCTTTCTATCCTGTTCCATTGATCTATATTTCTGTTTTTGTGCCAGTGCCATACTGTCTTGATTACTGAAGCTCTGTAGTATAGTCTGAAGTCCAGGAGCCTGATTCCTCCAGCTCCGTTTTTCTTTCTAAAGATTGCTTTGGCAATTCGGGGTCTTTTGTGTTTCCATACAATTTGTGACATTTTTTGATCTAGATCTGTGAAAAATGCCATTGGTAATTTGATAGGGATTGCACTGAAGGTGTAGATTGCTTTGGGTAGTATAGTCATTTTAACAATGTTGATTCTTCCAATCCAAGAACACGGTATACCTCGCCACCTATTTCTATCATCTTTAATTTCTTTCATCAGTGTCTTATAATTTCCTGAATACAGGTGTTTCGTCTCCTTAGGTAGGTTAATTCATAGGTATTTTATTCTTTTTGTTGCAATGGTAAATGGGAGTATTTTCTTAATTTCGCTTTCAGATTCTTCATCATCACTGTATAGGAATGCAAGAGATTTCTGTGCATTAATTTTGTATCCTGCTACTTTACCAAATTTATTGATTAGCTCCAGTAGTTTTCTGGTAGCAACTTTAGGATTCTCTATGTATAGTATCATATCATCTGCAAACAGTGACAGCTTTACTTCTTCTTTTCCGATTTGGATTCCTTTTATTTCTTTTTCTTCTCTGATTGCTGTGGCTAGGACTTCCAAAACTATGTTAAATAATAGTGG